>NC_048583.1:18102631-18430131 GCF_013265735.2 Oncorhynchus mykiss | reverse complement strand
CAAAAAATTATATGAAAACTAAAACACTAATATATCTTGATTACATAAGTATTTGACCCCGAGTCAATACATGTTAGAATCACCTATGACATTTCTTCTGGTTAAATCTCTAAGAGCTTTACACACCTGGATTGTACAACATTTGCAAATATATATATTTTTATTCTTCAAGCTCTCTCAAGTTGGTTGTTTATCATTGCAAGACAGCCATCATTGCTAGACAGCCAAGTCTTGCAATAGATTTCAAGCTGATTTAAGTCAAAACTGTAACTAGGCCACTTAGGAACATTCAATGGCATGTTGATAAGCAACTCCAGTGCACAAAACATTAAGAACACCTTCCTAATATTGACTCATTGATCATTGCCTTCATGGTTCCGACATCACTGGTGTAGCCTAAGTTACGCAGTGCCATCCCTGCTTACACCTTCTTGACTGTTTGCCTAATCCTGTGTTTATAAGGAAGGAATTTTATTTAACCTTTATAGGCAAGACAGGTAAAAACAAATTCTTATTTGCAATGACGGGCTACCGGGGAACAGTGCCTTGTTCAGAATGGTAGATTTTTACCTTGTCAGGTTCAGGGATTTGATCCAGAAACCTTTCAGTTACTGGCCCAACGCTCTAACCACTAGGATGTGTGTGTGTGTGTGTGTGTTGTGTGTGTTGTGTGTGTGTGTGTGTGTGTGTGAGCTTAGTGCAGCTACATTACCCTATCATCAAATCTTTCTGATTGGGCGCTTCCTTCCCTTCCTTTGGAAAATGCATCTTCTCACTTAAACTGAGATACGGCCATAGGTTGGAGAATGTTAGTCAGGTTATTAAGATGTTTGTGGTGATGGGCGTCTGTCTATATGTCTGCCAAGGTCCATCAGTCTCAGCGAGGACCCAGACAAACGCTCATCAGTATTATCTAAAACCTTTACCAACACCACTTAGAGTGCCGTGCCCTTAGGTTACCCCTTCAAAGACTATTAACCCAACACAGGGAGCAACAACACACACACTCACACCAATGCCTAGGAGGTGGGCCAACACAGATGTTAGTTAACTGGCATGGTAAAATGTTCTGACGTTCTGCCCTTGAGCAAGGCAGTTACCCACCAATAACAACTGCTCCCCGGGCACTGATGGCATGGAATGCGATTAAGGCACTCTCTGATCCAGAGTGGTGAATGCATTCAGTTGTGCAACTGACTAAGTATACCCTTTTCCTTTCCTTTTGCTCAACACATCAGCCCCCTGCTGGGTACCAGTGTTGAGATGCTAATCTAGGCTATCAGTGCTAACCATTAGCGAAAGCGAAGCCCTCAGGCACAGATCTAGGATCAGCTTACCCTCCAACACATTCTACAGCTAACCATCAGGGAAAAGAAGACAATCCTGACTTTTGAATCAGCGTCTATGGCAGGGGTTGTCAATTCCAGTCCTCAAGGGCCTGATTGGTGTCACAGTTTTGCCCCAGCCCCAGCTAACACACCTGACTCCAATAATCACCTAATCATGATCTTCAGTTCAGAATGACATTTGATTAATCAGCTGTGTTTGCTAAGGATGGAGAAAAAAGTGTGATACCAATAAGGCCCTGAGGACTGGAGTTGCCCACCCCTGGTCTAGGGGCAACTTCACCCTACTTAATTCCAGAGGTGTCATTCCTGTAGGTAAGAGGCATCATGGATTTATTTACAGTACCAGTCAAAAGTTTGGACACACCTACTCAATTATTTTTTACTATTTTCTACATTGTAGAATAAGAGTGAAGACATCAAAACTATGAAACACATAAGGAATCATGTAGTAAAAAAAAAAAAAAGTTAAACAAATTAACATATTAACATATTTTGTTTAATTAATGTTAAACAAAATATGTTTTATATTTGAGATTCTTCAAAGTAGCCACCCTTTGACTTAATGAAAGCTTTTCTTGTTTGTTTCACAATAAAAAAATATTTTGCATCTTCAAAGTGGTTGGCATGTTGTATAAGTCGAAAAATCCAGTTTAATTCTAGTTTGTAAGGCAACAAAATAGGAAAAATGCCAAGGGGGTGAATACTTTCGCATGCCACTGTAGCATTTTTTTTGTAATGGAAAAATACTGAACAAAATAAAAACGCAATATGCAACACATTCAACAAGTTACAGTTTATATATGACATCAGTCATTTGAAATAAATTCATTAGGGCCTAATCTATGGATTTCACATTACTGGTCATGGGCACAGCCATGGGTGGTCCTGAGAGGACATAGGACCAACCACTGGGAAGCCAGGCCAGCCAATCAGAATGAGTTTTCCCCACAAAAGGGCTTTATTAAAGACAGTCATCATCTGTCCGGGTGGCTGGTCTCGCAGGTGAAGAAGCCGGATATGGAGGCCCTGTGCTGGCGTGGTTACACGTGGTCTGTGGTTGTGAGACTGGTTGGACGTACTGCCAAATTCTATAAAAGGACAATGGAGGGGGCTTATGGTAGAGAAATTAACATTCAATTACCTGGCAAAAGCTCTGGTGGACATTCCTGCAGTCATCATGCCAATTACACACTCCCTCAAAACTTGAGACATCTGTGGAATTGTGCTGTGTGACAAAACGGCTTATTTTAGTGTGGCCTTTTATTGTCCCCAGCACAAGGTGCACCTGTGTAATGATCATGCTGTTTAATCAGCTTCTTGATATGTCACTCATGTCAGGTGGACAGATTATCTTGGCAAAGGAGAAATACTCACTATCAGGGATGTGAACAAATTTGTGCAAAAAAATTGGAGAGAAATAATTGGAGAGAAATAAAATGTCTGTGTTGTAGCCCAAGAGAATAACATAAATATTCCATACACAAATAGATGAGTGAAACTACAGATGTAGGATCATAAAATCTCTTCGATGTAAAATTTGGGGACCAGCTTGGTACCAGTTTCCGACCAAAATCTGCAGATAAATCGATCTGTGGACACCGTAGATTGAAATGGATGGCATTGAGCAGTAGCCCTGGTTCTCACCGCCTTTGTGAAGTAGGATGTGAAATCTGACACCTCTGGAAGCTAGGATGTCCCTCCTACCATTTCAATTGCTTTTCCGATGGTGCATCAACTCCTGGCTGAACGGTACACCAACTGACAAAGCACATGCCTGCCATCCTTACATTGTAGCGCAGCAGAAGAGAGTGGTTTCGTGTATAGAGCACATTTAGAGATTGATTTATAGCAAACTTTATCCAAGTCATCTAAAATAATTCATTGATTTTAAACAAAGAACACGTTCTGTTTGTCATAGAAAGACAATATTAATATGAGATGAAAGGCGATTGAGTTTAGGAAGCCAAGCTAGAACTCTGGGTGACCTTCAAAGCGTTGGGGGCAGACGTTTTGATCAAGAGAGAACTTTAGAAAATGTGCAAATGTTCTCTAACACTAAACATACGTAATTGATAAGGAAGGTGGAATCTTCCAGTTAGTGTTTTTTTTTTTAAATTTGATTATACTATATTTAAAAAGCATATGTCATTTCAAGCCTTACTCGTACATTTTTGTTGAATAGGAAATACATCATGTAAAATGTTTCAGATTGTCATCATATTTGTATTGTGTACTTGAGCTTGTGTCCTCAAACGTTACTACACCTCAGCAATTTATGATCATTTTTACCAGAAGGGAGATTTTACCTTTCTTGGAGTATTACGAGTAACTGCTTATGGCCCTCTCGTGATAATGTGTTTTGGAGATTACGTAGATTATATTTTAGATTACATTTAATTGCATTTAGCTGGTTAATTTGAGCCAGTTTGCTACGGCTGGAAAATAATTCTACAACAACAGAAAATGTGAATTATTACGTGGATTATATAATTAATAGCCATTTTTCTGTGGTGATTTATACATTTTTCATTAGGGCAAATCAAGTGTTCTATTTTAAAGTGAAAATGACCTTGAAAACACTACACATTTTGCATTTCCTATTTCTTACTGTGCAGGTATATTCTCAGCAACAAAAAACAAAAAAGTGATCAAATTAAGATCCTACATCTGTGAAGAGGTGATGAGGCGTTCTCTGAAGTCTGAAGCTCTTTTCTCTCTTTTTTCTGTTTTTTAATCAGACTTTCCCATCAGCTCTCCCTTTCCCTTTTGGTCCCCTTGGGCCAGTCAGAACTCAGCAGGAGAGGGCCACAGGGGAAGCACGCATGCACACACACACACTTCCTCATCTATTTTGAATAACACACGGTAACAGTGCTATCAGATAATGAATCTAAATCAGTTTGGCTTCGAGACAGAGCGATACATGTGTTTTGGCAAAGCATAATTAGCATACCGCACTTCCTCAGCCTCAAGTCTATAAGCTATAGTTCCCAAGGCAGAGAACTTCACCACTGTCGAGCTCAACTCCGTGACTTTTCCACCTTACTAAATGGAGAACAATTCAACATGCTAAACTGATGTTAGTCTTGAGGACTTTTCTCCCTGCCGTTTGACTCTAATTGTTTTCGAGATTCCTAAAGGGTCGGCGCGCCGCATGATGTCATCAAGGGGGCCTTATTTGTATAGCTCAGGGCAGACGTAAACATCGGTGCTCATCATGCACCTGTGTCTTGCGACCGATCCGAGGCGCCCCTGAAGCACAAGCGGCAGGGGAAGCAAACACACTAAATTATTTCCTTCAATGACTTGCCTGGCCCCCATTGGTCCCCTCAGAGCCAAAATTAGATGTCTCGAAACAGTCTTTTGGGGGTGAGGTTTGAGAGGACTGGTGAGGCTACACACTGAGGGTATGTCTGAAATGGCACACTATTCCTGATATAGTGCACTACTTTTGACTATTCCTTGCGGCTCTGGTCAAAAGCATTTCGGATACAGATACAGTTCCTCGAGCGTGACTGTAGGAATAACTGGGTCAACCACTTGTCCAACATTGTTTGGCGAAGGGTGGTGGTTTGCAATGTTTGTCACGTGAGGTCTCGCGGGTGTTTTCCTAAGTGTCATCTTGTGTCGGACAGAGAAAGTGTTTTCTGAGCATACAAAATGTAGAGAATACAAAATGCATATCTGTTTGCAAAAACATAAAAATGTGCCTTCAGAAAGTATTCATACCATATACTGTACTTTTTTCCACATTTAGTTGTTACAACTTGAATTCAAAATGGATTAAATCAACAACAACAAAAATGACACAAAACCCATAACAACAAAGTGACAACATGTTTTAGAAATGCTTGCACATTTATAGAAAATGAAATACAGAAATATCTTGGAAAGAAAGAATTCAGACCCCTTGACTTTTTCCACAGTTTGTTACGTTACAGCCTAATTCTAAAATTGATTCAATACTTTTTTTCCCTCATCAATCTACACACAATACCCCATAATGACAAAGCGAAAACAGGTTTTTAGAAAATACCTTATTTACAGAAGTATTCAGACCCTTTGATATGAGACTCGAAATTGAGCCCAGGTACATCCTGTTTCCATTGATCATCCTTGAGATATTTCTACAACTTGATTGGAGTCCACCTGTGGTAAATTCAATTGATTGAACATGATGAACATCTATATAAGGTCCCACATTTGACAGTGCATGTCAGAGCAAAAATCAAGCCATGAGGTCGAAGGAATTGTCCGTAGTGCTCCGAGAGAGCGGCAGGGTAGCCTAGTGGTTAGAGTTTTGGACTAGTAACCGGAAGGTTGCAAGTTCAAACCCCCGAGCTGACAAGGTACAAATCTGTCGTTCTGCCCCTGAACAGGCAGTTAACCCACTGTTCCTAGGCCGTCATTGAAAATAAGAATTTGTATTTAAATGACTTGCCTAGTTAAATAAAGGTAAAATTAAAAAATTAAAAAAGAGGATTGTGTCGAGGCACAGATCTGTGGAAGGGTACCAAAAAATGTCTGCAGCCTTGAAAGTCCCCAAGAACACAGTGGCGTCATGGAAGTTTGGAACCAACAAGAGCTGGCCGACTGGCCAAACTGAGTAATCGGGGGAGAAATGCCTTGTTCAGGGAGGTGACCAAGAGCCTGATGGTCACTCTGACAGAGCTCCAGAGTTCCTCTGTGGAGATTGGAGAACCTTCCAGAAGGACAACCATCTCTGCAGCACTCCACCAATAAGGCCTTTATGGTAGAGAGGCCAGGTGGAAGCCACTCCTCAATAAAAGACTCATGACAACCTTCTTGGAGTTTGCCAAAAGGCACCTAAATATTCTCAGACCATGAGAAACAAGATTATCTGGTCTGATAAAACCAAGATTGAACTCTTTGGCCTGAATGCCAAGCGTCACGTCTGGAGGAAATTGGCTAGACAAAATGTGGAAAAAGTTAAGGGGTGAGTTACAGCTTTGACTCTATTTGAAACTCTATGGCAATACCTGATAATGGTTGTCTAGCAACGATTAACAATCAATTTAACAGAGCTTGAAGAATTTTGAAAAAAATAAATAGGCAAATGTTGCACAATCCAGGTGTGGAAAGCACTTTCCGAATGCACTGTAAGTATTCACACCACTTAGTCAATACTTTGGAAAAACACATTTTGCAGTGATTTCAGATCTGAGACTTTCTGGGTTTGGCTCTAAGAGCTTTCCACACCTGGATTGTGCAACATTTGCCTATTTATTGTTTTCAAAATTCTTCAAGCTCTGTTAAATTGATTGTTAATCATTGCTAGACAACCATTATCAGGTATTGCCATAGAGTTTCAAATAGAGTCAAAGCTGTAACTCAGGAACATTCACTGCCTTCATGGTAAGTAACTCCAGTGTCGATTTGACCATTTTAGGTTATTGTCCTGCTGAAAGGTGAATTAATCTCCCAGTCTCTTGTGGAAAGTGTATTTTTTATCACGAAACTCCCCAGACAATAACAATTACAAGCATACTCATAACATGATGCAGCCAACACTATGCTTAAAAATATGTGACTCACCACCTGGATTTGGTCTCATGCAACAAAATTTGAAATTGTTTTTTTTTTTACATTGCATAAAAGTAGAGACTCCATTCAGAACAAACACCATTGTAAATAAAACCCATATTTATGCTTATTTATTTTTCCTTGTGTACCCTTAACCATTTGTACATCGTTACAACACTGTATATATACGTAATATGACATTTGTAATGTCGGCTTTGAAAGTTGATAAACTTGTAAACTCACTTTTGAGAAAATGGCCTTTGAATGTTTTGGTATCTAGTGAATAGCTCTTCTTTGTCTACATCCATTCAGCATCGTTCACACCCTCTTAAGCTTTAGCCCCACCCATCTCTTTTCGCTCTTGGAGTGTTCTGAGCACACACTTGATGATTTGTTTACCTCTGGATAACATGAAAACAGTCTAACCAGCTCTGCTGGCAACAATTTCATTACGCTTTTTTGCTGATGTTGACTGACATATTCAACGGGTGTTGTACACTTTAGCTTAAGACATGAGGCTAGCTAGCTAGGTAAACAACATGTAAGATCACACACTTCACGTAACGTTAGCAAACGAGCCAGCCAGCTAACGTAAGCTAGTTAACCAACAATGAACATAGTGCCAAATCATGTCGTTACTACCCTGCATGAATCTGCTGGGAGCTAACCAACGAGGTTCAATGTTAGCTAGCTAACATTGGGCTCTAACTATCAAAGCAAACGGCTATTGGATATGAATAATAACGTCACACACGTACCGTTAGCTAGGGAACCAGCCAGCTAACATTAGCTAGCTAACAGTAGACTTTAGCTTAAGACATGTAACTAGCTAGCTAGGAAAACAATGAACCTAGCTAGGTAAACAACATGTAAGATCACACACGTCACGTTAGCTAACGTTAGCAAGTTAAACAACAATGAACATAGTGCCAAATCATGTCATTACTACCCTGCATGGATCTGCTGGGCGCTAACCAACCAGGTTCAATGTTAGCTAGCTAACACTAGGCTCTAACAAACGGTTCTAGGATACAGATAATAACGTCATACACGTAACTTTAGCTAGGGAGCCAGCCAGCTAACGTTAGCTAGCTAGCTAACAGTCCACTTTAGCTTGAAATGAAAACACCTTCTGTCGAAATTAGAAATGTGTAATATTTGAAAATGTAGAATGCTAGGCTATTTTACCCATATATATCATCATATGCATGATGGATGTGTCTCCCTGTCACGGATGTCATGCCACGGTTGCCCTTAGTTTGAAGATGTAATCAGGAGACAGTTGTTTTCTCCATTTCTTTAACTATCATACTCTAATTCCACTGATTTCAGAACTCGATCCACCAGAAAGTGGAGAGCAACACTTATGCAGCTCCACTACAGGATACACTCGAAAATAATACGTGTTTGACAGGATTACCAACACAGACTGACCAGCTCAAATAGACAGAAGCCTTCTATATGGCAGACCAATCCGAACTCCTCTCTTGGCATGTCCAGCCCACTCATTTTCTCAGCCAATCATGGCTAGTGAAGGTTGCTAACTTCTTCTGTGGCTTAACCAACAAGGCTCGTAATGTAACTATTTTATTCGTATCTACAGATGGCATACAAGTTTGTTATAAAGGCACATGAAAGTTCACATGTTCCAGAAGGCATTTCTGACCCACAAAAAATAAATGTTCAAATGGCTCTCCTGTGAAGTTGTAACTTGCGACATACGCTTACTTTCCTGAAACGGGTCACATATTGGAAAGTGGTAATCAGTATTGTGTTGTATTGGATTTGCCCCAAACATAACACTTTGTATTCAGGTCAAAAAGTGAATTGCTTTTCCACATTTTTTGCAGTATTACTTTAGTTCCTTGTTGCAAACGGGATGCATGTTATGGAATATTTTTATTCTCTACAAGCTTCCTTCTTTTCACTCTGTCAAATAGGTTAACATTGGGGAGTAAGTACAATGTTGTTGATCTATCCTCAGTTCCGTCCTATCACAGCCATTAAACTCCTTAACTGTTTTAAAGTCACCATTGGCCTCACGGTGAAATCCCTGAACGTTTTTTTTCCCTCTCTGGCCACTGAGTTAGGAAGGACGCCTGTATCTTTGTAGTGACTGGGTGTATTGATACACCATCCAGTGTGTAATTTAAGAACTTTAACATTCTCGAAGGGATGTTCAATGTGGGTTTTTTGTTTTACCTCAAAGATAAGGTAGTGATTCAAAATCATGTTGAACACTATTATTGCACACAGAGTGAGTCCAAGCAACTTATTATGTGACTTTAAGCAAATTTTTACTCCTGAACTTGTTTAGGCTTGCCAACAAAGGGGTTGAATACCTATTGACTCAAGACATTTCAGCTTTGCATTTTTAATTAATTTGTAAAAAATAAATGAATTAAAAACATAATTCCACTTTCATATTACGGGGTATTTTGTATAGGCTAGTGATAAAGCATCTCAATTGAATCCATTTTACATTTAGCCAGTAACACAACAAAATGTGGGAAAAGTATAGGGGTGTGAATACTTTCTGAAGACACTGTAAACTGATTACAAGCTGCAATTAGCCCTTCTCCAGGGTGTGTGTCTTTCGGATGGGGAAGATTTGAGGGAGGTATATTGGTTTGTCATCCTGTGGTGTTGGTGGTAGATGGTGAATTATGGGTATAATCCTTTTGGGTAATCATTGGAAATGAGATGCGACTTTGGCGTCTGCAACAACTTCCCACCAAATATGTCTTTTTTTTCATTGACCAAAAATAGTCTGAGGAAAGGAAAGTGTACCAATAAACTCCATCTGGTGCGAATTGGAATTGTGCAGTAGACCTGAATGTGCGAGTTGATGCTTAATTGGGTGACATTCTGCCCAAACATCCACGACATCATGGTGAATTTGTGTGTTAGCTCCCCATAGAGTAGAGGCGAAGACTTGGCAGTAGCCCCTATTTATATTTTATCTATCTGGGAGCTTTTCAAAGCCCCCCCCCCCCCCCCCCGTATGGGACGCAGCAGGGGTCGGCCCATGCAGTTTGTTTCTTGTCCAGGTATGAGTCTGGCCCAACACACACACAGAAACACACACACACGTACACACATGCAGACATCCCCCCCCCCCCTCCAACGCACACACACACTGTCTAAAGCGGATCCATGCGAATCCCGGAGGCAGAATTCAGAACCAGACTGGCCTAGAATCCTTGTGAGGACTCTAACTATTTAAATGAGCTGAAAAGACACTCACATGGCACATATTGAAGCGAGAGTCCAATTCAATTATTCCTCATGCCAAGTGTGGCTTTGTTCATTGCTTTGTAGGTCACATGTTTGCGTTACTTGTCCCCAGACAACAGTATTCCTCATCCCTGTTGAATTAAAGTCAATTTACTTTGAACTTGAGCAGCTGGCATATGGCTGGAGAAGCTAGTGTGCTATTTTCAGTGCCATTTGGGTCCTCCGTGTTTGATTTTAAAAACATGAAGTTATATTAAGGCCCCTGGGTTGAGGTGGCATTTATGTATATACACATCTGGCCCTGGTTTGGTACGGTAGAGAAGGGTTGTCAATGATCAAAAGGGAATTTGATCTTAATGACTTGCAATTGGCAGGACAAGTAAAAGGTTAATTACTTTTGTTAGGGGTTATTTGGGATAGGGATCGCAGTGGCTGAGAGAGAGAGTGTGGCAGAGTGGGGCGCGTGTGTGTGCGTGTGTGTAGCACATGGGGATGTGAGAAACGTACTCCTCAGCCTGAGGTGCTGCAGAATTGTGAACTCTTCGGTGGCGCTGACTGGTAAGACGCTTCGGGAGGGTGATCAAGTGTACTAGCAAGGCAGAGGTCCTGGGCTTGATCCTCAGTGTGAACCGAATCAGGAGGAAAGCGGTACTTGCTAAGCAAGCAGCATGGTGTTTTATGCACGCACGTGTGTTTGAGCGCACGTGTGTGACAGAGAGAAAGAGTAGAACCTTGTTCACACTGCAGCCCTTAAAGCTCCAATCCGTTTTGGAAAACTGAATGTCCAAACAGCAAGTTACAAGTGACCAAATTGGATGTGTGTGTGTGTGTGTTCAGACAGCAGTCATGTGCTGGCATGGCTGTGCTAGTTGTCATAGTAACAACGGGTGTGTGCACAATGGTGTAGGCTGATTGGTGGTGGTGTTCCTTCTTCCTATCACTGAGAAGTTATGTAGTAAGCTAAGGTGACTACAATGCCGGCCATGGAAGTTTCCTAGTTACTTTGAATGTTCACAATCATAATGTAAGAACACTTTGAAAGCCTCAAAGGATAAGATGATCCAACTTTCAAAACGAGTACAGCCGCAGCATTCAACTAGCTAGCTAGGTAGTTTTCTAGCACATTTACTAATTTGTTTGTGAATAATTAACAAGCTAGTTAGCTACCACATGTTCTTGTCAAGCTGTCAATAGAGTAGCTAGCAAGCAGCAACATATGCCAAATAACAGTCTAAAAACCACTTGAGGGCAAATAAATCAGATTTGACCTTACAGACACAAGTCGCATGGCTAGGAATCAGATTTGTAACCACTTATAACGGTGGTTTGAAATGTGGCTTGAAATATCCAGTTCCATGTGATTTTTGTCTGTTCAGACTGCATGAAAAAGAACAGATTTGAAACAGATATGCATTCATTTTATTTTAGTCACTTCAAACTGCCAATGTGAACAAGGCTTAAAGAGCCACTGAACACCTCGATTGGCACTCCAGTTTTTCTGTTGCTCATAAAAAAAAGAGATTTCAGACATGGAGGTGTGTTTCCTGACCAATTCCACATTTGGTTAAAGATGTTTGTCCCCCATGAGACACTGTAGACATGGAAGCCCATTTCACTTCCTCAAAATCCCCGAAATGAATCTAAGATAACTCAAGAAATCTGTAATGAATTTTGACGTTTTGACCGAGGATGTTTTAGTTGCGCAATTTTACATCAAGCTAAGGTGTTTAGTGCAGTATTTCTCAAGGGAAAAAAAATGTTAACAGTAGGAGCTGCTGGGCAGGTCTGTCTCACTGTCTATGCTATTGGATAGAGAGCAATCACCGCAGCTGTTCACCCCATGTTAGTGGGCAAATGGACATTGTCAAATCAAAACCCAATCTTTATTTAACAGGTGTGACGCACGGATGTTCCAAACTCTGTTTTAGACCAGACTGACTTTATGACCATTTATTCTACAGTATTTTTTACTTTGTAGCCAATTTTGACACTTGAATGACTGAACTCATATCGATGGCACATATGCCGTTTTCAACGGGATTTGTTGCATTTTAAAGGCAGTTGCTCTTTAAGAGACCCAGAGTAAGAGGATTAGTGTGTGTGTTTGTGTGAGAGAGAGAGAGAGTAAAAGAGAAATACAGTGTCATGACCGTTGGCCTGGGGGGTTGGTTTATGACAGTCAAATACCTCTTCCCCCCTTTTTCCTCTCTCTACCCTACTAAGGTTACATTTAAAAAAAAACTTGGTTAACATAGAGATTCTGGGAACGTCAGAATGTGGGGGGAAATGAACTATATTCTGGTAATCCGACCAATTGAACATATGCGGTGGTACTTAATGAATATGATGTCAGTTCGGTTGTCATCTGAGACATTCTCATCAATGATAAGATGACATAAACTCTACAGTGGAAAGTCTATACATCAGAGTTATCAGATTCACATGGAATTGTTGTTCAATTTAAATGTTTGAATATGAAATGATTTGTGATGGGATGAAATGTGATTTTAGCTTCTAAAATGTGAGATTTGGATTTTCATAAGATAGGGTTGCTCAATCAGTGGCCCTCCCCGGCGAAGGGACAAGGGCTATACAACTTTTCAAACACACCCTCCTCTCCCTTCCTATATAAGCCCTTGACAACAACATAACTTCCTGTTCCGATGAGGTAGGATGACGATCCTATGTCAGAATGGTTCAGATAAAACTACAGAACGAAGACAACATCAGCATGAGCTTTGGTTGTGAATGGTATGAACTTTGAATTCTTATTCACGACAGAAGTGATACCTCCTAGCCGTTGAGTTGGCGACCGCAGCTGCAAACGCAGGTTAGGAAGGAACAGACAGAGTATCCCATCTACCACACAACGACGTTACTACAACTTATCCAAGTGACCACCAGAGACATTCTTCAAAGGACAGAGGACTCGGTTTGGCAACACGTTCTTCCATCTACCACCAACCTACTGAAGTGCAGCTCAGAGTAAATATTTATTGAATTTTCCTTTTCCAAATGGGCGGTAATTTAGAATGCATAAGATACTGTATTTACGATAGCACAGCTTCGCCTTTGTTCCTGTCTTCCCGCTCTTTCACTCAACCCATTCCATTTTCCTTTGTGTAACAAGCTGGCATATCTGTTCCGCCCTCCAGGGATGTTTTCCTATGAGGTAAAGAATTATCCAGGTATATTTAATTCTTTGTGTATGTGAGTTCTGTGTGATTAGTTAGGTATTTAGTAAATAAATAATTAAACCCAATTTTGTATTGCTGATTCAACATGTTAGCCAGGGTTCTTGCAGATAACCAAGAATTTACAACTTTCAGATTATGAGACTGAAGTAAAATGACGATTGATATTGACTGCTATTGATGTAAAATATTACTAGATCTTTAAGAGTTTATTCGGAAGATAACAGCTCTATAAATATTATTTCGTGGTGCCCGACTCTCTCTAGTTAATTACATTTACATGATTAGCTCAATCAGGTGATATTAATTACGGAAAAATTATTTTATAGCATAGCATGTTTTAGCAATTAATCCGGCATAGCCAAAGACACGACAACAGATATCGGGTGGGTGTAAGAGAATGTTTGTGTGTTTGTAGTATGTTTAACAGAGACAGGAGTGCAGGTGAGACAGAGGGGCAGAATAAGAAAAAGTGTGAGTCAAAGACAGGGAATGTGTGAGCTCTGTAATTGCAAGGGTGTGCAAAACAATTTAGAGACAGTCATGGTAGTCAATGAGCTAAAGATCGCTCAAGATTGACTTCGAAAATGGACGTCTGTCCATGTCCTGAGGGCGTCGGGCAATGCCTTCAAAAGCAGCCAGTAGGGGCAACAGTGAGCGTTGTTACCATTAATGGCTCTATTTTCGGCTGCGGCGGTGGTGCTAGTGTCAAACGCACGTTAGTCTGTAATTTCACCAAGTACAAACTGGCGCACTGGCATTTTCCAGCCCTAATGCCAGGTTTGGCAATTTACATCAGCTCACTTGTGCTCAGATGGGCAGGGTGGAAATATTTGAGGTGTGTCCTTAAAAATGTGATTCAGTGCTAATTTCAGACAGCACTGAAAGGGATATTTAAGACCAACCAAAGCTGTTTTTAGTGGTAACACAGTTGCTTATGGCATGAATTTTGACAACGGAAAGGCTTCCTATCCAGCCATGAAGCACACTGACCATATGCGCATGGAACAAGAGTATGAAGGCTTTTTTTGTCTGCCCAATACAATCGCAAAGTAGTCAAGACTGTCGACAAAGAGATTGGCTTCTGAGACCGCTTGGAAATAAATCTTAATCACCAATGCTTTATATTAAAATATCAAGTTTGAGAGGAGTAAAACAGTGAGCTAACAGTCCCTTTTTATCTCTGCATTGCAGGCAGGCCCACATTAAGGGGCTCCTGAGTGGCGAAGCAGTCTAAGGCACAGCATCTCAGTGCTAGAGGTGTCACAGACCCTGGTTCGATTCCAGGCTGTATCCCAACCGGCCGTGATTGGGAGTCCCATAGGGTGGGGCGCAATCGGCCCAGCGTCGCCGAGGTCGGCTATTATTGTAAATAATAATTTGTTCTTAACTGACTTGCCTGGTTAAATAAATTAACAATTTTGCCATGCAGGTCCCGTTTTGGACGTGGTTAGACAAAAATAGAATGTCAGCCCGCTGGCGATTTATAATATCATTACATTTTACAGTTATTCATTGTTGTTATATAAAAAAATAGATCACTTGTTTTTCATTTAATTTGATTACAACTGTAAGAATATTTTGAAGATGTATTCATCATAACCGAGCCCTTTCGCTGCAACGCCAGAAAGTTTGCAGATAACTGTGATTGTTAAAATAGCAACAACAAGTTTTTTTTAACCTTTTTCCAAACCTTAACCTTTACCTTAACCATTCAAAATGAATGCCTAAACTTCATATTTTAACACTCTCCAAAATCTCGCCCCTTAATCTTAATCCTTAACTTTGAACTTTGACTTTGGAGAAATGGAACGATGCTGAGCAGAAGGAGTCAACGCAGGGTAACAAAAACACACACACACACACACACACACACACACACACACACACACACACACACACACACACACACAGTGGTGTAAAGTACTTAAGTAAAAATACTTGAAAGAACTACTTAAGTATTTTGGGGGGGTATCTCAAATCAAATGTTATTTGTCACATACAACAGGTGTACCTTACAGTGAAATGCTAACTTACAAGCCCTTAACCAACAATGCAGTTTTCAGAAAAATACCTTTAAAAAAATGAAATGTAAGTAAAAAATAATTCAATAGTAGCAGTAAAATAAAAATAGCGAGGCTATATACAGTACAGAGTCAATGTGCGGGGGCACCGGTTATTCGAGGTAATTGAGGTGATATGTATGTATTGTAGGTAGAGTTATTAAAGTGACTGTGCATAGATAATAACAGAGAGTAGCAGCAGCAAAAAGGAGTGGGGGACGGTGCAAGTAGTCTGGGTAGCCATTTGGTTAGATGATCAGGAGTCTTATGGCTTTGGGGTAGAAGCTGTTTAGAAGCCTCTTGGACCTAGAATTGGTGCTCCGGTACCACTTGCCGTGCGGTAGCAGAGAGAACAATCTACAACTAGGGTGGCTGGGATCTGACCATTTTTAAGGCCTTCCTCTGACACCGCCTGTTATAGAGGTCCTGGATGGCAGGAATTTTGGCCCCAGTGAAGCACTGGGCCGTAAGCACTACCCTCTGCAGTGCCTTGTGGTCGGAGGTCGAGCAGTTGCCATACCAGGCAGTGATGCAACCCATCAGGAGGCTCTCGATGGTGCAGCTATAGCACCTTTTGAGGATCTGAGGACCCATGCCAAATCTTTTCATTCTCCTGAGGGGGTATAGATTTTATCGTGCCCTCTTCACGATTGTCTTGGTGTGCTTGGACCATGTTAGTTTGTTGGTGAGGTGGACGACAAGGAACTTGAAGATCTCAACCTGCTCCACTACAGCCCTGTTGATGAGAATGGAGGCGTGCTCGGTCCTCTTGTTCCTGTAGTCCACAATCATCTCCTTTTTTTAGATCAAGTTGAGGGAGAGGTTGTTGTTCTTGCACCACACGGTCTGTTCTCTGACCTTCTCCCTATAGGCTGTCTCGTCGTTGTCAGCTATCGGGTCTACCACCGTTGTTTCATTGGAAAACGTAATGATTGTGTTGGAGTCATGCCTGGCCATACAGGGAGTACAGGAGGTGTTGAGGATCAGCTTGGCGGATGTGTTTTTACCTACCCTTACCACCTGGGGGCGGACAGGAAGTCCAGGATCCAGTTGCAGGGGGAGGTGTTTCGTCCCAGGGTCCTTAGCTTAGTAATGAGCTTTGAGGGCACTATGGTGTTGAACGCTGAGCTGTAGTCAATGAATATCATTCTCACACAGGTGTGAAAGGGCAGTGAGGAGTGCAATAGAGATTGCATCACCTGTGGATCTGTTGGTGCGGTATGCAACTTGGAGTGAGTCTAGGGTTTCTGGGATAATGGTGTTGATGTGAGCCATGACCAGCCTTTCAATGCATTTCATGGCTACAGACATGAGTGCTACGGGTCGGTAGTCATTTAGGCAGGTTACCTTAGTGTTCCTGGGCACAGGGACTATGGTGGTCTGCTTGAAACATGTTGGTTTACAGACTCAGACAGGGAGAGGTTGAAAATGTCAGTGAAGACACTTAGCAGTTGGTCAGCGTATTCTCGGAGTACAAGTCCTGGTAATCCGTCTGGCCCTGCGGCCTTGTGAATGTTGACCTGTTTAAAGATCTTACTCACATCGGCTGCAGAGAGTGTGATCACACAGTGATTTGGAACAGCTGGTGCTCTCATGCATGTTTCAGTGTTACTTGCATAGATGTGATTTAGCTCGTCTGGTAGCCTTGTGTCACTGGTCAGTTCTCGGCTGTTTTTCCCTTTGTAGTCTGTAATAGTTTGCAAGCCCTTCCACAACCGACGAGCATCGGAACCAGTGTAGGACAATTCCTGTATTGACACTTTGCCTGTTTGATGGTTCGTCGGAGGGCATAAAGGGATTTATTATAAGCTTCCAGGTTGGAGTCCCACTCTTTGAAAGTGGTAGCTCTACCCTTTATCTCAGTGCTACCGTTGCCTGTAATCCATGGTTCTGTTTGGGGTATGTACGTACAGTCACTGTGGGGATGACGTCATCTATGCACTTATTGAAGAAGCCATTGACTGATGTGGTGTACTCTTCAATGCCATCGGAAGAATCCCGGAACATATTCCAGTCTTTGCTAGCAAAACAGTCCTGTAGCTTGGCATCTCCTTCATCTGACCACATTTTATTGACCGAGTCACTGGTGTTTCCTGCTTTAATGTTTGCTTGTAAGCAGGAATCAGGAGGATAGAATTATGGTTGGATTTGCCAAAGAGGGAGAGCTTTGTACGCATCTCTGTGTGTGGAGTAATGGTGGTCTAGAGTTATTTTTCCCTCTGGTTGCACATTTAACATGCTGGTAGAAATGAGGTAAAATGGATTTAAGTTTCCCTGCATTAAAGTCCCCGGCCACTAGGAGCGCCGCCTCTGGATGAGTGTTTTCCTGTTTGCTTATGGCGGTATACAGCTCATTGAGTGCACTCTTAGTGCCAGCGTCAGTCTATGGTGGTATGTAGACAGCTACGAAAAATACAGATGAAAACCCTCTAGGTAGATAGAGTATCTCATGATAAGCTGTAGACCACACTAACTCAGGCGAGCAAAACCTCGAGACTTCCTTTTGTTTAAATATATGCATAGGCCCCACCCCGTGTTTTACCAGAGACTGCTGTTCTATCCGGCCAATACAGTGTATATATAACCCACCAGTTGTATGTTATTCATGTCATCGTTCAGCCACGACTCAGTGAGATATTACTGTCCCGTTGGTAGGATATACATGCTTTTAGTTTGTCCAATGTATTAACCAGCAATATGTTGGCCAATAGGACCGATGGCAAAGGCAGATTAGCCACTCTTCAGGGGATCCTCACAAGGCACCCCAATCTCCTTCTGCGATACCTCTTCCATCTATTTCTCCTGTAAATGACGGGGATGAGGGCCTGTTCGGGTGTCTGGAGTAAATGTCTCTCGACCGACTCATTGAAGAAAATTCTTCGTCCAATTCAAGGTGAGTAATCGCTGTTCTTATGTCCAGAAGCTCTTTTCGGTCATACGAGACGGTTACAGCAACATTATGTACAACATAAGTTACAAACAATGTGAAAAAACTAACGCCGTACCTTCTCCGCTATGCAATCTGGTTTCCGAGCTGGTCTCGGGTGCACCTCAGCCACGCTCAAGGTCCTAAACGATATCTTAACCGCCATCATAAAAGACAGTACTGTGCAGCCGTCTTCATCAACCTGGCCAAGGCTTTCGACTCTGTCAATCGCCGTATTCTTATCGGCAGACTCAACAGCCTTGGTTTCTCTAATGACTGCCTCACCTGGTTTACTAACTACTTCTCCGATAGAGTTCAGTGTGTCAAATTGGAGGGCTTGTTGTCCGAACCTTTGGCAATCTCTATGGGGGTGCGACAGGGTTCAATTCTCTGGCCTACTCATTTCTCTGTATTTATCAATGATGTCGCTCTTGCTGCGGGTGATTCTTTGATCCACCTCTCCGCAGACAACACCATTCTGTATACTTCTGGCCCTTCTTTGGACATTGTGTTAACAATCCTCCAAATGAGCTTCAATGCCATACAACACTCCTTCTGTGGCCTCCAACTACTCTTAAATGCTAGTAATACAAAATGCATGCTCTTCAACCGATCGCTGCCCACACCCGCCCACCTGACTAGCATCACTACTCTGGATGGTTCTGACTTAGAATATGTGAACAAGTATGAATACCTAGGTGTCTGGCTAGACTGTAAACTCTCCTTCCAGACTCACATTAACCTTTTCATGCGTGAGTTCCAAATATCTCTAACGGTCGCCTCAGCGTAAGTTTTTTTATGCACGTGATGTTAGAACGTTCTCTCCATTCCAGAATGTGATTGTTACGCAACAGTACATTTAATCCGCGCTGCCCTCAAACCAAGGCACTTAGCCTGTTTTTATTTATAGGCTGTTTCAACTTCAATTTCAAATGATTTTCTAAGACGTTTTTATTTTCTAAGAACAGTCTAAATTGAGGTGTGTTCCGCTTCCTCATTCATTCACATAAAAATAGTAATTTTTACTTTTGCGGACAATTCCGAGCTGTCTCTGCCTGGCCGGTTCCCCTCTTTCCACTGGGATTCTCTGCCTCTAACCCTATTACAGGGGCTGAGTCACTGTCTTACTGGGGCTCTCTCATACCGTCCCTGGGAGGGGTGCGTCACCTGAGTAGGTTGAATCACTGATGTGATCATCCTGTCTGGGTGGGTGCCCCCTCCCCCCTTGGGTTGTGCCGTGGCGGAGATCTTTGTGGGCTATACTCAACCTTGTCTCAGGATGGTAAGTTGATGTTTGAAGATATCCCTCTAGTGGTTTGGGGGCTGTGCTTTGTCAAAGTGGGTGGGGTTATATCCTTCCTGTTTGGCCCTGTCCGGGGGTGTCCTCGGATGGGGCTACAGTGTCTCCTGACCCCTCCTGTCTCAGCCTCCAGTATTTATGCTGCAGTAGTTTATGTGTCGGGGGGCTAGGGTCAGTTTGTTATCTGGAGTACTTCTCCTGTCCTATTCGGTGTCCTGTGTGAATTTAAGTGTGCTCTCTCTAATTCTCTCTTTCTCTCTTTGTTTCTCTCTCTCGGAGGACCTGAGCCCTAGGACCATGCCTCAGGACTACCTGACATGATGACTCCTTGCTGTCCCCAGTCCACCTGGCTGTGCTGCTGCTCCAGTTTCAACTGTTCTGCCTTATTATTATTGGACCATGCTGGTCATTTATGAACATTTGAACATCTTGGCCATGTTCTGTTATAATCTCCACCCGGCACAGACAGAAGAGGACTGGCCACCCCACATAGCCTGGTTCCTCTCTAGGTTTCTTCCTAGGTTTTGGCCTTTCTAGGGAGTTTTTCCTAGCCACCGTGCTTCTACACCTGCATTGCTTGCTGTTTGGGGTTTTAGGCTGGGTTTCTGTACAGCACTTTGAGATATCAGCTGATGTACGAAGGGCTATATAAGTACATTTGATTTGATTCATTTTTGCGACATTTCTGACCCGGACAAAATTCCCCAAGCACTTTCCAATTGTTTTCATGCATTCCAATTATTGCATATATTGTAATGGGCACATGTTATGTGTGTAAAATACTTTTTGAAGGTTGAACTGATTATGATGAGCTAAGCAAATTCCAACTGTGTGTAGCCATGTTTGTTGACATACAATGCATTCTGGGTTTCACGTAATTGTCTGGTCTGTTGGACCAAAGACGTTACAACAAAATGAGGTGAGTAAGGGTTCACTTATTTTTTGAGGACTTCCGCAAATGAATGGTGGACGACACCCCCCCTTGAACATGCATACTGTAAACAGACCAAACTCATCTTGTCTCCTCTTATTATCTTTGGTTTCTGTGAGGGGAAAAAAAGCATGGCAATGCGCAGAAACTAAATATCATCGGATTACTTTTGATTTCTAGGGAGTGTTTTACTCAATTATTTCGATCAATGGTGAGCTCACCCGTAATGTGATTAATTATAAATAGTCATTTCTATTAGCTAATTCATATTGTAGTTTGTCAGCGAGAGTTATACAAGTATGACCCCGTGATTCAGGTCAATATTTCCTCAGTTAGCGCTAGGACGAAAAGTAGCCTACATTTTTCCAGTTTGGACGACTGTGTTATGCTGTAGATACATTTGTGAATGACCTAAAACATGCTTCCAAATATGAACAGCTCACATTCTGGACATAACTTTGTAAGGACTGTGTTTGTACGAAATATTTCTGAAAAAGGTATGGCCAGCTCAAATTCTGATTGTTGCGTCATTCTAATCTAATCTAATCACACCTGGTTTGATCGGATGCTAAAGGTACCACTGTAGAATGTCCCTGTAGAATGGTCACACCCGTGTGCTGGTACGTGTGAAAAGGTTAAGCATCTCCAATCCAAAGTTAAATCTATTATAAATCCTATTTCACAACAAATCCTCCTTCACTCATGCTGCCAAATATACCCTCGTAAAACTGTCTATCCTATCGATCCTTGACATCGGCGATGTCATTTACAAAATAGCCTCAGCAAATTGGATGCAGTCTATCACAGTGCCATCCGTTTTGTCACCAAAGCCCCATATATTACCCACCACTGTGACCTGTATGCTCTCGTTGGCTGCTCCTCGCTACATGTTCGTCGCCAAACCCACTGGCTCAAGGTCATCTATAAGTCTTTGCTAGGTAAAGCTCCTCCTTATCCCCTGCTCACTGGTCACCATAGCAACACCCACCCATAGCACTCGCTCCAGCAGGTACAGTGCCTTGCGAAAGTATTCGGCCCCCTTGAACTTTGCGACCTTTTGCCACATTTCAGGCTTCAAACATAAAGATATAAAACTGTATTTTTTGTGAAGAATCAACAACAAGTGGGACACAATCATGAAGTGGAACGACATTTATTGGATATTTCAAACTTTTTTAACAAATCAAAAACTGAAAAATTGGGCGTGCAAAATTATTCAGCCCCCTTAAGTTAATACTTTGTAGCGCCACCTTTTGCTGCGATTACAGCTGTAAGTCGCTTGGGGTATGTCTCTATCAATTTTGCACATCGAGAGACTGAAATTTTTTCCCATTACTCCTTGCAAAATAGCTCGAGCTCAGTGAGGTTGGATGGAGAGCATTTGTGAACAGCAGTTTTCAGTTCTTTCCACAGATTCTCGATTGGATTCAGGTCTGGACTTTGACTTGGCCATTCTAACACCTGAATATGTTTATTTTTGAACCATTCCATTGTAGATTTTGCTTTATGTTTTGGATCATTGTCTTGTTGGAAGACAAATCTCCGTCCCAGTCTCCATCAGGTTTTCTTCCAGAATGGTCCTGTATTTGGCTCCATCCATCTTCCCATCAATTTTAACCATCTTCCCTGTCCCTGCTGAAGAAAAGCAGGCCCAAACCATGATGCTGCCACCACCATGTTTGACAGTGGGGATGGTGTGTTCAGCTGTGTTGCTTTTACGCCAAACATAACGTTTTGCATTGTTGCCAGAAAGTTCAATTTTGGTTTCATCTGACCAGAGCACCTTCTTCCACATGTTTGGTGTGTCTCCCAGGTGGCTTGTGGCAAACTTTAAACGACACTTTTTATGGATAACTTTAAGAAATGGCTTTCTTCTTGCCACTCTTCCATAAAGGCCAGATTTGTGCAATATACGACTGATTGTTGTCCTATGGACAGAGTCTCCCACCTCAGCTGTAGATCTCTGCAGTTCATCCAGAGTGATCTTGGGCCTCTTGGCTGCATCTCTGATCAGTCTTCTCCTTGTATGAGCTGAAAGTTTAGAGGGACGGCCAGGTCTTGGTAGATTTGCAGTGGTCTGATACTCCTTCCATTTCAATATTATCGCTTGCACAGTGCTCCTTGGGATGTTTAAAGCTTGGGAAATCTTTTTGTATCCAAATCCGGCTTTAAACTTCTTCACAACAGTATCTCGGACCTGCCTGGTGTGTTCCTTGTTCTTCATGATGCTCTCTGCGCTTTTAACGGACCTCTGAGACTATCACAGTGCAGGTGCATTTATACGGAGACTTGATTACACACAGGTGGATTGTATTTATCATCATTCGTCATTTAGGTCAACATTGGATCATTCAGAGATCCTCACTGAACTTCTGGAGAGAGTTTGCTGCACTGAAAGTAAAGGGGCTGAATAATTTTGCACGCCCAATTTTTCAGTTTTTGATTTGTTAAAAAAGTTTGAAATATCCAATAAATGTCGTTCCACTTCATGATTGTGTCCCACTTGTTGTTGATTCTTCACCAAAAAATACAGTTTTATATCTTTATGTTTGAAGCCTGAAATGTGGCAAAAGGTCATAAAGTTCAAGGGGGCCGAATACTTTCGCAAGGCGCTGTATATCTCACTGGTCATCCCCAAAGCAAACACCTAATTTGGCCGCCTTTCCTTCCAGTTCTCTGCTGCCAATGACTGGAACGAATTGCAAAAATCACTGAAGTTAGAGACTTATATCTCCCTCACTAACTTTAAGCTTCAGCTGTTAGAGCAGCGACCCGATCGCTGCAGCTGTACACAGCCCATCTGTAAATAGCCCATCCAACCAACTACCTACCTCATCCTCATATTTGTTTTTCTGCTCTTTTGCACAACAGTATTTCTACTTGGACATCCTCATCTGCACATACATCACTCCAGTGTAAATTGCTAAATTGTAATTACTTCGCCACTATTGGCCTTACCTGCTTGCTTCATTTGCACACACTGTATACAGATTTTTCTATTGTGTTATTGACTCAATGTTTGTTTATCCCATGTGTAACTCTGTTGTTTTTGTCGCACTGCTTTGCTTTATCTTGGCCAGGTCGCAATTATAAATGAGAACTTGTTCTCAACTGGCCTACCTGGTAAAATAAAGGTGAAATAAAAAAATATTAAAATATAAAAAATAGCATGGTTGGTTAAGAGCCAATAAAACAGCAGGCATCCTCTCCGGCACCATTAATCTGTACTTTACATTACAACATTGGCGTGTGAAAGTATTCACCCCCTTGGCATTTTTCCTATTTTGTTGTCTTTACAACCTGTAATTAAAATGGATTTTGGGGACGGGTTGTATCATTTGATTTACACAACATGCCTACCACTTTGAAGCTGCAAAATATTTTTTCTTCTGAACAAACAAGAAATAAGACAAAAAACAGAACTTGAGTGTGCATAACTATTCATCCCCCCCAAAGTCAATACTTTGTAGAGCCACATTTTGCAGCAATTACAGCTACTAGTATCTTGGGGTATGTCTCTATAAGCTTTGCACATCTAGTCACTGGGATTTCTGCCCAGTCTTCAAGGCAAAACTGCTCCAGCTCCTTCACGTTGGATGGGTTCCACTGGTATACAGTAATCTTTAAGTCATACCAAAGATTCTCAGTTGGATTGAGTTCTGTGCTTTGACTAGACCATTCCAAGACATTTAAATGTTTCCCTTAAACGACTTGAGTGTTGCTTTAGCAGTATGCTTAGGGTCATTGTCCTGCTGGAAGGAGAACCTCCGTCCCAGTCTCAAATCTCTGGAAGACTGAAACAGGTTTCTCTCAAGAATTTCCCTGTATTTAGCACCATCCATCATTTCTTGATTTCTGACCAGTTTCCAAGTCCCTCCCAATGAAAAACATCCCCACTGCATGATGCTGCCACCACCATGTTTCACTGTGGGGACAGGGTTCTTGGGGTGATGAGAGGTGTTGGATTTGTGCCAAAAAGCTCAATTTTAGTCTAATCTGACCAGAGTACCTTCTTCCATATTATTGGGGAGTCTCCCACGTGCCTTTTGGTGAACACCAAACGTGTTTGCTTATTTTTTTCTTTAACCTCTCTAGGGTATGTGGGACACTAGCATCCCACCTGGCCAACATCCAGTGAGATTGCAGAGCGCCAAATTCAAATACAGAAATACTCATTATAAAAATTCTGAAAACCACACATATTTTACATAGGTTTAAAGATTAATTTCTTGTGAATCCAACCACGGTGTCAGATTTTAAAAATGCTTTACAGTGAAAGCATACCATACGATTATTTGAGAACATAGCCCAGCAGACAAATCATTACAAACAGTAACCAGCCAAATAGAAGAGTTACACAAGTCAGAAATAGAGATAAAATTAATCCCTCTGATGATCTTCATATGGTGGCACTCAGAAGACTTTCATTTACACAGTAAATGTTCCTTTTGTTCGATAAAGACTCTTTATATCCAAAAACGTTTTGTTCACGTGTTTTCTTCAGTAATCCACAGGCTCAAACACAGTCAAAACAGGCAGACAAAAAAATCTAAATTGTATCCGTAAAATTCATAGAAACATGTCAAACGATGTTTATATTCAACCCTCAGGTTGTTTTTAGCCTAAACGATCTATAATATTTCAACCGGACAATAATGTTGTCAATATAAAAGGTAAACCAGTAAGGCACTCTCTCGGGATTGCGCATGAAAAAGCTCTGTGACACAGCAGGGTCCACTCATTCAGACTGGTCTTACTCACTCATTTATCAGATTACAAGCCTGAAACAATTTCGAAAGACTGTTGACATCTAGTGGAAGGCATAGGAACTGCAATTTGTGTCCTAAGTCAATGGATACTGTAATGGCATTGAATAGAAAAAAAAAAAAGAAAAAAAAAACCTACTTCCTGAATGGATTTTTCTCAGCTTTTCGCCTGCCAAATCAGTTCTGTTATACTCACAGACACTTTTAACAGTTTTGGATACTTTAGAGTGTTGTCTATCCAAATCTACCAGCTATATGCATATCATATCTTCTGGGCCCGAGTAGCAGACCGTTTAATTTGGGCATGCTTTTCATCCAAAATTCCGAATGCTGCCCCCTACCCTAGAGAAGTTAAGCAATGGCTTTTTTTCTGTCCACTCTTCCATAAAGCCCAGCTCTGTGGAGTGTATGGCTTATTGTGGTCCTATGGACAGATACTCCAATCTCAGCTGTGGAGCTTTGCAGCTCCTTCAGGATTATCTTTGGTCTCTTTGTTGCCTCTGATAATGCCCACCTTGCTTGGTCTGTGAGTTTTGGTGGGCGGCCCTCTCTTGGCAAGTTTGTTGTGTTGCCATATTCTTTCCATTTTTTAATAATGGATTTAATTGTACTCTGTGGGTGTTCTAAGTTTAGGATATTTTTTTATAACCCAACCCTGATCTGTACTTCTCCACAACTTCGTCCCTGACCTGCTTGGAGAGCTCTTTGGCTTTCATGGTGCCGCTTGTTTGGTGGTGCCCCTTGCTTAGTGGTGTTGCAGGCAGGTGTGTATACATACTGAGATCACGTGACAGATCATGTGACACTTACAGTAGATTGCACACAGGCGGACTTTATTTGAGCAATTATGTGACTTCTGAAGGTAATTGGTTGCACCAGATCTTATTTACGGGCTTCATAGCAAAGGGGTGAATACATGTCCACGCACTACTTTTACGTTTTTAATTGTTTCAAATGTTTTGAAACACATAATTTTTGTTCATTTCACTTCACCAATTTGGAATATTTTGTGTAGATTCATTTGCGAAAGTATTCGGCCCCCTTGAACTTTGCGACCTTTTGCCACATTTCAGGCCTCAAACATAAAGATATAAAACTGTATTTTTTTGTGAAGAATCAACAACAAGTGGGACACAATCATGAAGTGGAACGACATTTATTGGATATTTCAAACTTTTTTAACAAATCAAAAACGGAAAAATTGGGCGTGCAAAATTATTCAGCCCCCTTAAGTTAATACTTTGTAGCGCCACCTTTTGCTGCGATTACAGCTGTAAGTAGAGTATGTCTCTATCAGTTTTGCACATCGAGAGACTGAAATTTTTCCCCATCCTCCTTGCAAAACTGCTCGAGCTCAGTGAGGTTGGATGGAGAGCATTTGTGAACAGCAGTTTTCAGTTCTTTCCACAGATTCTCGATTGGATTCAGGTCTGGACTTTGACTTGGACATTCTAACACCTGGATATGTTTATTTTTGAACCATTCCATTGTAGATTTTGCTTTATGTTTTGGATCATTGTCTTGTTGGAAGACAAATCTCTGTCCCAGTCTCAGGTCTTTTGCAGACTCCATCAGGTTTTCTTCCAGAATGATCCTGTATTTGGCTCCATCCATCTTCCCATCAATGTTAACCATCTTCCCTGTCCCTGCTGAAGAAAAGCAGGCCCAAACCATGATGCTGCCACCACCATGTTTGACAGTGGGGATGGTGTGTTCATGGTGATGAGCTGTGTTGCTTTTACGCCAAACATAAAGTTTTGCATTGTTGCCAAAAAGTTCAATTTTGGTTTCATCTGACCAGAGCACCTTCTTCCACATGTTTGGTGTGTCTCCCAGGTGGCTTGTGGCAAATTTTAAACAACACTTTTTATGGATATCTTTAAGAAATGGCTTTTTTCTTGCCACTCTTCCATAAAGGCCAGATTTGTGCAATATACGACTGATTGTTGTCCTAAGCACAGAGTCTCCCACCTCAGCTGTAGATCTCTGCAGTTCATCCAGAGTGATCATGGGCCTCTTGGCTGCATCTCTGATCAGTCTTCTCCTTGTATGAGCTGAAAGTTTAGAGGGACGGCCAGGTCTTGGTAGATTTGCAGTGGTCTGATACTCCTTCCATTTCAATATTATCGCTTGCACAGTGCTCCTTGGGATGTTTAAAGCTTGGGAAATCTTTTTGTATCCAAATCCGGCTTTAAACTTCTTCACAACAGTATCTCGGACCTGCCTGGTGTGTTCCTTGTTCTTCATGATGCTCTCTGCGCTTTTAACGGACCTCTGAGACTATCACAGTGCAGGTGCATTTATACGGAGACTTGATTACACACAGGTGGATTGTATTTATCATCATTCGTCATTTAGGTCAACATTGGATCATTCAGAGATCCTCACTGAACTTCTGGAGAGAGTTTGCTGCACTGAAAGTAAAGGGGCTGAATAATTTTGCACGCCCAATTTTTCAGTTTTTGATTTGTTAAAAAAGTTTGAAATATCCAATAAATGTCGTTCCACTTCATGATTGTGTCCCACTTGTTGTTGATTCTTCACCAAAAAATACAGTTTTATATCTTTATGTTTGAAGCCTGAAATGTGGCAAAAGGTCATAAAGTTCAAGGGGGCCGACTACTTTCCCAAGGCACTGTATATTTAAATTATAGGTTGTAATGCAACACATGCTTCGTTTGTAAATGTGACCCGATTCAGGAAACTAGGCATACACCGCAAGTCACGTCTTAACACGAGAGCCGCTTGAACGTAAAAAATATTGAACATGTGAACTTTCATGTGCCTTAATAACAAACTCGTATGCCATCTGTAAATACGAATACAATTGTTTAATTACGAGCCTTGTTGGGTAAGCCACAGAAAAAGTTAGCAACCTTCCCACTAGCCATGATTGGCTGAGATAATGAGTGGGCTGGACATGCCGGGAGAGGAGTTCAGATTGTTCTGCCATAGAAGCTTGTCAGTCTGTGTTGGTAATCATCCTGTCGAACGCGGCTTTAAAAAAAAGTTTTGTGTAGTGAAGCTGCATAAGTGTGGCTCTCCACTTTCTGGAGGATCAAGTTTTGAAATCAGTGGAATTCAATTATGATAGCTAAAGAGATGAAGGAAACACCTGCCTCCGGATTTCATCTTCAAAGACCGAATACAGGTGGCGAGTCACAAATTATTTCTGAGTGTTAGAGCATGCCCCTGTCTATCCGTAAATGTAAAAAACAGGAAAATAAATGCAGTCTGGTTTGCTTTATATAAGGAATTTGAAATTATTTATACATGTACTTTTGATACTTAAGTGTATTTAAAACTAAATACTTTTAGACTTCTACTTAAGTAGTATTTTACTGGGTGACTTTCACTTTTACTTGAGTCATTTTCTATTACGATATCTTTACTTTTCCTCAAGTATGAAAATGGTGTCGTTTTTCCACCACTACAGACACACAACATCCCTTTACTTGTCCTCTCCATTCAGAATTGAACCTGAATATTGCCCGCATGTGACATGAATGGCCAGACACATACTGTAGAGGGCACAAAAGGTTCCCTGTCAGCATGGGCCAAATGGTGACACACATGACAAATATTGACATGCTTACCATTAAAGAGGAACTTACAGCGTCTTAAGAGCATTAAATCTCATAAAAATATACACCCTCAGGAAGAATATGGCAATTTTTGAAAAACATTTTGTGACAAGCTAGCAAATAGATATGGTCATTTCACATTTTTCATACATTCATAGACTGTTTGGGAATGATGTTCTACACAAGTTTATATAGGGTCAAATCACAATTGAAGATAGCTGTCTGTAACTCCATGTTTCGTGTATTTCACCCAATGCAGAGTTACGAGCACATTTCTAAAGTTGGGTTTGGTCCATCAGTTACTACTGAAGAACATCACACCACACAGCATTTGCAAAATAGAGACTGAATATCGTGACGGATCCACCTTCTGCCCTATCGCTTTCACATGTTCACATCTTTCAGATCTGTGAAAATTTGATGGAGCGTTGGAGCTAGAGGAAGGGGCCCTCTACCTATTACACATTACACACAGAGTGGTTTCACCTACCACCACCACACAGGTGGCCAATTATTTGAATGAAGGACCCTCTCTGTGCTACAAAGGTTGACTGACTCATCCATCACGCAGACAAACAGTCCCCAAAAGGCCAAAGTCAGCTCATAAAGGCTGCAGAGTGTACCATTATTAACTCCTCTGTCCCCAGCCTCATATCCTTTACCATTATTAACTCCCCTGCCATCTCGCAATTCTGGCAAATGCCAGAATGGCAGGACCATTTGTTAGTTGGGTGGGCTGGTCGAAATGGACACACACAAAAAAAATGTTTCTACATAAAAAAAAAACAATGAGTAAGATGAGATGGAAGATTACATTTTTTTTGCAATTTCTCTGGTATACTAATCTATAATGAGATTATGGCTGATCAGTGGGCAATGGCCAAGATCATGGATTGTAAAAACAGAAAGGATGCCTACAAATGTAGAAAGAGCACATTCTACATTATTACCTCACTCAAAACATCCTATTTTTTTTGGTGGCTTAAAACAATGATTTTGTCAAACAGTAAAGTGCATTATCCTCATGATTCCTGTAATGAAAGTTTCTGCCCTGCCACTGTCCCTGTGGCCTCGCTGGGGCCTGCTGCTGTGATGAGAGTGCTGCTCTCCTGTCCCCCCATCAGCTCGAGAGAAAAATGTATTCTGATCGTATAACATTTCGAAATCCAATTGCAGTAAACCACAGCTTTGGAAGCTCTGTCCCCTTGCCCTCGTCGAAGAGAGGCTCTCAGCTTTCTGTAGGTATCTTTTTATTTCTCAACTCTCAATATTCAGCTCAATAGCAACTATTTTATAACCAATATGTTTGATATGGCTTTGAGATATGGAGCAGTGCACGCAAAATGCGCACCGGATTTTGCGAAGGCCTATAGGTCTCATGGGTGTATGGTTAGTTGAATACATGGCTACTAGAGGTTGTATTATATTTAGTGTGTATAATATTTATAATTAGAGTTAGCAATCTAATTCATGTTTTTTGTGTTTCCACTTCCTCAGGTGTTGAAATCCAAATGAATTAGCCTATGATATCACTTTAACAAATTGCTGTATATTTACTGCTGTAAAATTACAGCAATTACAATAAAGTACTGTGTTACCTGTTTTACTGTATATTTGCAGAAGCATACTGTGAAATATGGTGCATTATGAGAAAATGATGTGGGCTGAGAAATAATCTCTGATTCATTAACACATTTTGATGGATGCCTTGTAAGAGACTATATTTGTTGCACTGTTTTGGGGCGGCAGGGTAGCCTAGTGGTTAGAGCATTGGACTAGTAACCGGAAGGTTGCATAACCCCCGAGCTGACAAGGTACAAATATGTCGTTCTGCCCTGAACAGGCAGTTAACCCACTGTTCCTAGGCCGTCATTGAAAATAAGAATTTGTTCTTAACTGACTTGCCTAGTTAAATAAAGATAAAAATTACTGGGAATGCTGTACCATACTGTATTTTTTTATTTTTTTTTGTCCTGTAAAACTAATGTAACTTACTGGCTTCTGTACTGCCAGTAATTTATTAGAATTTAGTACCACCCCACAGAATACAGTACCATTCTGTAATTTTGGAGCACCAAAAACCTTTTGTGAGTGCATGGTATTGTTGTGGCTCATTAACACATTTTGAGGCATGCCTTGTAAGAGGCCATACTTGTTGTACCCGTTAGTAAGGGTGCTGTACCAATTTAAGTGATAACAATTACTGTACATCTATATGCGGGACAGATCAGAGTTGTCGTAAGTCTCAAATCAATTAAAGGTTGAGTGTTTAGTTTAGATTTTTTTTTTAAATCTGTTTTGCCCTGTAGTCACTGCCAGTTTCAAAGCATTTGTTAAGTGCACGTGATTTAAAAGACAAAATATGAATTGTTATGTTATGTTTAATATATAATAATATATTCACTGTTAGCAATTGCTGTAATGTTATTACAATACAAATTAACAATACAGCACTGTATTGCTGTATACACTGAGCATACCAAACATTTGGAACACCTGTACTCTGTCAATTTACTGCAGCATTCTGTAAAATTGCATTGTGGACACATTTTGTGGGAGGGGAAAGAATCACTGGCTCATTAACATTTTGAGGCATGCCTTGTAAGTGGATATATTTGTTGCACCCGTTAGTAACAATGCTGTACCAATTAAACTGACATGTGGTAGTAGTGCCCTAACAATTGAATGTATATAGGGAACAGATCAGAATTTCAACGGGTCACCTCTTAAGGATCGGACTCTTTTTTTTATTTGCCTAAAATGACACCCAAATCTAACTGCCTGTACCTCAGGACCTGAAGCAAGGATATGCATATTTTTGATACCGTTTGATACCGTTTGTGGAAATGTTAGATTTATGTAGGAGAACATAACATATTAGATCTGGCAAAATATAATACAAAGAAAAAAAACATGCATTTGTTTGTATTTATTTTTGTATCATCTTTGAAATGCAAGAGAAAGGCCACAATGTATTATTCCAGCCCAGGCACAAGATTTTGGCCACTAGACAGCAGCAGTGTATGTGCAAAGTTTTAGACTGATCCAATGAACCATGGCATTTCTGTTCAAAATGTTGTATCAAGACTGCCCAAATGTGCCTAATTGGTTTATTAATATATTTTCAAAATCATAACTGTGCACTCTCCTAAAACAATAGCATGGTATAATTTCACTGTAATATCTACTGTAAATTGGACAGTGCAGTGCGATTAACAAGAATTTAAGCTTTCTGCCAATATCAGATATGTCTATATATTTTTTTTCTTCACATTTTCAAACAGCACATTTATATTTTCCAAAGAGGCTATAGATTTGGGTGAGGATTTGTTCTCACCTGAGTAGTCTCGTTTCACTGCCAACAATAAAATTAAACCATCTAGTGTTCTGCAAAATAACACCACAATGTCAAATACAGGAAGCCTAGTCAAATAATTACCATCCAGTCACATTTACCATTACTCTCTCGCGGGAAACCTTCACTCTTGTGCAGACATTTAGAAACGAAACATGACAATTTAAAAAATAAGCCATGGGACTTTTTTGAGCGAGAATAAAGATGAATGTCAAGTAGTAAGACATGTATAAAAGCAACAGATACCATTAATAAGAAGGGGCTAGAAGTGTCTTATATGGTGAGCTACCGAGTGGCTAGGACAAGCAAACCCCATACTATTGTGGAGGACTTAATCTTCCTGCTGCTGCAAATATGGCTGGGACAATGCTGGGGGAAAAAGACCCCAAAAATATACAGACAATGCCATCAAACTACACTGTTTCATGGTGCATCAGTGACATAGCAGGAGACGTTTTGAAACAATTACTGCTTCGCATATAAGCCAGTGAATTATATGTGTTACAGCTGGATGAGTCAACAGACGTGGCGACCTAGCACCACTCCTGGTATATGTCTGTTACGTTTATGGGGGGGCAATTAACATGATCAACATGATAGGATATTTTTAAAGTACTGTACAGCTTCGTGACATCAAATTAACTTTGGTGGTCAAGATGTGTTGGTATCTGTACTGATTGTGCAAAAGCCATGACAGGGAGACATAGTGGAGTGGTAACGCGTGTGCAAGTAGTTGCTCCCGACTCCACTTGGGTCCACTGCAGCATCCATAGAGAGGCTCTTGCTGCCAAGGGAATGCATGACAGCTTGAAATATGTTTTGGACACTACAATGAAAGGGCTTAACTTTGTTATAGCAAGGCCCCTCAACTCTCGTGTATACAATGATTATACAATGATATGGGCAGCTACCATGTAATGCTTTTACAACATACATAAGTGCGCTGGTTATCAAGGGGCAAAGTATTGACGCATTTCTTTAAATTGAGAGACAAGCTTAATTGTTTCTTTACTGACCATAATTTTCACTTGTCTGACCTCTTGCATGATGATGAGTTTCTCACACGCCTGAATGATCTGAATCTAGGATTACAGGGACTCTCCGCAACTATATTCAATGTGCGGGACGAAACTGAGACTATGATTAAGAAGTTGTAGCTCTTCTCTGTCTGCATAACATTGTATGATTTGTTGTGTGCAAATGAACTCAAGCTTACAGACAATGTCAAATGTGATATAGCCAAACACCGGAGTGAACTGGTTGTGCAATTACGCAGGTACTTTCCTGAAACGGACAACACCAACAACTTGATTCGATATCCCTTTCATGGCCTGCCTCCAAGTACACTTACCGATATCTGAACAAGAGAGGCTCATCGAAATTGCAACAAGCTGTTCTGTGATAATTTAATTTAATCAGAAGCCACTGCCAGATTTCTGGATTGGGCTGCGCTCAGAGTTTTGAAGGGCTATGGGACTATAAAAAGTGTGGGAACCACTGCTGTAGCGGTTAAACAATTAACGGTGGAATATTAAAGCCATGTCCTTTTCATCTGTTTTGCCTTGGAATCAAGGTCACATTAGAAGCTTTTGTTCAGGGCTCTAGAAGTGCAAGTGATCTAAAACACAAACTATTCATAAATATCTAGTAGCCAACCTGCTTGCACTAATCCCATGTAATTACAGTAAAACACCATCATGATTACAGATGCATTTACTCTCTTACAGTATGGTAGGCTAATTTTACAGCACTTTGATGTTGCTCTGAATTTTCCAGTAACTTGCAGGAATCTACATTAACATTCATTGCTCTAGCCAGAGATGAGCAAATATGTATCCAAAAGGTATTGCATTATAAATACAGGTCATTTTAAAGACCAATGTATTCTTAACTACGACAAGATTCCCAGTAAAGGTAACAGAAACATTTGACTTCCCATGACGGTTTAAAAAAGTAAAAAAGCAAGTAAAAATTTGTATTTGAAAATACTAATTAAAGTGTTACAAAATAGGCAACGTGTATTGCAGTTCTGACCAGAAATACCAACAGTATATCAAATACATGTAACAGAAATAATGGCAATAGCTACCTGCACTCTAAATAAGACACAGTTTACTAACTACTGTGCTTCCAGGAATGCACTGTACATTCTAGAAATACTGCATGTTACTGTAGTCAGGTGTTCCAGTAATATTCTGTAAATGTGTGCTACAGTAAAGGTCCTGTAAATCTAAAGTAATTTACTGGCTTCTGTGCTGCCGTTTACTGTAAGTTTACAGTAACCTACTGGGTACTGTGCTGCCAGCAATTTACTGTAAAAAATTGCAGGACATTTTTTACGATGATGTATTCATTATTTTATATATTTTTTCCTAGAAATGATGGAGTCCTATTTTGACCAGGGTCTCCACAAGTTCCCGAAATTGTCCCCGATTAGCCCTCAGAAACAAAAAAGCAACTCTGAAGTTAAATTGAGGCCGACAATTCAGTAATCAAACGCTGTATCGAGTCAGATTTGCATGTGCAAATGATGTCTATCCCTCCCGCTGCATTGCTGCAGGCCTTTTATGAGAACGTTTGATCAGTGTTTGTCACGTCGACTGCCGTGCCTTCCCTCCAGCCTGCCGGCAACCATTATGCGCACCTGCCATCAATCATTACACGCACCTGCTCCTCATGATTAGGCTCACCTGGACTCCATTTCCTCTCTCATTACCTCCCCTATATCTGGCACTCCCTTAAGTCTATTCCCAAGGCAGTATTTAATATGTGTTTCATGTCTGTACGCCACTCATGTGTCTTGTTTTGGTCATGTTCGGTTTATTATTAAACTCACCATCTACGCTTGCTTCCTGACTCCAAGCTCCCACATTTCAGAATACTGCCTCAACAAATGGAAGCAGCAGGAAATCAGGACATCTCCCAGATGGTTGACCAACATGGATACCTACTTCGTTAGCACCATGACCAGCTGGCACAACTGGGGACGGCTATGGAAGAGGTTCTTTGCAGCCTTCAGCTTCTCGAACATGCCGAGAGGCATCGCCTTCCATTAGCGGAGGATACTCTGCCACCAGTCGAGCCAGCACCTCAGTCTCTTCAGCAGTCCACCCAGGTCAGCAATGTCTGTTTGTCCCTTCCGGATAAATATGACGGAAACCCATCTAATTGATGTGGCTTCCTACTCCAGTGATCCCTCTATTTTGTGCATCAGATGGAGCCCCCACCACCAAGAGGTCCAAGGTTGCCATGGTTATTTATCTGCTGTCTGGGCGGGCATTGGAGGATTCCGGAGCCGCTGGCAACTTTATTGACCAGACCCTTGCTTCCTCTCTGAACATCCCCTCAAACCCGCTCTCCTCTCCGTTTCCGGTTCAAGCTCTTGATAATTGGCCACTAGAAACCGGAACCGTCACACACATCCCCACACCCCTTACCGTGGAGTCTATTCATCAGGAAAACAACCCCCTTCATCACTAGTGCACCAGCTCATAAACTCATTCTCGGCTTCCCATGGCTCCAACACAATAACCCCACCATCTCATGGTCGAGGATGAGAATCATGGACTGGTCACCCGGATGCCAGAGGACCTGTTTTCCTGTTCCCTCTCGTGTCATAACCCCTGTGGTCTGGGACGTAGATGTGGCCATTCGCCAGGCTCTGGAGAGAGAACCCACCCAATACCTGTCCTCCTGAGCGCATCTATGTTCCCACGGGGATAAGGGAGCGACCGTTGACCTGGGCACACACAGCTGTCGTTGCTGGACATCCTGGAATCACCCATACTATACAAATCGCTCTCCAAAACTTATTGGTGGCCCACCTTGGCGTAGGACGTTACACACTACGTTAACTCAGGTCCTGTGCATGCCCAAACTAAGTCTCTTGGGAACGCTCCAGCAGGAAAACACCTTCCTGTGCCTCATCCCTGGTCTCATCTGTCCATTGACTTTACCGATCTCCCCTCTGACAGTTTCACCACCATTCTGGTGGTTGTGGACAGATTTTAAAAAATCATGTCGCTTCATCCCTCTCTGGTCTCCCTACTGCGATCCAGGTCGCTGAGGCACGGTTCCAGCAGATCTTACGGCATTATGGCCTTACGGAGGACATCTTCTCAGACCGTGGCCCCCAATTCACATCATGGGTGGGTCATTCTCATGAAACCATTAAAATACCATGGCAGTAATCATTTTAAATATAAAACATGTAATATAACAAAATATCATAAAGATACTGTTCTCTACCTTGCACAGTCATTTCAATTTAGGAAGGATTTTTTTGTATTTTATTGCATTTTCTCATTACCGCACCACGTCCAGCTCTGAATGTATGTTATGTTGTAATTTAAAGAGTGAAATGAAAATATTCTGAAAAAGATAAATGGATGTTCTACTGATGTTTTCAAATTACAGAAAGTATTAACTTAATAATAATGGAAAATGAAGTGTCCATGACTGATTTTCTCAGCCTCTGTGACATTTTTCTTTAGGACTGTTTACACACACAGAACACTTTAAATCAAGTTTAATTTTGAATGAGGCAACACATCTGCCACTACCTTCAAGATGGCTACCAGGTAAACAGATCTCTTTATGTTTCTCCAGCTAAAAGTTAAACGTTCTTGTCAGAATGCGCACACGACAGTATTGATTATCATTACTGATACAGATAGTTTTACACATTTGGAACATTTTTCTATTTAAAATGATCTATGAAAAATATATTTAATGTCTAATTATGTTCATTGAGTAAGAATTTGCCTAGTCAACATGGCTTCTATATTGTTTGCAAAACATGCTAAGGTTCCTCATCCTCCAACACCTTTCTCACATATTGCTGCAATTTAAGGCCGTTGCGAAACTTCTGTTTCGGTAATGACAATTTAAACAGACTATATATTTCAATTAATAGTTAATAATATATTATTTACTAACTGTTGATTTTGCTTTGTCCTGTTTTAATTGCAGACAGTCAGCAAGTGACAAAAAAAAAACTTTAGCGAAGGCTGACAAAATTCAGAGACAGTTTAAACCAACCCAGAACTGCTGGAAGAGTACAGAAGGAAGGAGAGAGAGGTTACAGAAAGAGTAATTGGCATATGTGTCTATGCCCTCATAGTGTCTATAGAAAGTCGACACATGCGAGCGCACATGTCCACCACACACACGCACACACACAATGAGTAAGCCATTTAGTTTGTACAATAGCATGTCCACACTGTCTGTAAGCCATTCTGTCCCTACAATAGGATATGTGTACGCACACACGCGCACACACACACAGGCATACACACAGACAGTCAGTAATGTGTTCACCTAACACCTTTTTTGCACTATTGGTTAGAGTCTGTAAGTAAGCATTTCTCTCTGAGGTCTACCTACACCTGTTGAATTTGGTGCACGTGACAACTAATCTTTGATTTGAGTCCCTACTGTAGGATGCGTGAACAGTCTGTAAGCCATTCAGTCCCTTCTATAGGACATACACACACCCAGTCAGTAAGAAGAGATATCTCTACAGACACCAGGACCAATGAAGACATTTACCCCAAAGGAATCACTAAAAAGAACAGAAGAAAGAAAACACTTTCAAAGTTGTGCTACACAGAAGAGAAGCTTCTGGAGATGGTCAACCTAAACAGACAAAAGACTTGAGATGATGGGCCAAGAGCAAGAAGGCAATTGTCAGCATGGAAGGCAGAGAGGTCCAGAAAATGACAGAGGTCATCAGATAACATTACCTAATAACAGCCAGGGAAGACTATGCTCACACTTGTTATTGGATTCCTTCATCAAGATGAACCCTCCACTGTAATAAATCGGAAAAAGGGCCAGATATTCCGTAAGAGAGCCTTACGGGCACTATGGCAAATCTTCATAGAAGATTTGTGTCTGAGAATCCTAGGCACAACCTTTCCAAGGCTCAATTCTTTAAACTTAAGCCATTTTAGATTGGGCATCGACGAGTCACAGAGAAACATGTGCTTGCAAAACACATGAAAACTTTGGCTTGAAGATAAAGAAGCTGCACCAGCTTGGGGTCATAGAAACATCATCCCCAAGGGACACTGTACAGGCCAATGCAGGCCAGTGTAGTGATGATGACATGTCCTGCATGTACAAGACATGCAGCAATTGCATAAGACATTTCACACAACACTGGATCCTTCAACGAAAGGAAACATCGTATTGGAGGATTGAGTCACTCAATTTATACCAATAACAAAGAAATGCAAAGATTGGTCCACTGAAGAGAAGGAAGTGAGCATTGTGTTTCTTGAGAAGAGGCATACCTCCATTGAAAAGCTGGTGGACCTCACACAGGACCACCTCTCAAACTTCTCCAGACACATTTATAACATCAAGCACCAGTTTGAAAGACTGAGGAGATCGAGAGAGACCCTGACACAGAATGATGTAGTGGTTCACAGGCTACAGTGAGATCTACGCTTGTAAATACACCGGGGAAATCAAATAAACTCACTTTGGATGTGGCAACCAGTAACCATACTCAATGGGCCCACATCTCAATATTGGAATAGAAACTTTTACCTAGCCTCAACAGTGCCGTTTGTGCAAGGATTGAAGCATGTAACATGGAATTTCACAGAGGTGTCCCATGGAAAGGGTTCTCCTGATGACGTGGGCGGTGCCCTGATAAACCTGGCTGATTAGAATTGTGTCCTATGATACCAGATGCCGACACACTCTCTCTGAGCAGCTGAATCTCAATCTGTGAGGCTCTTCAAAATAACAGGACATCAAAACAAGTGGCGAATTAGTACCGCAGTACCTGGGACGATGAGACTTCATCAGGAGAGTGTTTAACTGAATGTCAGTTAAAAACAACCTTTATACTTGCCTTGATTCCTGGAGGAAATATCCTGTCAACAAGAGATGGTTTAAAACTGAAGTAAATTGAGTTTTGAAATGTGGTTAAAACTTCTTATGGCTTGGGGGCAGTATTTCGACATCTGGATGAGAGGCTTGTCCAAAGTAAACTGCCTGTTACTCAAGCCCAGAAGCTAGGATATGCATATAATTGGTAGATTTTGATAGAAAACACTCTAATGTTTCCAAAACTGTTAAAATACTGTCGGTGAGTATAACGGAACTGATATCACAGGCGAAAACCTGAGGGTTTTATGTGGGTATTTTCAATTGAGTGCTTAGTTTCTAACGGGTTAGGACCCAGATTGCAGTTCCTATGGCTTCCACTACATGTCAACAGTCTTTAGACATTGTTCCAGGCTTGCTTTCTGAAAAATGAAGAAGAATGAGACCTTTCTCTCAGTGGACTGTAGTTTTTGGACTGGCGGTTTTGCGCGCCCTTAGTTGTTTTTCCTTTCTATTGAATACGCTATTGTCCGGTTGAAATATTATCGGTTATTTAGACAATTGACAACCTGAGGATTAATTATAAACATCGTTTGACATGTTTCGACAAACTTTATCAGTACTATTAGGATGTATTCGTCTGCATGTTTTGACCGCCTTTGAACCAGTGGATTACTGAACAAAACGCGCAAACAAAACAGAGTTTTGGGGATATAAAGAGGGACTTTATCGAACAAAACAAACATTTATTGTGTAGCTGGGACTCTTGTGACTGCAAGAGTACAATATGACGGAGAACTGTTCCCTGGCACCATCACTGTCACGCCCTGACATTAGACATCTCTGTTTTCTATATATTTTGATTAGGTCAGGGTGTGACTAGGGTGGGTACTCTAGGTTTTTGTATGTCTAGGGGTTTTGTATGTCTACGTTGGACTGATATGGTTCCCAATCAGAGACAGCTGTTTATCGTTGTCTCAAATTGGGGCTCATATTTAGGCAGACCATTTTCCCACTTTCTGGTGTGGGATCTTGTCTACAGTTAGGTGCCTGTGTGCACACTAGTAGCGTCACATTTCGGTTGGTTGCTTGTTGTTGGTGAATTTCAGTTCATTAAAAATATGTGGAACTCTATTCACGCTGCGCCTTGGTCTCATCATTACGACAATCGTGACAATCCGTGTTGTTGACGATAAATCCTGAGTCCTATTAAGTATTTTTTTAAATATTTTTTTTGTACTTTCTTTCCAGATTGGCAACGGTCAATACAAGGTTGACACTGAGTTGTGCTGGAGCTAACACGTTTTTCATTCCATCCATCAGATTTGAGGGACAAAAAGTCTGATACTTCTTTGACGACATAAAAGCTCATCATCCCAGAGCCACAACCTGCCACATCCTCAGCTCGACACTCTGAGATCTGGGCAAAGTACACAAACTGTGTTGCATGTCTGTATGCTACTCATGTTTCTTGTATTGTTTCATGTTCTGTTTCTTATTAATCACCACCTGCACTTGCTTCCTGACTCCCAGCACCCATGTTAGTGTTACATTGCAACCACTGCATGAACAACCATGCCCATGGCCAGGAAGTGCATATGCCAACAAACTTGGTTAATTGTAAAATTACTAGATATGAGAAGATTGAACCCCTGTCCCCCGCATCAACTTTTGCCATCAACTCCCTTGTCCCCTTCAACATTGACTACGCTTGATACAGAGGTGGTGATACTGTTTCTGGGGCTCTGTTCCTGATTAAAGGAGGAACAAAAGCGATAGAGAAGGGAGATACTTTCGCAACATAACTGACTACTAAAAAAATTAAAGTATTCAGACCCCTTGACTTTTTCCACATTTTGTTACGTTACAGCCTTATTCTAAAATGAATCTACACACAATACCCCATAATGACAAAGCAAATTTCATAAAAAATAGAAATATGTAAATGTGATAAGTATCAGACTCTTTACTCAGTACTTTGTCGAAGCACCTTTGGCAGCAATTACAGCCTTGAGTCTTCTTGGAACACCTGTCCTTGGAGTTTCTCCCATTCTTCACTGCAGATCCTCTCAAGCTCTGTCCGGTTGGATGGGGAACTTCACTCCTCAGCCATTTTCAGGTCTCTCCAGGGATGTTCGATCGGGTTCAAGTCCGGGCTCTGGGCCACTCAAGGACATTCAGAGACTTGTTCTGAAGCCACTTCTGCGTTGTCTTGGCTGTGTGCTTAGGCTCGCTGTCCTGTTGGAAGGTGAACCTTTGGCCCAGTCTGAGGTCCTGAGCTCTCTGGAAAAGGTTTTCATCAAGGATCTATCTGTGCTGATAAGGCAATGCCAGAATGAAAGAGACACATGTCGTGTCTTTGCCCTCTCTCGGTCTCTTTCCCACCTTCTCTCTCACGCTCCAGCGCCATTAGATTAATTGACACAGAGCACATAGGGAGAGAAATGTCCATGGGGAGTAAAGTTTCCCTTTCAGGCAGGCAGCAAGTGACAAAGAGGGAGGTCAAGAGAGAGAAAGAGAGAGAGAGGTGCCCAGAGCGAGGGTAGAGGTCATCGAAGTCTCATGCAGCTTAAAGTGCACGTTTGCAGTCTGTCCTGCCTGACACAATGTTCCCTTGTCTATTTTATTGAATGTATTCAAATGAGTTATCCACATGAACATTTTGATGAGAAATCCCTAACGTGTTTATTTTTCTTGCACATATAATGGAATGTAGCACTTTGTCAGTTTCTTAGTGAGGTTAGCTTGGCACCCTATAAGGACAGGGCATGACGAGAACCACATCAGCACTTGCTGGGGTTGAATCACCAACCGACTGGTTAGCAACATCCGCAACAGTTTAAGTCAAATGGCTAAACCACGGAAAAACAACTCCAGTTCCATTAGGCCCCAGTACTGTTGGTTGTCATCGATTGTCCATCACAGGTTCCCTACAGGGCCCCTGCAGGTCCACATCAGTCACTAATTAAAAATCAACTACAAAAACGAAGAATCTCCACTTCTGTCGACCTTTGGCAATTTGAGCCCCAGCTCTGCTGATATTGTTGGAGCTGAGTCTCCATTGTTGTCACTCACTCACTCACACACTCACCCACCCACCCACTCACACACACTCTCTCTTGCTTGATCGCTCGCTCGCCTCCAGCTGTTCTCCGCCATGTTGTCTTAGGCCAACACTCCTCCACTTGTCACACCAGTTACACGACCCAAACAGTGAAACAATTAAAATGAAAGACTAGAGCCTGTACCAGAGGCAAAGTCTGTTCCTATTAATCCTGTATCCGGGCTCAGTAAGTGGACATGGACTCGGGTGTGTGTGAGCTGTGTGACAAATACGTGACTGATGCTATGTGTGTCACGAGAGAATGACGGCTTATAATTCTGGCTGAAATGGAGTGAATGGAATGGTCTCAAACATGAAAACCGTGTGTTTGATGAGTTCAACACCATTCCATTTATTCCTTTCGAGCCATTACTATGAGCCCATCCTCCTCAATTAAGGTGCCACCAACTTCCTGTGATGTGTGTGTGTGTGTGTAAGTGAGAGTTTGGGCAGTGTTCGCCTCTGGGCCATGGCCTGCCACGAGCCAATCGGGTATATTCACAATAAGGTGTGAATGGTTATAGAGGCCTAATGGAGCTTTAACATCAGGTGACAAGAGTTCCCACTTCAGATCGGGACTTGGACATGTAAGACTTTTCCAGAGTTAGGTTGCGTAGGAATGCAAAAGTAATAATAATAATTAGGTGTGTGCTTACATTCGTCCTCTTTCATTCATGCACTATACACACGTGTACATTGAAGAGGGGGATCACGGCTAGGGATCAGCCATTATTGGAGTGCCTTGCTTAAGGGCACGTCAACAGATTTTTCACCTAGTTGTCTCGGGTATTCAAACCAGTGACCTTTTTTTGTCAACAGTGTTGGGGAGTAGTGAACTACATCAACTAGTAATTAAACAACATTTTGCAGTAGCTTAGTGGTAGTTGAACTAAATTAAAATCTTGGCTGTGTTTTTTCATAATTATCTACTGTTTTGCCATGTACCGGTGTAGCTAACTACTGGAAGAACACAATACTTTTTTTGCACAAAGAAGAGAAAATACAGGTGAAGTAGGCAATCATTTCCTTTCTTTTTCGGCGTCAGACCTGCCTTATTCTCACTAGAAACATGTTTTGGTTTACTATAATTTACACAAAATCTGATCTGGTCCTGCAATTTTTTGTCCACGACATTTCAGATTTAGATATGATCATTTTTATTAAGTTGTTTGGATGTAGTGAACTACTTTTTCAAGGTAACTTTAGTTAAGTAAAAGCTTCTTCAGGCTAGGGTCTATTTTTCTCCACTTCCTGTCTGACGTGCACAAAGTAAACTGCCTGTTACTCAGGTCCAGAAGCCAGGATATGCATATAATTGATACCATTGGATAGAAAACACTTTGAAGTTTGTAGAATGTAGGAGAAAATCCAAAGAAAAATCCAAAGAAAAACCACAATATGTTTTGGAGAGCCCATGCTCTTACAATGGAAAGCTATCGGGCATATGCAATTCCAGCTCCCAGATTGCAATTCCTATGGGTTCCACTAGATATCAACAGTCTTTGTTCAAGGTTTCAGGCTTGTTTCTTCCCAAACAAGGAAGAATTTTGAGTTTTGGCACTGGGAGTCAGATTTGGAAATCAGTCTGCGCTCGCGCACCTGCTTAATTTGCTTTTCTATTGAACATACTTCTTTCCGTATTAAATATTATAGTTTAATTACATTTTAGGGTACCTGAGGATTGAATAGAAACATATTTTGACTTGTTTTAAACAAGGTTTAGGGGTAAGTTTTTTGGATTCCTTTCTGTGCGTTTTGAACGAGTGGATTACTCAAATCGATGGCGCCAACTAAACTGGCTTTTTGGGATTTAAAGAAGGATTTTATCTTACAAAACGACCATGCATGTTGTAGCTGAGACCCTTTGGATTGCAAATCAGAGGAAGATTTTCAAAAAGTAACTGAATATTTAAATCGCTATTTGTGATTTTATGAAGCCTGTGCTGGTTGAAAAATATTTTGATGGTGGGCACCGTCCTCAAACAATCACATGCTTATTGCCTATTGTGAATCGGACAATGCAGTTAGATGAACAAGACTTTACGCTTTTAACTGATATAAGACACTTGTATGTACCTAAATGTTTAATACCATAATTTTGATGATTATTTATTTGAATTGTGCCCTCCAATTTCACCAGAAGTTGTCGACTGTAATGCTCCGGGTGTCGTGGGTGTGGAGTCAAATGCAGGAGACAGAGAGTTCAATGCTGCGCGTCTTTTAATCGCACCAACGCACCACAGGGTGCTCACAAAAGTTACGTTCCCAAAACACAGGGAATCAAAATGTACAATGGGAAACAATCCCGACCGGGCACTAACACGTGCCTATACCACAGAGCCGAAGGTTACATAGAAATAATCCCGCACAACAACCAGGCGGGCCGGCTGTCTAATAAAGACAAACTAATTAAACAACACAGGTGCTACCACTCAACATACAAGGAGGGGGAGGAAAAACAATCAGTGGCAGCTAATAGGCCGGTGACGACGACCGCTGAGCGCCACCTGCCCGGGAAAGGGAAACACCCTCGGTCGGACTCGTGACAGACAGGTGTCCCGCTGGCGGTAAAGGGTAGCTTAAAGGTAAAGGGTAGCTTAAATTCTTCAAGTGGGAAATAATTGGTAGCTTGGTAAACTATACTTTCAGAGTAGCTTCCCCAACACTGGCTGTCAATCTGAGAAGAGAATGTTGGACTGACGGAGTAACAGTCTGAGTGACTGAATGATTGGGATGTAAACAAATCACTGCTGAGCTTTGTCAGCTAGGAAAGGAGGTAGGAATGCAAATGCCATCTGTCAGTCTGAGAAGAGTATCAATGACTTATTGACTGAGTGCTAAGTTTAATGGAAAGTGATTGGCATAGATGTGTGTTTACAGTGTGATCGTCAAGTAGGTTTCAGAGGATGTACAATCAATGTATTTCTGAGAGTTGTGTTTTATTCAGTGCCTTCAGAAAGTATTCACACCTCTTGACTTTTTCCATATTTTGTTACGTTATGGCCTTGTTCTAAAATGGATTAAATAAAACTACAATCTCAGTATATTCTCAATATACACACAAAACCCATAATGACAAAGCAAAAACACCGTATTTACATAACTATTAAGACCCTTTGCTATGAGACTCGAAATTGATCTCAGGTGCATCCTGTTTCCATTGATCATCTTTGAGATATTTCTACAACTTGATTGGAGTCCACTTGTGGTAAAACCAATTGATTGGACATGATTTGGAAAGGCACACACCTGTATACACAAGGTCCCACAGTAGATAGTGCATGTCAGAGCAAAAACCAAGCTATGAGGTAAATGGAAATGTCCTTAGAGCCCCGAAACAGGATTGTGTCGAGGCACAGATCTGGGGAAGGGTGCAAAAACATTTCTGCAGCATTGAAGGTTCCCAAGAACACAGTGGCCTCCATCTTTCTTAAATGGAAGACTCTTACTAGAGCTGGCTGCCCGGCCAGACTGAGCAATCGGGGCAGAAGGGCCTTGGTCAGGGAGGTGACCAAGAACCCGATGGTCACTTTGACAGAGCTCCAGAATTCCTCTGTGGAGATGGGAGAACCTCCCAGAAGGACATCCATCTCTGAAGCACTCCACCAATAAGGCCTTTATGGTAGAGAGGCCAGGTGGAAGCCACTCCTCAATAAAAGACTCATGACAACCTTCTTGGAGTTTGCCAAAAGGCACCTAAATATTCTCAGACCATGAGAAACAAGATTATCTGGTCTGATAAAACCAAGATTGAACTCTTTGGCCTGAATGCCAAGCGTCACGTCTGGAGGAAACCTGGCACCATCCCCACGGCGGCAGGGACAGGGAGACTGGTCAGGATCGAGGCAAAGATGAACAGAGCAAAGTACAGAGAGATCCTTGATGAAAACCTGCTCCAGAGTGCTCAGGACCTCAGACTGGGGTGAAGCTTCACCTTCCAACAGGACAACGACCCTAAGCACACAGCCAAGACAACCCAGGAGTGGCTTCAGAACAAGTCTATGAATGACCTTGAGTGGCCTAGCCAGAGCCTGGACTTGAACCCAATCAAACATCTCTGGAGAGACCTAAAGTATCTTTGCAGCGGCGTCTCCATCCAACCCGACAGAGCTTGAGAGGATCTGCAGAGAAGAGTGGGAGAAACTCCTCATATACAGGTGTTCCAAGCTTGTAGCGTAATACCCAAGAAAACTCAAGGCTCATCGCTGCCCAAGGTTCTTAAGTAAAGGGTCTTAATACTTATGTAAATGTCGTATTTCATTTATTTCATATATTTGCGCAAACAGTTTTTGAAAAAACAGTTTTTGCTTTGTCATTATGGGATATTGTGAGTAGATTGATGAAAAATAACAATTTAATCAATTTTAGAATGAGGCTGAAATGTAACAGAGTGTGTAAAGTCAAGGGGGTCTGAATACTTTCTGAATGCACTGTAAATGCTTTATAGATGTGCAATTACAGTGTAATGCCACCATAATACATGGGTTATATCCTCCTGCTCATGTGGGTTTGAAGCGCTACATTAGTTCCTAAAAATATGTGTCTTTCTGTTCGTCAGGTGAAAATGAGTTCTGATGTACAACACGTCATGAATAATCTTCAGACAGGTACTGTTCGCCACCTGTCTAAGCAGGTTAGCGCTAGTCCGGGGAGGTAGATATGTACGAGCACTCAATAGTTCTCACCCGAAGCAAATGGAGTCCTCTTCTCATTGTGTTTGACCATTAGAATGCAGTGGGTGACAATAGCATCCAGAGTCTCATCAAACTCAAAGTCAATGAAATGTTCATTTAAAAACTGTCCATACCTGTGAGAAACCACGGAGACTGCCTAATCTTTTTCTGTATTGTGTCTGTGGTTGAATCACAAATGAAACCCTACTACCTTTTATAGTGAACTACCTTAAGCCCTTACGGACCCTGGTCAAAAGCAGTGCACAACATAGGGAATAGGGTGCCGTTTGGGAGGTAACCGATCTTTGTCAGAATGACCTTGAGAAGAGGACACAGTCGACATCCTTCCCCTCTCATTCTCTTCCTCCCTCCCTTCAAATGACACCTTATCTTCGTTCAAAATATTTTTCTTGACTGGACGTTCACTCCTGGCAATGAAACACATCACCATGTGGGGCGGAATCCCATATGGCAACCTATTCCCTACATACTACACTACTTTTGACCAGTGCCCACTAAAATGGTAATATGTTCATCCCAAAAGGAAACTCCACTTAACATTGACATTTTAAGCAGAAGCTTCTTTCCAGAGAAATCTACAGTAGTGAGTGCATGCATGTTTCATACTGGCACCCCATGGGAATTGAACCCACAATGCTGGCATTGCAAGAACCGTGCTATACCAACTGAGCCACACAGGACCATTTGATGCTTGTCACCACAGGGGCCAATGTGTATGCTGAAATGTGTGCCATCATCGCTTTCTGAAACTTTTTTTCACCGTTGCCCAACAGAACAGCTTTTTTTTTTGTTCCTCTAAACCTTTCTGGCCGTATTGTCCACTCAAGCCAGAGGAACAATAGCGACAGCAACAACAAAAAAACACCAGCCAATCCATATTGATCTTGCACAGGGTATGAATACATCTCAGAAAATTAGAGCTAGGGCAACGGCGTCTCTTTTCCTCTACTCTCGCTCTCCTGTTTCCCCCCGCTGACACAGGTTCCTCATTAAAAGCAGTATCGGATTCAAATAAAGCCCTCCTCCCCCCTTCCTTCTTCTATTCGTCCCTCATCCCTCCGCGTAACATTCATAAAACATAAAGTGTGCCTATCTAAGGAGAATTGGGAGGGGGGGGGGGGGGGGGTGTTTCAACTCTAATCTTGTTTCGCTAGATAGTGCTCAGGCAGCCGGCTAATGGCTGCTGATGAATGAAAGGGGAAACCCTTAAATCTGCTCAATCTATCGAGTGCTGTGGCCACTTCTTTACTTACCCACGGTGCATGATAATAAGTAAACAAGCAGTACACACAAACACACACACAAACTGACACACACACACACACTCTCTCCAACGTAGGTCCTATTTGCATCATGAGTATGCATTCTGCTGTGTTATTCTCCCCCAGTTGACAGATTCAGCTTTTCAAAGGTAGGTCATGGCTTCAAATCTCGCCTAATTGAGTTGTTTGTTTCAGGGTTTGAGAATTTAATAGAGATGTTGTGATAAGATGGGTCATTCTCGGTCAGGATTGTGCGGTAGGCCGAGGAAAATATGAGCTTCATTCACAGTGATTTGTAGTATGCCATTTTTTTTTATGAATCATAATATCCTTGCTAGTCCCTTCTCGTCCTGTGAAAAGAATCAACAGAGTGCACCGTTACTTTACCACAGTAAAACCCTGGAAATTCCTAAATAACTTCTTTGCACATGATTGCTCTTTATTATACATGACAAAAATGACCAAGCAAAATGTGAATTATACGGTCATGAATCTAGCGCTACTAGGCATCAATTGATTTTTTTTATTATTTAACCTTTTTTTTTTATCTAGGCACGTCAGTTTAAGAACAAATTCTTATTTTACAATGACCTCGGGTCATAACCCTCCCCTAAACTGGAGGACGCTGGGCCAATTGGACGCCGCCCTATGGGATAGGTTGTTCCTAATTGTGTTGAATTATTTGACATAATTACAAGAAAGTACCCATTCTTACTAAACAGTATTTTCTAGTAGCAGTGGAAACTGAATCGCAAATTATAAGGCAAACCCATTCAATGGTACAGCCACAGTTAGAGTAGGGATCTGCTATCACGTGTCACAAAAGTGATTGCCAGGCAATCATCTCTCTAGCCAGTGGCAGTTATCCAATTGTTCCAGCCCGAGACCTCAGAAATCTGTCGCAAGGACGGGTCGTGTAGTGCTATAACTCCTTGAGCCTATGGTCGTACCCATAGGGGCCGACTCAACGCTAACCTTCCCAAGCCTGTCCCTCTCTGAGACCCTCATCATTGTCCCACTTGGCCCATCAGCGAACAGAGTCGAAAGAAAGACAGTGATATCCTTGACCCCCTACCCCAGCCATCTTTCTCGGGAACTCCACTTTACTAGCCAGGGGAAAGGAGGTTAATGCACTGGAATTGGTGATGTAAGCTCGGGACTCGTGACTGGTGGAGACGGGATCGGCGCACTGTCACTTCTGGAGATGTGACCTCTGTCGCGTGGCCCATGAGCGAAGGACTGTAATACTGTCCTACCACTCGCACGCGACGTGTGAAAATGATTTCTGATCTATATGCTCTCACCAGGGGGATATCTAATACTACCTCACACTGGCTTCTCTAGTAGTAGGTTGCCCCTAGACAATGATCTTCCGACACACACACAATAACACACACTCACACAAACACACTAATACACACCAGCAGACTTGGCCTTAAACTGCCAGCACTGGTCACAATCCATCATCTTCATCTCCCAGAGTACTTTGGGCAGTGAGCGAACTGCAGGCTTGACCCCCATACTGACAGAGACAACAATGAGATCTGTGATTGATGCAACTCTGTCAGATCCTCTGCAAAGCAGATTGTGATATGAGGGGGGAATGATGTGAAGAGGGTTACTGTATAGAGGTGAGAGACAGGCTATGTCTAAATGCTGAAATAGCTTAATCTCCTTACCAAGGTGGGTCCCCTGCGGGACGGTTGAGCTAACGTAGGCTAATGCAATTAGCATGAGGTTGTAAGTAACAAGAACATTTCCCACAACATAGACATATCTATATTGGCAGAAAGCCTAAATTCTTGTTAATCTAACTGCACTGTCCAATTTACAGTAGCTATTACAGTGAAAGAATACCATGCTATCGTTTGAGGAGAGTGCACCATTTCGAACATGAAAAGTTATTAATAAACAAATTAGGCACATTTGGGCAGTCTTGATACAACATTTTGAACAGAAATGCAATAGTTCACTGGATCAGTCTAACACTTTGCACATACACTGCTGCCATCTAGTGGCCAACATCTAAATTGCACCTGGGCTGGAATAATACATTATGGCTTTTCTCTTGCATTTCGAAGATGATGGTACAAAAAAGAAAATATTTGTTTCTTTGTATTATCTTTTACCAGATCTAATGTGTTATATTCTCCTACATTCCTTTCACATTTCCACAAACTTCAGTGTTTCCTTTCAAATGGTACCAATAATGTACATGTCCTTGCTTTAGGTCCTGAGCTACAGGCAATTAGATTTGGGTATGTCATTTTAATCGAAAATTGAAAAAAAGGGTCCGATCCTTCAGAGCTTTTAAGTACCATTTTCATAGAAATGTTCCTGTGTGCAAGGAATGTTTCCAAGAGACCATCCCCTATTCAGAAATCGCTCCGTCATTTACTGGTTGCAAAAACTCTCATTTCAGTTTATGTGACAAAACAAGTATAGTACAGAGAATCACTGTACCATCTAAACCGCTATGAAATATATTTTTCATAACCAAAAGTATTATTTTCAGCTGTTTGAAGCTGGTGTACAAAACCGAAAGTAAGAGCTGCAAGTACTGTAGAAAACATAAGAACGGAATAGAAAAAGTGCACACAGAACAGATCTTCCGCTTCTTAGACTTGCAGCTCTATAAACACATTTCTGTGTGAATACATTTTTTGGGGGGGAGAACGCTTCTTTAAGACCATCATGCTGACAACTGATACACAGAAATGTTCTTGCGTCTTTCCCATCAAACGTGTCTAGAACATTTTATGTTTTGAGAACAAGGCAACCATGGTCTACGTATGTTTAGTGATCCGTTGATGGAATATTCTCCTAACCCTCAGGAAAGTGGACACATGAAAGTTCTTGTAACGTTCCAATGAAACTTGGTCTAGAACATGAATATCTTATGTTCTGAGAACATGACAACCATGTTCTGTGTATCTTTTGGTGGACCTTGATGGAATATTATCCTAATGGACAGAGAACTGGACACGAATGTTCTTGCAATGACCCATGAAAGGTGTCTAGAACATTAATGTAGGATATTCTGAGAACGTGGTAATCACGTTCTGGGTATGTTCTGTTTGACATTAAGGGAATGCTCTCCTAACTCTAACGCAAAAGCATGCTAAAAAGTTTCCCAAAAGGTTTTTGTTCCCCCAACTAACGGAAAAATTGACAATCAAACGTTAGGGGAACATTACGGGTAACATAAAAAAAAGGTTCTCTCTCTCTAAAATTGTTAGCTGGGTATCTCCTTTTTTTTATATTCCTTTATCACAAATGATGGTTAAAATTGGAAGACTGGTTATCTTGATTCCATCTTGCTTTCCTTACCCTGACAGATCAGAGATAATTAATGGAAAAGTGGACAAGGAAGTAAGGAAGCAACTATTGAGAAGCGACCAAGGTCCCTCCCTCTCTACTGGGACATTATAATTCTCTCTCTGTTTAATAATCTTCAGAGACTGTAAAAAAAAACATTATACCAGAGGCAATTCCTAGAAGAATGAGGTAGCTGGGGGAATTATGTTCCCATGGATGATTAAAAGAAAATAATAATTAGGCAAATCACTGTTACATGTCCATGAGAAACAGTATCATCAGCAAAATGAGGGTGGACTTTTTTTTCTTCACAGGGCCCAAGGAGCACCATCGACCAAAGTTGGAATGGAATGTTTTCGGAGATAGACTGATGTAGAGAAAAGATGAATGAGAAATATTTTTCCCGGGGTCATATTCATTTGGCATTAAAAGTAAGAAAACGGAATGAAAAAGGGAAGGATTACCTGAGAAACACTCGTTATCTTTTTTTCATTGCAAAATGTCTTACTACATTTTAGACTAATGAATACAACCCAGGAAAGACTCTTGAAATTTGCTCTGACACGACGCTTATTGTGCTAGGGTCCACTTTGAGTGACCATCAATTTGGCTCCCAGCATTTCACGTGTTTCTGACAATAAACATGGAAGAGTGATGCATCATACTTTTGCTTTGAAAAGAGAACTATCATCCAGTAACTATTCCATGTTATTTCCCTGACACACAAAACATCTCTCGGCTTTATTTTCCTTCAAATGTTATTGCTGCGGCCAAGAACATTCTATTCACGTCTGTTTTTCCTCTGTCACAATCACTTGAATCAAAGTCATACAACCGGCTCCACACGCCTGAACAAACCGCTCCATCCAGCCTGTTCTGCAAGGTCTTATGTAACCACTGGTTACCATGATTTTACCGTGCCTCAACTCTCCAATCACTTCTCCTTCCCTCTCTCCTTCCATCCCTCCATCTCATGCTTTTCCAGATGTGGATGACTGGGGCAATAGCAGTTTTCTGTGTCCCCAAGCCAATTCAGGGCTAATGCCATCACGCCCGCGCCGCTTAAGTAAATGTGACATGCCAGCGCAAATACAAGTTGGCGCCAAGGGATGACGGACCCAGTCGCCAGGTGTCAAGGACGGCTGGCGGGACTTTTTCTGAGAGTGCATTATCATCATCCCCTGGCCTAGGCTTGCAGTTTGATGATGTAGCCAACAGAAAGGGAGATAATAGTGCGATTTGAAGCCATGGTGACAGCTAAAGCTCAGCAGTGATGACCAAGGGAAAGAATAATCAACTAGACAAAGGTGCTTTTGTCTGACAGCCTGTGTGAATCCTGTCGCAGTTTGACAATGCGGCCATAAGAAAGATGAGATATTCGTCAAGCTCTGTCAAGCTATGTCATTGCTAGACAGACATTTTCAAGTCTTGCCATAGATTTTCATGCCGATTTAAGTCAAAACTATAACTAGGCCACTCAGGAACATTCAGTGTCATTTTGGCAAGCAACTCCAGTGTAGATTTGCCCTTGTGTTTTAGGTTATTGTCCTGCTGAAAGGTGAATTTGTCTCCCAGTGTCTGTTGGAAAGCAGACTGAACCAGGTTTTCCTCTAGGATTTTGCCTGTGCTGAGCTCAATCCACGTATTTTTATCCTAAAAAACTCCCTTGTCCTTGCTGATGGCAAGCATACCCATAACATGATGTAGCCACCACCATGTTTGAAAATATGAAGAGTGGTACTCAGTGATGTGTTGTGTTCGATTTGCCCCAAACGTAATGCTTTGTATTCAGGACAATAAGTGAATTTCTTTGCCACATTTTTTTGCAAACAGGATGCATGTTTTATTCTTTATAGACCTCCTTCTTTTCACTCTGTCATTTAGGTTAGTATTGTGAAGTAACTCCAGTGTTGTTGATCCAACCTCAGTGTTCTCCTATCACAGCCATATAATTCTAACTGTTTTAAAGTCCCCATTGGCCTCATGGTGAAATCCCTGAGTGGTTTCCTTCCTCTCCGGCAACTGAGTTAAGAAGGATGACTATCTTTGTAGTGACTGGGTGTTTTGATACAACATCCGAAGTGTAATTAATAACTTCAGCATGCTCAAAAGGATATTCAATGTCTGCTTTTTAGTTTTTGGGGTTTTACCAATCTACCAATAAGTGCCCTTCTTTGCAAGGCATTGGAAAACCTCCCTGGTCTTTGTGGTTGAATCCATGTTTGAAATTCACTGCTTGACTTAGGGGCCCTAAAGATAATTGTATGTGTGGGGTACAGAGAGGCAGACGTGTTACGTGCCCCCAACCGATTGTGTTTTTTTGTTTGTTTATCTGCATTGTTTGTAACTTTTTTCTTCTTTTACATTTTTTACATAATGTTGCCGCTACCATCTCTTATGACCGAAAATAACTTCTAGACATCAGGACTGCGATTACTCACCACGGACTAGCAGAATCCTTTTTCTTCTTCCACGACTCTGACGAGCCAGAGGCGGAGGATTTACGGCTCCCTCGGGAACAGGCCCCGACCCCAGTGATCTGTGTGAAGAGGAGGCAGAGAAAGATGCCGGAGGTCGGCTGCCTTCTGAGGAGTCGGAGGCGATCGAATAAACCCCCACTCCCCTCAATTCTGCTAGCAAACACGCAATATTTGGACAATAAAATAGGTGAGTTATTGGGAATATTAAACTACCAACGGGACATTAAAAACGGTAACATCTTATGCTTCAGGGAGTCGTGGCTGAACGACAACAATATCAACATACAGCTTGCTGGTTATACGATGTGCTGGCAGGATAAAACAGTGGCTTCTGGTAAGACAAGGGGCAGCGGTTTTTGTAAACAACAACTGGTGCTCGATATCAAAGGAAGTCTTGAGCTATTGCTCGCCTGAGGTAGAGTTTCTCATGATAAGCTGCAGACCACATTACCTACCGAGAGAGTTTTCATCAATATTCTTTGTAGCTGTTTACATACCACCACAGTCAGAGGCTGGCACTAAGACAGCGTTGAATGAGCTGTATTCCACGATAAGCAAACAAGAAAACGCTCACCCAGAGGCAGCGCTCCTAGTAGCCGGGGACTTTAATGCAGGGTAACTTAATTTATATCAACATGTTAAATGTGCAACCAGAGAGAAAAGAACTCTGGATCCCCTGTACTCCACACACGGAGATGCATACAAAGCTCTCCATCTCCCTCCATTTGTCGAATCTGACCATAATTCCATCCTCCTGATTCCTGCTTACAAGCAACAATTAAGCAGGAAGCACCAGTGACTAGATAAATAAAAAGTGGTCAGATGAAGCAGATGCTAAGCTACAGGACTGTTTTGATAGCACAGACTGGAATATGTTCCAGTCATTGACTTCATCAATAAGTGCATCGATGACGTCATCCCCAGTGACTGTACGTACATACCCCAACCAGAAGCCATGGATTACATGCAGCATCAGCACTGAGCTAATGGCTAGAGCTGCCGCTTTCAATGAGCGGGACTCTAACCCGGAAGCTTATAAGAAATCACGCTAATAATATAGTAATCACGCTGATCCTCGACACAGGGGCCCCTCAGGGGTGCGTGCTCAGTCCCCTTCTGTACTCCCTTTTCACTCATGACTGCACGGTCAGGCACGACTCCAACACCATCATTAAATTTGCTGATGACACAACAGTGTTAGGCCTGATCACCAACAACAAAGAGCCTATAAGGAGGAGGTCAGAGCCTATAAGGAGGAGGTCAGAAACCTGACTGTGTGGTGCCAGGACAACAACCTCTCTCTCAATGTGATCTAGACAAAGGAGATGATTGAGGACTACAGGAAAAAGAGGACCGAGCATGCCCCCATTCTCATCGATGGGGCTGTAGTGGAGCAGGTTGAGAGCTTCAAGTTCCTTGGTGTCCACATCACCAACAAGCTGACATGGTTCAAGCACACCATGACAGTCGTGAAGCGGGCACGACAAAACCTTTTCCCCCTCAGGAGACTGAAAGATTTGGCATGAGTCCTCCGATCCTCAAAAGGTTCTACAGCTGCACCATCGAGAGCATTATTACTGCTTGAATCACTGCTTGGTATGGCAACTGCTCAGCCTCTGACCGCAAGGCACTACAGAGGTTATTGCAAATGGCCCAAAACATCCCCGGGGCCATGCTTCCTGCCATCCAGGATCTGTATACCAGGCGATGTCAGAGGAAGGCCCTAAAAATTGTCAAAGACTCCAGCCACCGTAATCATAGACTGTTCTCTGTGCTACCACATGGCAAGTGGTACCGGAGCGCCAGGTCTAGGTCCAAGAGGCTTCTAAACAGATTCAATCCCCAAGCCATAAGACTCCTGAACATCTAGTCAAATGGCTACCCAGACTATTCGCATTGCACCCCCCCCCCTCTCCACACCACTGCCACTCTCTGTTGTCATCTATACATAGTCACTTTAATTAACTCTACCTACATGTACATACTACCTCATCTAACCGGTGCACCCACACATTGACTCTGTACTGGCACCCCCCTGTATATATTGTTATTTTACTGCTGCTCTTTAATTATTTGTTACTTTATCCCTTATTCTTATCCGTATTTTTTTTAAACGGCACTGTCTGTTATGGGCTCGTAAGTAAGCATTTCACTGTAAGGTGAAATTTTACTGTAGGGTGAATTTCACATTTCACTGTTGTATTCGGCACATGTGACTAATACAATTTGATTTGATGTGTTATTGCACACAGTGTCCATGCAACTTATCATGTGACTTATTAAGCACATGTTCACTCCTGAACTTATTTACGCTTACCATAACAAAAGGGGGTTGAATGCTTATTGACTCAAGACATTTCAGCTTTTCATTTTTAGTTCATTTGTAAAAAAATATATATATATATATATATCTAAAAACGTCATTCCACTTTGACATTATGGGTTACTGTGTGTAGAACAGTGGCACAAAATCTCAATTGAATCCATTTTAAATACAGGCTGTAACACAACAAAATGTGGAAAAAGTCAAGTGGGGTGAATACTTTTGGAAGGCACTGTAGTACTTGCGGGGATATAAGGGTACAAAGGATACAAAGGACTTTGCTTGACTGGCAAGGAAAAGCTGAATACCCATTTCTCCGCGTGTGGATTGTGGGTTTGAAAAAAAAATGTGGCACTTTGTCATGATATCAACTTCACTGTCTACGGAGGTAAAAATATGTGCGGGAAAAGCTGAGGTTCTCCACCTCTAGCTGTCGCTAAATGGTATCTGTGATCAGTCGAAGGGATCATTGTGTTGATAGCAGCGATTCTGCTGGAATGAAACTGGGAGACAGAGGGATTTCAAGGGGATTTGGATAAGAGGCTGCCATCCTCATCTCAAACATATTCTCTCTCGCACGCACACATGCACACACACACACACACACACACACACACACACGCACACTGAGAAGTATTCGTAAAGCAGGGATGCTGTTTAGTTCTGTTTATGCCAGCAACTGTCAGTGCTAACTAGTCAACTCCTTATGTGATAGTTTATATGGGCCCCAAAGATCATGCTGAAATGACATACAATATGATCTGGCTCTGCAACATAAATCTTTGATATGGTATTATTGGCTTTGAAATAAATTGAAAATCATAATCTTTGCTACATAAAATGCTTTGCACACCATTGAACATCAGCAGCATAATGCCATTCTCTTTCTCTCTCTCTGTGTGTGTGTGTGTGTATGTGTGTGTGTGTGTGTGTGTGTGCCTATGTACACCTTGCTACATGTTATGGGATTTTTATAAATAATGACTAAATTATGTATACATTTAGCTTAAAACTATAACTAAACAGAATACTACTGTGTTACTGTATGGATGTATGAATCGTATTATAATCATAGTACTGAATATAATGTGTGTAATTATAATCAAGAATTAGAACAAGGACTGTCTGTTCCTTGTTAGAAACGAATGGAGTTATCGTCAGACCGGCTGGAATACTGTGTTCCTTACAGGACATCCTGTCTCTACCCAGGGAGGGGAGAGACCTTGGGCTGGTAGTAAATTATCTAACAGGTGGTAGACAATGTGGGAAGGCTTGTGAACTATACTGCCATTGTATCGGAGTGGAGGAAGGACATTTTAAAACCTATGACGTCATTTTTAGTATATAACCTGATGTAAATTGTACCATGATCACTACTCTCAAGAATAAACGCTATTGATTGATTTTGAGACTGGTTTCTGTCCATTTTGTGCAAATAAGTATCTTACAAATTCTTAGAAATGGGCAGAGTGTTTAATTGAATTGGTTGATGAACATATAGGAATTAAATTACTTTAACACTACATGAGTTGGAGCTGAGAGCTCAGCTCCAACTCAGGCATCTCATAAAAACATGAACAGGATAAGCTGCTTTCCATGCCGAGTTGGCATCCACAGCACTCTAAATAAGCTATGCCGTTCCAAATGTTTCCAACACCCTCTCTCTCTCACACGCCCTCTGTCTAACTCTCTCTTTCTCACGCACACACACTCAAACGCTTACGCTACGGTCCTGCCTGCTCCCGCTCTCCCTCTCTGGCGCTCGAGGGCACCAGGCTGCCCTTCATTACGCACACCTGTCACCATCATTATGCGCATCAGTGCTCATTGGACTCACCTGGACTCCTTCACCTTGTTGATTGCCCCATCTATGTATATGTCTGTTTCCCCGTTGGTTCCCCGTGTCAGCATTAATGTCGTTATGTTTTCATGTCCAGATGCTTTTTTTGCAATTTTTGTAAATGTATTCAAAATTTAAAAACTTAAATACCACATTTACATAAGTATTCAGACCCTTTACTCAGTACTTTGTTGAAGCACCTTTGGCAGCGATTACAGCCTTGAGTCTTCTTGGGTATTACGCTAAAAGCTTGGCACACCTTTATTTGGGGAGTTTCTCCCATTCTTCTCTGCAGATCCTCTCAAGCTCTGTCGGGTTGGATGGAGACGCTGCTGCACAGATACTTTAGGTCTCTCCAGAGATGTTTGATTGGGTTCAAGTCCGGGCTCTGGCTAGGCCACTCAAGGTCATTCATAGACTTGTCCTGAAGCCACTCCTGGGTTGTCTTGGCTGTGTGCTTAGGGTCGTTGTCCTGTTGGAAGGTGAACCTTCGCCCCAGTCTGAGGTCCTGAGCACTCTGGAGCAGGTTTTCATCAAGGATTTGTCTGTACTTTACTCCGTTCATCTTTTCCTCAATCCTGACTAGTCTCCCAGTCCCTGCCGCTGAAAAACATCCCCAAACCCATTATGCTGCTACCAGCATGATTCACCGTGCCAGGTTTCCTCCAGACGTGACCCTTGGTATTCAAGCAAAATAGTTCAATCTTGGTTTCATCAAACCAGAGAATCTTATGACAGTCCTTCAGGTGCCTTTTGGCAAACTCCAAGCGGGCTGTCATGTGCCTTTTACTGAGAAGTGGCTTCCGTCTGGTCACTCTACCATAAAGTCCTGATTGGTGGAGTGCTTCAGAGACGGGAGAACCTTCCAGAAGGACAACCATCTCCACAGAGGAACTCTGGAGCTCTGTCAGGGTGACCATTGAGTTCTTGGTCACCTCCTTGACCAAGGACTTCCCCGATTGCTCAATTTGGCTGGGCGGCCAGCTCTAGGAAGAGTCTTGGTGTTTCCAAACTCTTCCATTTGAGAATGTGTGTTCTTGGGGATCTTCAATGCTGCATACATTTTTTTGATACCTTTCACCAGATCTGTGCCTAGACACAATCCTGTCTCTGAGCTCTACGGATAATTCCTTCAACCTCATGGCTTGGTTTTTGCTCTGACAGTATATATATATATATATATATATATATATATATATAACAGGTGTGTGCCTTTCCAAATCATGTCCAATCAATTGAATTTACCACAAGCAAGTAGTAAAAACATCTCAAGGATGATCAATGGAGACAGGATGCACCTGAGCTCAATTTCGAGTCTCATAGCAAAGGGTCTGAATACTTACGTAAATTAGGCAGATGTAAACATTTCTAAACATCTGTTTTCACTTGTCATTATGGGATATTGTGTGTAGATTGATGAGATGGGATATTGTGTGTAGATTGATGAGATTTAAAACATTTTTTTATTTTAGAATAAGGCTGGAATGCAATAAAATGTTGAAAAAGTCAAGGGGTCTGAATACTTTGCGAATGCACTGTAAGGTAGAGACAGAGACACAGTCTCTCTACAGTTTATTTAAGGGCCCCATATTAGAAGGAGTTGGCACAGAAGTATTTGTGGGTCTCTACAGGCATCTGGTCTCAGAACATTTCGTATTATTCTGTACGTAAAAACATTTAGTAAGACACATGGTTACACATGGCAAAAATGTAGGTACGGGGTTGGTTGGGATGGATGGGCTTGCGCATAACGTGAAAGTCTGGCAACTCAAAGGTTGCGAGTTTGAATCTCATCACGGACAACTGTAGCATTTTAGATAATTAGCTACTTTTTAAACTACTTCCAACTTTTTAGCTACTTTGCAAATACTTAGCATGTTAGCTAACCCTTATCCTAACCTTAACCTTTTTAGCTAACTCAACCCTAACCGAGACCCTTTAATAATCTTAACCCTAACCTTAACCCTAGCCTAGCTAACGTTAGCCACGTTTTGCAAGTTCTTAACATATCATACGAGTCCCAAATTTGTAACAAGTTTTACAAATTCATAACATAAAATACAAATTATAATTCATAACATATCATACAGAATTGGTGATAGACATCCATAAATGAATACATACCATACGAAACATATCATACAAAATGGAGTGTCTCGGATTTACACACAGAATAATACGAAATGCTCTGAGACCAGATTGCTACGGGCACAAATCCAACTCAAGTGGAAAAATTGTCTAATACATTCACTTGTTCTGGCAGTCTGTCTCCTGTCCTCCTCTCCCTTTTCTTTGCCTATCATTCTCCCTCATGTATTCCATCTCTTGCTATTGCAGGCTGTCTTCTCTCTCTCTCTTTCTCTCTCTCTCTCCACTACATTTCTAAAGAAAATATTGTACTTTTTACTCCATACATTTTCCCTTATTCCCAAAAGTACTCGTTACATTTTGACTGCTTATTTCCAATTCACACACTTATCAACAGAACATCCCTAGTCATCCCGACTGCCTCTGATCTGGCACTCACTATGCACAAATGCTTAATTTGTAAAATATGTCTGAGTGTTGGAGATAGCCCCCTGGCTATCCGTGAATAAAATAAGATCAAGAAAATGGTGCTGTCTGGCATGCTTAATATAAGGAATTTGAAATTATTTATACGTTTACTTTTAGGTGTGATACATAAGTATATTTTAGCAATTGCATTTACTTTTGATACTTAAGTATATTTAAAACCCTTACTGCTCTGTCTCTTTGCCTCGTGCCATCTTTTGTTTCACTACTTCCTGAATTCCCTTTGGAGACCTCGGTGACGTTACCCACATAGCCGTCCCAATGTCAGTGACCTATAGAAGAAGGCAAAAACAAACTCAGCCATTGCCATTGTCTTCCTGTTTGCCCCATCTCCTTGTGATAGCTAGCATGTCACTGGTGAACAGTAACAATGCATGTCTCTGTGGCAACATACCATTTAATTGTCATGTGTCTTACATAAACAATGATAACATCATTTTGTGGTGATGGCGAGAGAGCGAAATGGGTCGAAAATGCTCTTCTCTTTATTAGTCGCCTCCTATTATGGGAGTTGTGAGAATCCATCTGTGACTGGTGAAGAGTGGACAGAGAGTTGGTCATCTTGATTTAAAGGTGGGTTGATTCAACCTCCAAGCTAAGGTGACTTAAGATGCATCGAAAGACAAGAAAAACGAAAGGGATGTGACTGCCTAGCAAACCTATGTTGTATTTAATAATTGGTTAGGTTAAGGTTAGGGGTTTGCCCTCATCTAACTGTCAATGGGTTGCTGTCATGTCTCTTTAGCCTCACCCTCGATAGAAGCTGCATGTCATTTCCTTATTTTGCCAACCCTGTGATAATAGTCCATACCTAAAAGGACACTGAATACAAATATATTTGAAGAATAAATTAAAGGACAGTGAAATCTATTCATTCTGTTGTGGGTGTGAAAAAGCCAAGAAAAGCAGATCTCGGGGTCAATAGAGGAAACTTTGTTGGAGCGGGAAAGTCAGGGTGCCTGTTTCCTGTTTCAGGCAAAATCGACATGGCTCTCTTGTTTTTGTTTCCTAATGCACTGACATAGTCGACTCCGAGAGATACAGTGAGGGAAAAAAGTATTTGATCCCCTGGTGATTTTGTATGTTTGCCCACCGACAAAGAAATTATCCGTCTATAATTTTAATGGTAGGTTTATTTGAACAGTGAGAGACAGAATAACAACAACAAAATCCTGAAAAACGCATGTCAAAAATGTTAGAAATTGATTAGCATTTTAATGAGGGAAATAAGTATTTGACCCCTCTGCAAAACATGACTTAGTACTTGGTGACAAAACCCTCGTTGGCAATCACAGATGTCAGATGTTTCTTGTAGTTGGCCACCAGGTTTGCACACATCAGGAGGGATTTTGTCCCACTCCTCTTTGCAGATCTTCTCCAAGTCATTAAGGTTTCGAGGCTGACGTTTGGCAACTCAAACCTTCAAATCCCTCTACAGATTTTCTATGGGATTAAGGTCTGGCGACTGACTAGGCCACTCCAGGACCTTAATGTGCTTCTTCTTGAGCCACTCCTTTGTTGCCTTGGCCGTGTGTTTTGGGTCACTGTCATGCTGGAATACCCATCCCATTTTCAATGCCCTGGCTGAGGGAAGGATGTTCTCACCCTAGATTTGACGGTACATGGCCCTGTCCATCGTCCATTTGATGCGGTGAAGTTGTCCTGTCCCCTTAGCAGAAAAACTCCCCCAAAGCATAATGTTTCCACCTCCATGTTTGACAGTGGGGATGGTGTTCTTGGGGTCATAGGCAGCATTCCTCCTCCTCCAAACACGGCGAGTTGATGCCAAAGAGCTCCATTTTGGTCTCATCTGACCACAACACTTTCACCCCGTTGTCCTCTGAATCATTCAGATGTTCATTGGCAAACTTCAGATGGACATGTATATGTGCTTTCTTGAGCAGGGCGACCTTGCGGGCGCTGCAGGATTTCAGTTCTTCACGGCGTAGTGTGTTACCAATTGTTTTCTTGGTGACTATGGTCCCAGCTGCCTTGAGATCATTGACAAGATCCTCCCGTGTAGTTCTGGGCTGATTCCTCACCATTCTCATGATCATTGCAACTCCACGAGGTGAGATCTTGCATGGAGCCCCAGGCCGAGGGAGATTGACAGTTCTTTTGTGTTTCTTCCATTTGCGAATAATCGCACCAACTAATGTCACCTTCTCACCAAGCTGCTTGGAGATGGTCTTGTGGCCCATTCCAGCTTTGTGTAGGTCTACAATCTTGTCCCTGACATCCTCGGAGAGCTCTTTGGTCTTGGCCATGGTGGAGAGTTTGGAATCTGTTTGATTGATTGCTTCTGTGGACAGGTGTCTTTTATACAGGTAACAAGGTGAGATTAGGAGCACTCCCTTTAAGAGTGTGCTCCTAATCTCAGCTCGTTACCTGTATAAAAGACACCTGGGAGACAGAAATCTTTCTGATTGAGCGTATTTACTTATTTCCCTCATTAAATAGCAAATCAATTTATAACATTTTTGACATGCGTTTTTCAGGATTTTCTTGTTGTTATTCTGTCTCTCAATGTTCAAATAAACCTACCATTAAAATTATAGACTGATCAGTTCTTAGTCACTCCGGCCGCATAACCTAGAGGGTCTGGCTGGGCATCTATCCATGGAGGCGGCTCAGGTGCAGGACACAGACCCCGCTCCACCACTGGCTCACCCCACTTTGCTGGCACCTCTGGTGCGGGGACCCTCGTCGCCAACCCCGGACTGGGGACCCTCGTTGCGGGCCCCGGACTGGGCACCGTGGCTGCGGACTCCTGACTGGAGACCGTTGCTGGGGGCTCTGGACTGGAGGACTTCGCTGGGGGCTCCGGACTGGAGAATGTCGCTGGGGGCTCCGGACTGGAGAAGGTCGCTGGGGGCTCCGGACTGGAGAACGTCGCTGGGGGCTCCGGACTGGAGAACGTCGCTGGGGGCTCCGGACTGGAGAACGTCGCTGGGGGCTCCGGACTGGAGAACGTCGCTGGGGGCTCCGGACTGGAGAACGTCGCTGGAGGCTGCGGACTGGAGAACGTCGCTGGAGGCTGCGGACTGGAGAACGTCGCTGGAGGCTGCGGACTGGAGAACGTCGCTGGAGGCTGCGGACTGGAGAACGTCGCTGGAGGCTCCGGACTGGAGATCGTCGCTGGAGGCTCCGGCCTGGAGAACGTCGCTGGAGGCTCCGGACTGGAGATCGTCGCTGGAGGCTCCGGACTGGAGATCGTCGCTGGAGGCTCCGGACTGGAGATCGTCGCTGGAGGCTCCGGACTGGAGAACGTAGCTGGAGGCTTCGTGCCATGGATCATCACTGGAGGCTTCGTGCCATGGATCATCACTGGAGGCTTCTTGCCATGTATCATCACTGGAGGCTTCGTGCCATGGATCATCACTGGAGGCTTCGTGCCATGGATCATCACTGGAGGCTTCGTGCCATGGATCATCACCCCATAGCACGGTGCCTGACCAGTCACATGCTCGCCACGGTAAGCATGTGGAGTTGGCTCAGGTCTGAATCCTGACTCTGCCACACTCCCCGTGTGTCACCCCTCAAAACATTTGGGGGCTGCCTCTCGGGATTCCCTCATAACGCTGCCGCTCTGCTTTAGCTGCTGCCTTCACCTTCTTCTCTGCTTCTACCTGCTCTCAGGGTAGGCGATCCTTCCCGGCCAGGATCTCGTCCCACGTCCAGGATCCCTTGCCATTCAAAATGTCCTCCCACTTCCATTTCTCCTTACCACGCTGCTTGGTCCGTTTGTGGTGGGAAGTTCTGTCATGGCCGTTAAAAGAAGAGGACCAAGGTACAGCGTGGTGAGCGTACATTTTCTCTTTATTTGGAAAATGACGCCGAACAAAACAATAACCACTACAAAAACAAAGCTAAAGGCTATGTGCCCTAAGCAAAGTCAACTTCCAACAACCACAGATTGGAAAAAGGGCAGCCTAAGTATGGTTCTCAATCAGAGACAACGATAGACAGCTGTCCCTGATTGAGAACCCTACCCGGCCAAAACATAGAAATACAAATAATAGAATACCCACCCCAACTCACACCCTGACCAAACCAAAATAGAGACATAAACAGGATCTCTAAGGTCAGGGCGTGACAACCTCTGTGTGAGTGTGTGAGTGTGTGAGTGTGTGAGTGAGTGAGTGAGAACAGAATTTCCCTCACACTGTGTAGGATATAGAGTCTGTTTTTGGAGTTGTTACCTTGGTGCCCCCTGTCATTTGTAATTTTCCATATTCGGGAAATAGACTCTCACATACAAATGCACCTATCACTTCAAGTTTCACTGGTCAGCAGACCAGTAGACTGGCTTTTATTCTAGGTAACCACTATAGGCGTCCCATTAAAATCAAGGTTACAGGGGACAAAAACTCGAGGTTGACGCATGTCACTTAATGTTTTGGGCAAATCGCCTCATTGACATGAATGCATTATAAACGGGAAAGTCAGAGCTACAAGGATCAAATCTAAATGCAACGGATTGTTGTCTTCAGAGCCAAAGTTTACTGCTCATCATAGGCTGGCCCTAATGCCTCTACAGATCAATGGGAAACAGCTCAGGATGTCCCTAAGGCCTCTAAAGATCACTGGCAAACAGCTCAGTATGCCCCCTCAGGCTTCCTGTCAGAATCCTTTCCTAGGGATCTTTGAAACTGGGGATCAAGCACCTATTGAAGAAGTGCAACATGTAACTTACTTACTTGTAGCGGCCTCCCATGAGTATTAAGTCAATGTCTTTGATCAAAATTACACCCTATTCCCTACATAGTGCGCTGCTTTAAACCAGAGTCAAACGTAGTCCAAAAATGAATGTAAGCAATATGGGGCCATTTGGGATGCACACAATGACTGTGGGGCTGTTTGTTCTCTGACTTTGAAGATCATTAAGCGTATCATCGAGAGAGGTCTTCTTCACATGGAACTGAATAACCTGTTGCGTGTAGGGGGCAGTATTTTGATGTTTGGATGAAAAACCTACCCAAATGAAACGGCCTATTTCTCAGGCCCAGAATCTAGAATATGCATATAATTGTCAGATTAGGATAGAAAACACTCTAAAATTTTAAAAACTGTCAAAATATTGTCTGTGAGTATAACAGAACTGGTATTACAGGCAAAACCTGAGGAAAATCCAACCCGGAAGTGCTGTTATTCCTGAAAGCTCTCTGTTCCATTGTCTGCCTTCTCTCCATTTAAAGGGATATCAACCATATTCCTTTTCCTATGGCTTCCACATGTTGTGAACAGTCTTTAGACATAGTTCCAGGCTTTTATTTTGAAAAATGAGCAAGAAAGATCACATCGCGTCATTGTATGGCTGGGTGCTAGCAGCATTTTGCATGCGCAACAGTTTGGAGCAGACATTTTCTCTCTCTCCTTTTGAAGAAGGTACAGTCCGGTTGAAATATTATCGATTATATATTGTAAAAAAGGATTGATAATAAAAAACGTTTGACATGTTTCTACGAACTTTACGGATACTATTTGGAATTTCCGTCTGCTCGGTCGTGACCACTCAAGCCTGTGGATTTCTGAACATAATGCGCCAAACAAATGGAGGCATTTTGGATATAAAGATAATCTTTATGGAACAAAAGGAACATTTATTGTGTAACTGGGAGTCTCGTGAGTGCAAACATCCAAAGATCATCAAAGGTAAGCGATTCATAAATTTTTTTTCTTTCTAACTTTCGTGACAAATCTACTTGGCTGCTAGCTGTTTGTAATGTTTTGTCTGCTGAGAGAGATGTCCTTATATAAAAGCTTGGTATGCTTTCGCCGAAAAGCTTTTTTGAAATCTGACATGCCAGGTGGATTAACAACAGGCTAAGCTGTGTTTTGCTATATTGCTCTTGTGATTTCATGAACATTTTATATTTTTAGTAATTTAATTGGAATTTGGCGCTCTGCAATTCAGCGGATGTTGATGAAAATGATCCCGCTAACGGGATGGGTGCGTCACGAAGTTAATAAATGATCACTTGCCGCGGGCTGAGAACAACCTTTTTGGTTTATTTACCTCGTTGTCAAGGATTCCGAATCGATGTAGTCCATGGCTGCATTCCAAACACTTAAAAGACGCACCCTATCCCCTCAGCCCTTAAAAATAAGTGGACACGTCTGATGACGTACTGTGTCATGACGTCTGACGAATGTACACTTGCAGGGCGAGGGAGGAAGGGATTATTTTTTAATGGACTGCCCTTGCCCGGAAATTTGTCACTCGTTCATCCCGCGATGATTGTGTTAAACAGTAAATCAACTTTGTCTGGCCTTATTGTACCTCTTTTATGCATGACAATTACAATCACTGCAGGCAAACTCCTAGAGGAAAACTTGGTTCAATCTGCTTTCCACTAGACACAGGACACTAACCTAAATCACATTGCCAAATCTACACTGGAGTTGCTTACCAAGAAGACAGTGGCCGAATTACAGTTTTGACTTAAATCTATGGCGAGACCTGAAAATGGTTGTTTAGCAATGATCATCAACCTATTTGACAGAGCTTGGAGAATGTTGTTAAAGAATAATGGGCAAATGTTGCACAATCTGGGTGTGGAAAGCTCTTGGAGACTTACCCAGAAAGACTGCTGTAATCACTGCCAATGCTTATGTAAATGAGACATTTCTGTATTTCATTTTCAATACATGTTTGCAAACATTTCTAAAAACATGCTTCCACTGCATGAGGTATAGTGTGTAGATGGGTGAGAAAAACAGAACAATTGAATTCATTTTTAATTCAGGCTGTAACATAACAAAATGTGGAATAAGTCAAGGCATATGAATATTTTCTGAGTGCCAAGGTAATGTGGCGTGTGGTTGGCCTGGCAGCGAAAGAGGACTTTGTCCACATTATTATTCAATGAATTGTTAAGGATTCATGCATTGGTAAAATTACTTATTACCCCCCAAACACACACACACACACACAGAAACATTTTTGTATAGTTTGACAACACTGGTTGTAAGCTTTTAAATGATATCAAACTCAACCGCTTATCTTTTCCAGTGATGAAGACAGGTCTCATGGTATGGTGGGGTATGCAAAATGGATCAACTTTGGGGCCTGGTCAAAAGTACTGCACTATATAGGGAATAGAGTGCCATTTGGGACACCGGCCTCAGTGTCATGCGGTTACAATTAAATGGCTGACCTTTCCTTCCTCATCCCTCCATCCCAGGTGGAATCTTCTCCGGTGTAATTCTGTCCGGTTGGTTCAGCATATAGATCGTGGTATGTTCTCTAAGATCTGAAGTGCATCTTTAACTTTCCTGCACGTGCCTGGTGTTGTTCCTCCCTCATCTGGTATGACCCCTTTAAAAGTGGAACAGAGTTTTTGTTGATTCGTTGACCTTTTGAACTTTAATAGAAAGATGTTCTGTGTCCGTGGGGTATCTATACAGGTGGGTTTTGCGCTGAAGGAAATGGAATTTGTCATGGTGGATTGCACTGTGTGGGTATGTATGTGTGTGAACGTTTGTTTGTGTGTGAGTGTGTGTGCAGTCACTCACCTGTCTAAGGTTTTGCACAGCGCGAGCCCCCCATCCATTCACTTCAGACTGTTCCATCAACATGACAATAGCTTGGTCGACTGGACGTATTGACTACCCCAGCCCCTAATCTTGATATTCCATCTACAAAAGAAACATTGCTGACATGAATCATCCCATTTGAAAGCCACATCACTGAAACCCAGAGTGCGTAGACATTCATGGGCGATGGATGTATGACAGTCGTACAAACCGCTCCCAAAATAAAGTATTGCTCTCAACATTTAAGGGGCATACCAGGGATCCGTTCGCCATCCATCTCTGCCAGCGGAATGGGTCTCTGTTGGATGCTCAGCTAGGGCTCAGTTAGTCCCGATGGGGACGAAACTGAAACAGACACAAACAGCACTCCTGTCTGGTCCCTCTCATCACAGGTGCTGCCCACACCGGGAGCTCTCGACAGGGGTCATCCTCAGGGACGAGAGGGCCTAGTGCTAGATCTCTGGAGGATGTCGGGAATAGAGAGAAACCTATTGAGAATCATAGTGCTTGAAATGTTGTTCGCTGTGCCGTTGCGATACCGAAATAAGAATTCCCTCTTGGCTGCATCCACCACCTGGCAAGTTTTTCTTTTCTCACCACACTTTGGTTTGAGAAACCTTCCGAACACACAACTAAAATCACAGGTGCCTATCGGTAGCTCTAGCTAGGTTTCCATCCAATTGGCGACAGATTATCATGCGAATATAAAACAAAATTGCATAAAAACAATATGTGCAAAAAAAAAAGGTTTTCCATCAAATTGATAAAAAGCTGTGCGTGATGATGTAACGCACATAAAAATACCTTTTGCGGTTAAATTCCCATGTGCCCGAATAAAAAAAATAGAAGTTAAATGGTTTTCCATCGCGTTTTCAACTCTACTGATGGTTTTCTCACAAAATTATTTTTGCATGAAATCGCAAGTGTGCCCACTCTGGTATTGGCACGTCCACTCTAGCCAACAGCTTGCAGATACAATGCGGATATAGTCTACATACATTACAAGATTATTATGGACAGTGAGATCATTTTCACTTGTCAAATGGCAGTCAAACATCCATGATCATGTCACCGAGAATAAGACCCTTGAAAGAAGCTTCAAGCTCATCATCTTGCACTTTCACCAACCTGGTGAAGTTCATCGTAATGTATTTCATCTGTAGCCTAATAAACTGCATGCTTTCCCGAGACAAAGTGGGAGGGTCACACAACATGTCAGCCTCCAGTATCTATGCTGCAATAGTCTATGTGCCGGAGGGCTAGGGCCAGTCTTATATCTGGTGTAATTCTCCTGTCTTATATATTGTCCTGTGTGAATTTAAGTATGCACCCTCTAATTCTCTCTCCCCTCCCGGAGGAACTGAGCCCTAGGACCATGCCTCAAGACTACCTGGCCTTGTTGACTCCTGTCCACCTGGTCGTGCTGCTGCTCCAAGTTCAACTGTTCTGCCTGTGGCTATGGAACCCTGACCAGTTCACCGGACCTGCTACCTTGTCTCGGACCTGCTGTTTTCGAGTCTCTCTCCCTCTACTGCACCTGCCGTCTCGACCTCTGAATGCTCGGCTATGAAATGCTAACTGACATTTACTCCTGAGGTACTGATCTGTTGCACCCTCTACAACCATTGTGATTATTATTTTACCCTGCTGGTCATCTATGAACGTTTGAACATCTTGAAGAACAATCTGGCCATGCACATCCAGAAGAGAACTGGCCACCCCTCAGAGCCTGGCTCCTCTCTAGGTTTCTTCCTAGGTTTATGCCTTTTTAGGGAGGTTTTCCTGCATTGCTTGCGGTTTGGAGTTTTAGGCTGGGTTTCTGTATAGCACTTTGTGACATATGCTGATGTAAAAAGGGCTTTATAAATAAATGTGGTTGATTGGTGTCATTGCGTGACTCCAAGTTTACTTTGATATGGATGGTTATTATATAAATATTTGCGCATTAAAAGCGTTTCCACCGATATTTCTCGCATTATTCATTTTACTGCCACAAAAAGATCCCATCTTGTCTAGCGCATTTTGTTTTGTGGACATTTGGAAAGTTTTACAGACAAATTATCTGTTTCAAATTGTCCGCTCATTACATTTTTGTATCCGACATGTACTTTACTCGGGTTAAAAGGTTGGATGGAAACCTGGTTACTGATACACAAATGATCAGCAGCCATTTTAATCTACATTGATGATCTCATAACGGCACATTCAAACATCAACCATACATCAACCAGTCTAAATCTGTAGTTTAAGCATGCGTTTGTTTGTTCATGACTTATAAATTCATAAGGGCCGGTAGTTTCATCACAACCCAAGAACATATATTTTTGGTTTCACATTGGTTGTGGGAATGAAGCCATACATTTCCTGATTGGTAAAATGCAACATTTTTTAAATGTTCTGAGATAAGAAAAATACAATTTCACCTGTTCTGGGAATGTTTCTTTTTTAGGTTGCAGGGAGGTTCTGTTTTATTCTTGTGAGGTTCTGTTAACCCTCTGAGAATGAAAATTATAGGTTATTTTGAGTTTTTTACATATATTTCCTTAAGACTTTTAATAACACAGCTAGATTATTTTGGGTTAACTTTTTTGAACTCCAAGCACAGATAGGACACATAGGAATTAATTCCCTTAGGCATTATAAAGCAAACACATTTTGTTTTGGAACATGGTATCGGTGAGATTCAAACCTATAATCTTCTGTTCTCTATCAATGGAATTAGTCCAGTGCGCCACCAGGATGGAGCTAGCATATCATGTTTTTTTACGCATAAAAAGCTGTTTATTTTAGTCTATTCAAACAATCCCCATTTCAAAGGAAACAAGCACTCATTAAGATCAGGTGTGGCCAATTAGTGGGTGCAGCCAACACACCTCAACAAACACACTTAACCCTCATACCACCGACTGGGGTTATTTTCACCCCAGAGGAAATATTTTTATTATAGCCCAAATGTGGTTTATTACATTTTTCATGACTTTGTCAATCAACATGTTCCTAACTCTTGGAACTACCCATCCCGGATCCGGGAGAATTGTCATCAACTACACTAATTAGCATAGCGCAACGGTGAAAAACACAGCTTAGCCTTTTGTTAATCACCCTGTCATCTCAGATTTTGAAATTATACTTTACAGCCAAAGCAAGACAAGCGTTTGTGTAAGTTTATCGATAGCCTAGCATAGCATTATGTCCAGCTAGCAGCAGGAAGCTTGGTCACAAAAATCAGAAAAGCAATCAAATGAACCGTTTACCTTTGATGATTTTCGGATGTTTTCACTGACGAGACTCCCAGTTAGACAGCAAATGTTCCTTTTGTTCCATAAAGATAATTTTTTATTAATTCCTCCATTTGTTTGTCACGTTATGTTGAGAAATCCACCGGAAATAGCAGTCACGACAACGCAGAATTCAAATTATATCCATAATATCGACATAAACATGGCAAACATTTTTTATAATCAATCCTCAAGGTGTTTTTCAAATATCTATTTGATAATATATCAACTGGGACAATTGGCTTTTCAGTAGGAGCGAGAGGAAAAATGACTACCTCTGTCTTTTACGCAAGAATCACTCTGAGAGCCCTCAGCTGGCCACTTACGCAATGTAGTCGTTTACGCTCATTCTTCAACATAAAGGCGTGAAACTACGTCACAATGCTGTAGACACCTTAGGGAATACGTAGACAAAGGAATCTGGTTGATATCCCTTTCAGTGGCCAATAGGGGTGCATAGGAACACAACGGTTTGAAAACATGAGTCACTTCCTGATTGGATTTTTCAGTTCTGTTATACTCACAGACAATATTTTGACAGTTTTGGAAACTTTAGAGTGTTTTCTATCCTAAGCTGTCGATTATATGCATATTATAGCATCTGGTCCTGAGAAATAGGCGGTTTACTTTGGGAACGTTATTTTTCCAAAAATATAAATAGTGCCCTTAGTTTCAAGAGGGTTTTAACATCTAAATTATTGTTTAGTGTTTCTGTTTCAATATGGATAAAAAAATAAATACATCTAGTCCTTTGACCCCAGACATAAACACCTAATTCAGCCTATTGTAATTTGTTAAATAAGGCCTTTATTTGAATCTAAGTTTCTATGGAGACCTAATAACAAGTTATCCACCAAATAGATCTTCTGACAAGATATAGCACCCCACATACTCGTCTAAGATTGTACTTTTCTAGACCACGACAAAGTCTGCCAATGGTATAAATACTTGATAGAACTGCAATACAGAACCCAGAAACACTCTGAATCTACACAGAGAACTGTATTGGTGTGTATTCCTGAAAAGCTATTCTACGGCTGATCTAAAAAATATATATATTTTTTTAAATTTGAATCCAGGTTTCTCTGGAGACATATTAAGTTATACAGTACAAAAATATCTCCTGGCCCGACGAATCCGGATTCCTGTTGCATCAGTCAGGATTTGGCATAAGCATCATGAGTCCATGGCCCCATACTGCCTGGTGTCAACGGTACAGGCTGGTGGTGGTGGTGTGATGGTGTCAGGATTGTTTTCCTGGCACAGGTTAGGGCCCTTGATTCCAACTGAACAAATTCTGACCATAATTCTTTCCCCCTTTTTCCTGCATAGAAGCAAAAGATAAAGCAGGAAACACCAGTGACTCTGTCTATAAAAAAGAGTAGTCAGATGAAGCAGATGCTTACAGGCAACATTTGCAATGAGCTAAAGGGTAGAGCTGTCGCTTTCAAGGAGCGGGACTCTAACCCGGAAGCCCATCATCGGATGGGGCCACAGTGTCTCCTGACCCCTCCTGTCTCAGCCTCCAGTATTTATGCTGCAGTAGTTTATGTGTCGGGGGGCTAGGGTCAGTTCCTGTTCACCGGACGTGCTACCTGTCCCAGACCTGCTGTTTTCAACTCTCTAGAGACAGCAGTAGTTGTAGAGATACTCTTAATGATCGGCTAAGAAAAGCCAACTGACATTTACTCCTGAGGTGCTGACTTGCTGCACCCTTGACAACTACTGTGATTATTATTATTTGACCATGCTGGTCATTTATGAACATTTGAACATCTTGTCCATGTTCTGTTATAATCTCCACCCGGCACAGCCAGAAGAGGACCGGCCACCCCTCATAGCCTTGTTCCTCTCTAGGTTTCTTCCTAGGTTTTGGCCTTTCTAGGGAGTTTTTCCTTGCCACCGTGCTTCTACACCTGCATTGCTTGCTGTTTGGGGTTTTAGGCTGGGTTTCTGTACAGCACTTTGAGATATCAGCTGATGTACGAAGGGCTATATAAATAAATTTGATTTGATTTGATTTATAAGAAATCCCGCTTTGCCCTCCGACAAACCATTCAAACCGGTAAAGCGTTAATACAGGTTTAAGATTGAATCGTACTACATCGGCTCTGACGTTCGTCGGATGTGGCAGGGCCTGCAAACTATAGCAGACTACAAAGGGAAGCACAGCCGAGAGCTGCCCAGTGACACGAACCAGACAGGCTATGTAACTTCTATGCTCGCTTTGAGGCAAGTAACACTGAAACATGCACAAGAGCATCAGTTGTTCCGGACGACTGTGTGATCCGCAGCCGATGTGATTAAGACCTTTAAACAGGTCAACATTCACAAGGCCATAAGGCCAGACGGATTACCAGGACGTGTACTCCGACCACACGCTGACCAACTGGCAAGTGTCTTCACTGACATTTTCAACCTCTCCCTGTCTGAGTCAGTAATACCAACATGTTTCAAGCAGACCACCCTGTGCCCAAGAACCCTGTGCTCAAGGTAACCTGCCTAAATGACTACCGACTATTAAGATCAGTTTAGATCAAATTGGCCACCAATTTTCTTGCTCCATCATGGTGAAATTACAAAAGCAGAGCCATCATCATGCATGGTGAAAATTATATCAAGCCATGGCATTTTTCTTTTTTCTTAAACTTGTAAACATAAAATGTCTGTAGACATGAAATCTGGTCATGGCTCACATCAACACCATTATCCCAGAAACCCTAGACCCACTCCAATTTGCATACTGCACCAACAGATCCACAGATGATGCATTCTCTACTGCACTCCACACATCCCTTTCACACCTGGACAATAGAAACAGTGAGAATGCTGTTCATTGTCTACAGCTCAGCATTCAACACCGTAGTGCCCTCAAAGCTCTTCAATAAGCTAAGGACCCTGGGACTAAACACCTCCCTCTGCAACTGGATTCTCATGTACTCCCTGTTCACTTATGATTGCTCGGCCAGGCACGACACCAACACCATCATTAAGTTTTCTGATGACACAACCGTGGTAGGCCTGATCACCGACAACGATGAGCCACCTATAGGTAGGAGGTCAGAGACTTGGCTGTGTGGTGCCAGGACAACAAACTCTCCCTCAACCTGATCAAGACAAAGGAGAAGATTGTGGACTACAGGAAAAGGAGGACCGAGTACACCCCCATTCTCATTCACGGGGCTGTAGTGGAGCAGGCTGAGAGCTTCAAGTTCCTTGGCCTTTACATCACCAACAAACTAACATGGTCCAAGCACACCAAGACAGTCATGAAGAGTGGACGACAAAACCTTTTCCCCCTCAGGAGACTGAAAAATATTGGCATTGGTCCTCAGTTCCTCAAAAGGTTCTACAGCTGCACCATCGAGAGCATCCTGACGGGTTGCATCACTGCCTGGTATAGCAAGTGCTCGGCCTCCGACCGCAAGGCACTACAGAGGACAGTGAGTACGGCCCAGTACATCGACGGGGCCAAGCTTTCTGCCTTCCAGGACATGTATCCCAGGCGGTGTCAGAGGAAGGCCCTAACAATTGTCAAAGACTCCAGTCACCCTAGTTATAGACCGTTCTCTTTGCTGCCGCACGGCAAGCGGTACCGGAGCGCTAAGTCTAGGTCCAAGAGGCTCCTAAATAGCTTCCACCGCCAAGCCGTAAGACTCCTGAACAGCTAATCAAATGGCTACACAGACTATTTGCATTGCTCCCCCCCCCCCCCCCCCCCACCTCTCTGAAATGCTGCTGCTGCTCTCTGTTATTATCTATTCATAGTCACTTTAATAACTCTTCCTACCTGTACATATTACCTCCATTACCTCTACACCAGTGCCCTCGCACATTGACCCTGTACCGGTACCCCCTGTATATAGCCCGCTATTGTTATTTACTGCTGCTCTTTAATCATTTGTTATTCTTATCTATTACTTTTTTTTTGCTATTTTCGTAAAACTGCATTGTTGGTTAAGGGCTTGTAAGTAATCGTTTCACTGTTGTATTCGGCACATGTGACAAATAATTTTACCTGATTTGATTTGAACATAACTAAAGATTTATTGTGTTTTTTTTAATGGAAGGTTTTTTAATATTCTCTGAACAATTTGAGAGCATGACTGTAAATAGAACCACGAGGAAACGTGTAGGAAACATTATTCTGAAGAACGCGTTTTGTTAACGTTCTCTGAACTCTTTGAGGACATTCCCAATTCCCAACTTGGTGAACGTTCATAGAACATTACCAAAATTGAAATGAAATGTAACCATGTTTGAATATTTAGGAAACGTTCTGTTCAAGTAATGAAATATCATGAAAACAACTTTTTTTTTGGGGGGGGGGGGCTAAATGTGCTTAACATTTTCCAAAGCCAAGCAACTATCCTGCAACATTCACAGAAAGGTGTGGGTAGGTTCCATGCAAAAATAACCATAGGACAACCACCATTTCACCAAGCTCTAAGAAACATATGGTTCTCAGAATGTTATGTGCTAGCTGGGAAGAGTGATTGCAGGGAGATCAGGAAAAAGCTCTAAGAAACATATGGTTCTCAGAATGTTATGTGCTAGCTGGGAAGAGTGATTGCAGGGAGATCAGGAAAAAGCTCTAAGAAACATATGGTTCTCAGAATGTTATGTGCTAGCTGGGAAGAGTGATTGCAGGGAGATTAGGAAAAAGCATGCAGGCGAGCGGTGACCTGACAGGTTAACAGAGGAAATAAAATAATAATAAAGGAATGTACACTGTCGGACAATCCTAAACTTCATTTTCCTTTGCTGACAATGGCGACCATTCATGTCGTACAAATAGGTTTCCTTCAAACACAGAGATAACACGAAGGCGCTTCACTCTCAACGTTGACATCGACTTCTTGACAATGTCATTTTGAAAATGGGTCAACAACACCATGCAATTCCACGTGTGGATGGAGGCAGTTGTTATTGATTGACAGACAAAACCTTTCCCCTTCTCACAAAGACTGACCATCTCCATCGATAGTTCACACCGACGGGACAAAAATGTCCATTTTGTTTCCTTTTTTTCAAGATAATTACCTTTGCATTTTTCCATTCTTAACTCCTCTGTTATTCTTTGCAAAAAAAGTGGTCATTCTAACCACTAGGCTACATGCCAACCTTGTGTGTCTGTCCAGGGCAACGGTTGCCTCAGGTTTTATTGCTGTTTGCTTTGTGCAACCATAGCAGTCAGTTCTATCCATATTGTCTACAGTATGTGTGACAGGGGGTCAATTTAATTTACTCCACTATTACCACTACATAATAAAGCAGAAAACAGATCTAATCACACCTAGATTATCTTTCTCGGGTCCAACATTATTTTTGCTTTATATGGGGATGCCGTCACTTCAGACATTTTCTTCTCTCTGCAACTTTGAAAAAAAAAATCAATATTCCCCAAGTTGTCTATTTCAAGCAATCCCCGAAATTCAGGCAATCGTGTCCACCACAGAGAAAAATATGTATGGGAAGTTGTCAAAGGCATCTGTCTCCATAAAACTTTGTTTGGAAAAGGAGTTGATTATGCAAGGTCTTTGGGGAAAATGTTACACTGCAGAAGATGATACCGTATCTCTTGCTCACATCATGGGGGAAAATGTAGCGACAAAGCCTTTTGATGTGCCTGTGTGGCAGTGGAAAGATATCTGTATACGTCTGTTCGCCAAACAACACATTCAGCAGTCACGGGCAAAGTTCAAAAGTATTATTTTTCCAATGGGTGGCGCATTCGACGCATAGAATGCCAAGATGAAACTGCCAAACGGGCTCTTTCTGGTTTGCTTACTGATGCATCCCAATACACACACAAGCACAAACATACTCACATTCATTCTCACACACACATAAAAAAAACACACACAACATTGGCATAGATAGAGGACGGAGCTCAATGCAGCTGGACTTTCTCTCTCGCTCTTTCTCTCTTTGCGCTATATTTTCATTCATTAACTCTTCCTCTTTCGGGTGAAAATGAAGCTATAATCTTGCTCTCCTCTCAAGGGGTTATTAAAGCAATACGATACGTGTATTATTGGTCAAAGAGGTCAAGGTCTACCCTTTGGCTGAAGTCTGCAAAACTAACACACCAGTACTTATATGGACACTGTAAACCAGGCTGGGATAAAGAACTCTAAAGGTCTCTCACTTCAAAGCACTGCTTAGCTAGCTACTAACTTAATAACGCCCAACTCCGTCTGTCATCTCCACCTAGCTACTAGCTTAAGGCCAAAATGTATATAAGCATTTTCAAAAGGTAAACATAAAATGTCAAAATATTGATGAAAATGTATACTTTCCTTAGTTTATCATACTGTACTACCGTCAACAAAATATAATGAATTACTACTTTAAAATGGGCATGCATATGTAATTCCAAAACCCATTTCATAGATAATGTAACAAGCTTGATTCAATTGTAGTAACTTATTTTGACGAGATGGCGATAGCAATTCTTCAACTGACATTTCCCGAAAGTCAGGCCTCTTCCCACATGCTAACTCATTTTCCTCAGCTTCAGAAGCATCTTCATTCACCAAATTGTGTGTGGTTATCATTAGATACATTTGTCGATTTTTTTATTCTAGATAACATTTTCTTTCGAAAAATGTACCAAGAATGCATTTTACGAACATGTCTTAAGATTTTACAGATTGTTTCTTCTGAACCATTATTTATCCACAATCTGCTTTGATTAAGTCCAGCCCTTAAGTGTCTCAACAAAATGAAATCAAAATATTTAGGCTGACTTAATCCAGTGTCCCTAAGAAGGAATTTTTGCGATTTGCAAATATGCACATATTTCATGAGCTTTCACCTCATTTGCATATATATTTTTTCTTTACAATTTAAAAAAAATATATTTGTATCTACATTCAACTGGTAAATGTTAATTGTGATATGATTAAGGGGGGAAAAAAATCCCTATTAGGGTGTGGTGCCTGGCCTTAGTAAAGCCCACCTCTGTCTTGTCAGCTCCACCATACAAATGGCTCATTAGCATATTGATGTACTGCTTTGAGAACAGGGACCCTGTCACTTATCTTATTTAGGCGGAATCATTGAGATAAATGGAGAGAGTGTTAGCGGCAGCGGCGCGTTACTAGTGTTAATGTGCCACACGCCGTCAACGATGCAGGTGATCGAGCCCAGAGGATTATTAGCAGCGTGCTACGGTAGATTTGAATGGCGGTAGTCCGCCCTGAGAGTGTTGAGGGAGGGCAAAAAAAAAAAAAAGGATCCCACTGCTGCCACTGATAGCTCAACAACAAACAAGGGTGGAGTGGAGGTTTTGTCACACGCGGGGAATGTTCCGTTCTGTAATGTACTCGCTAGCGCACGTGGAGCGCGTTAGCGTGCTAACATGGTCCTTAATATGCTCAGTCTACCTTTGTCTTCATTACTGCCTTAACTGGTTGGCTGTGCTTTCGAATGTTAACTAGCAATGTTAAATGCCCATGAATCTCCAGGTAAGATGCATGCTCTCTCCCCCTTTGAAAGGGAGCATACTGTATTAATGCGACAGCTCATGGGTCCCCTCGCCTTACGTGTGGCAACTCGCCTATCGCCGCGGTAACCGCTAATGTCGTGAAACCATGTCTACCGCCATGCCTTAATTGAACGTATAGAATGCAGGCTCCCATTTTTTTTCCACTCACACCATGTAACGATAGGTATAGATGTCCTATCCTTTCCACCTTCTCTCCGTTGGGATTGAGTGAGACCCAATTAAATTCAAATGGGAGAGATTAACAGACCGACACGTCTCGCACGGTCAGTGATGCCCATTCGGTGTAGATGGCGACACAATCAGAAGCCTTTGTGAGGGTATGAGTACACTGTGTATACCAAACATTATGAAGACCTTCCTAATATTGAGTTGCAACCCCCCTTTATCCCTCAGAACAGCCTCGGCACCTCAAGGTGTCGAAAGCGTTCCACAGGGATGCTGGCCCATGTTGACTCCAATGCTTCCCACAGTTGTGTCAAGTTAGCTGGATGTCCTTTGGATGGTGGACCATTATAGATGCACACGGGAAACTGTTGAGCACAAAAAAAACAGCAGTGTTGCCAGGGCCGGTCCTGGACGTTCTGCCACCCTAGGCGAGACAAAAATCGGAGAAACAGAATGTAATAGCAGCCAAATGAATTGGCCTATGCTACAAATTAAACACAATGTTCCACACAGTTACTAGGCTATATAATCAGTTCAATGTCAATAACATAGCCTAATGTTTTCAATCTGATTACATTGATAAAATCACCAATGCCCTGGACGTTCTGCCGCCCTAGGCGAGACAAAAATAATTACATCTTAGACATCCTTATGAATCTAAGCATGGCACTTTCAAAAGTTCCATTTCCACCCAGAAAGAGGCTCTGCTGACGCAGAAAACTGTAGCTTCAACTGCTGGCTACTCGTCCGTTGTGTAACCAAACAACAGAATTGCTTTCCTAAAAGCTGCCTGGGTTTAAACAAACATCTTTTTTTCAGAAAGAGAAAAGCTCAATTGATAGGGACAGAATAGCAGAGTCAATTGTTTTTATCTCTTAAAATATTACAGGCTGCAGTTTAGCTTCAGATTGTCATATAGAGGAATCAATATAACCCCATATGCATCGCGGGCATTTTAGAGCTTGTTTCTACCACAAGGCATCACCGAGTTAAGCATTGTTACAGAACGCTTGATATAATCTGGATACGTTTAATGTATTTATTTCGAATTATAAAGCAAACAATAGATATCCTTTTTTGCCCTCTTCTTTAACCAAGGGCACGTGATACCCTCACTCAATTCAACCCCTGGTTTGAGTCAAACACACCAAGCCCTTCCCAGACACAGAGGTGGTTAATCAGCGCATGCGATAGCATTGGAGTATTTGGCTGTAGCGACATCTATGGATAGGATAATTGTGTCTGTCAAACAGGTAGGTTTACCACTTAGTTTTTGGAAGACGAAGAAATTGTATTTAACCCCTGCATCGGCGAGTTACGATGTTGCTATCACGATGCAACCTACTACCTACAGTATAGTTGTCACACCCTGACCATAGTTTGATTTGTATGTTTCTATGTTTTGTTTGGTCAGGGTGTGATCTGAGTGGGCATTCTATGTTGTGTGTCTAGTTTGTCTGTTTCTGTGTTTGGCCTGATATGGTTCTCAATCAGAGGCAGGTGTTAGTCATTGTCTCTGATTGGGAACCATATTTAGGAAGCCTGTTTGGTGTTGGGTTTTGTGGGTGATTGTCTCCTGTGTCAGTGTTTGTACCACACGGGACTGGTTTCGGGTTTTCACATTTATTGTTTTTGTAGTTTATTCATGTATAGTTTTCTTATTAAAAACAAACGTGAATTTCAACCACGCAGCATTTTGGTCCTCCTCTCCTTCACCAGACGAATCCCGTTACAATAGTAGGAAAACGAGTTTCTTATTAATAATATCCCGCCTGTTTTCACACATGGCTCGACCACATAATTGTTACAATTCCAATAAAAATAACACTTTTATATAACATATTTAACATATATTTTTTAATTTCTGTAAAACAGAGTAAGATAATTTGAGCTTTGGAAACAAGTGCTTTCATAAATGCATGGCGGGCCTTTTGCTGGAGCAGTGTAAAATAAGCTTCATGTCAATGACCCAGCCTGAAGAAATGTAGTTTATTTACATATCGAATTTGATTGTCCAACATCAGTGACAACAATTGATTTATTTCGTCTCCACCTAGAGTGCAGTCTTTCCTCTGCTGTGCTGTTGCATTGCAGTCAGCAATGTTTTCTCTCAGGAGCTGTTCATGGTCCTGAAATCAAATAATCTGAGTTTGCTTGGACACCAGCCTGAACTCCAGCTCCTTCGACTTCTGGAAACTATCTAGGTGGACATATGACTTCTCACGCGAGCTGAGGAGGTGGCACAGATTCTTCCAGTCCCTGGTTCCATCCCTGACCAGTGCAGATATGCGCTCGTGTGGAAAATGTTTGCAGCAAAAACAGAAGGCTGCATCTTTTTGGTAGGAATAGACAAGCCTAGGCCTCTGCACTCTCTCCCCGTTCACCATCCTCCTATTGTAGTGGGCCACCAAAACTTTTCGTTGCCCCTCATCTCTTGGGAAATTCCCCTCCTTATCCTGATGTGGCTCAGCCTGCTCTAACATATCCCGTAAAGATCCAGTCCTATATTTTGGCCACTCGCCGGGATCTTTTACGTTTTTTGTCTGGGAGTCGGATTTAGCAGCACTGTCATCCGGGACGGGGAGCGACGAATCTGAGTCTGGGTCCAAGATAGTAGGGTCTTCACTGGCATTGTTTGTAGGTGTGGCTAGGCCTGGTACGGCCACTTGTTCTTGTCCAGCCAGAGAGCTGTCATCATCGGTGGAAGTGCATGGCTCAGACTCTTCCAGTTTGCCCTCTTCGCTGCTAGAATCAACGAACGGGGGCTTGTCGTTGGCCTGTCCTCATATTCTTGTCATTCTCCACACCGGCTGATGGACATTGCTGCATGCTGATAGATTTCACCAGCAAATTTCTTTGGTTTAGAGATTGTGCATCGACTCTCATAGTTTTTTGTTTTTGTCTCTTAGACATGGTAGAAAATTGTCTCAAATCTCTATAGATTACTTTTAGCTAAAATTATATCCACTAGTAGTAGCTAGCTAATGTAACAGGCTAGATTAGGCTACTGCCTTAATCACTAATTGTCTTCTCACGCACAATAAATAAATAAAAATACAATAATTTAATTAGCAGATTCATTTTTATTAATGTTTCACAATTGGATAATAATCACATATAAACACACACATCACCATAACTACCAAGGATAGTGGGAGTGAACTTCAGGAGAAGCGGGAATGGGGTTGGGGCGGGAGCTGCAGCAACGCATTGAGCTGGTGGCTTGGGTGCGTGGGCGGTGTAGTAGCCAATCAGCGGTGCAGAGGGTGGCAGCCAATTGTCAAAATGCTGCCTCAAATTCAAGTGCCGCATTAGGCGGAGGCCTAATCTTGCCTGATGGGAGGGCCAGCCCTGAGTGTTGCAGTTCTTGACACAAACCAGTGCGCCGGGCACGTACTAAGTCAGAAGTTTACATACACATTAGCCAAAAATATTAAAACTCAGTTTTTCACAATTCCTGACATTTAATCATAGTAAAAATTCAATGTCTGAGGTCAGTTAGGATCACCACTTTACTTTAAGAATGTGAAATGTCAGAATAATGTTAGAGAGAATGATTTATTTCAGCTTTTATTTATTTCATCACATTCCCAGTGGGTCAGAAGTTTACATACACTCAATTAGTATTTGGTATCATTGCCTTCCACAAGCTTCCCAAAATAAGTTGGGTGAATTATGGCCCATTCCTCCTGACAGAGCTGGTGTAACTGAGTCAGGTTTGTAGGCCTCCTTACTCGCACACTCTTTTTCAGTTCTGCCCACAAATTTTCTTTATGATTGAGGTCAGGGCTTTGTGATGGCCACTCCAATACCTTGACTTTGTTGTCCTTAAGCCATTTTGCCACAACTTTGGAAGTATGCTTGGGGTCATTGTCCATTTGAAAGACCCATTTGTGACCAAGCTTTAACTTCCTGGCTGATGTCTTGATGTTGTTTCAATATATCCACATCATTTTCCTTCCTCATGATGCCATCTATTTTGTGAAGTGCACCAGTCCCTCCTGCATCAAACCACCCCCACAACATGATGCTGCCACCCCCGTGCGTCACGGTTGAGATGGTATTCTTCAGCTTGCAAGCTTCCCCCTTTTTCCTCCAAAAATGATGATGGTCATTATTTCCAAACAGTTCTATTATTGTTTCATCAGACCAGAGGACATTTCCCCCAAAAGTATGATCTTTGTCCCCATGTGCAGTTGCAAACCATAGTCTGGCTTTTTTATGGTGGTTTTGGAGCAGTGGCTTCTTCCTTGCTGAGCTGCCTTTCAGGTTATGTCGATATAGGACTCATTTTACTGTGGATATAGATACTTTTGTACCTGTTTCCTCCAGGATCTTCACAAGGTCCTTTGCTGTTGTTTTGGGATTGATTTGCACTTTTCGCACCAAAGTACGTTCATCTCAAGGAGACAGAACGCGCCTCCTTCCTGAGCGGTATGACGGCTGCATGGTCCCATGGTATTTATACTTGCGTACAATTGTTTGTACAGATGAACGTGTTACCTTCAGGCCTTTGAAAATTGCTCCCAAGGATGAACTAGACTTGTGGAGGTCCACCATTTTTTTCTGAGGTCTTGGCTGATTTTTTTTGATTTTCCAGTGTTGTCAAGCAAAGAGGCACTGAGTTTGAAGGTAGGCCTTGAAATACATCCACAGGTACACCTCCAATTGACTCAAATGATGTCACTTTGCCTGTCAGAAGCTTCTAAAGCTATGACATCATTTTCTGGAAATTTCCAAGCTGTTTAAAGGCACAGTCAACTTAATGTATGTAAACTTCTGACCCACTGGAATTGTGAAACAGTGAAGAAGTGAAATAATCTGTCTCTAAACAATTGTTGGAAAAATTACTTGTGTCATATACAACGTAGATGTCCTAACCGACTTGCCAAAGCTATAGTTTGTAAACAAGAAATTTGTGGAGTGGTTGAAAAACAAGTTTTAATGACTCCAACCTAAGTGTATGTAAACTTCCGACTTCAACTGTAAATATTTTGTCTTGGCCATTCACCCACTAAATGGCACACATACACAACCCATGTCTTAATTGTCTCAAGACTTTAAAATCCTTCTTTAACCCGCTTCCTCCCTTTCATCGACACTGATTGAAGTGGATTTAATAACAAGTTACATCAATAAGTGATCATAGCTTTCACCTGGATTCAGTCTAGGTCATGGAAAGAGCATGTTTTGTACGCTCAGTGTATTGGAATACAAACACACATTGTGGCATTGAGGTGGCCCTGACAATGACAGATGTGAACAAGCAGCAGACACAGGGTGATTTATAGAGCAAATCACAAATCACGCCAGGAGGTTACCAGCACCCGGCAACCTCCATCTTGTAGACACAGCTTGAGCATGCCCTTTGAGATCACCTCACTCATGCTGGAAACACATATATAGCTGAAAACACACGTACAAGCACACACAGTGTTTGGGAGTAACGGATGTAATCAATTACATTCCCAGCAAAAAAAAATTGTAATCTGACTACAGATACTTTTGATATTACTTCTGGGATTACTTTTCAATTAGGAAAAGTTCCTAACACCTTTTGTTTTCTCAATGACATTCAAATCAGTATTTAAAAAAGGCTCAAGGTTAATTATTTTCCGCCTGACCGAGTCTGACCGTAAATTAGAGGCCACTAGGATGACACCAAATGCATTTGATGGATTGCGGGGAAAGAGCAGGAATAGGTTTTCAGGCTACAGTGCAAGCTACTGTACGTCTTCCGACTGCTGTCGGCATCCAAAGATTATCCAACTTGAATAAACACTTGGAGGTAAGGATGGCAGCGGTGGTGTAGGCTACAGGCGATACGGATATCACTTAGGACTATTATTGATATCTACATAGCAATTATGTGAATCACAGTGCACGTCTCTCAAATATTCAAACCTTACTGAGTATGGATTGTGGTTGTAGTGGATGGCTGTTCACAAATGTACAGTGTAGGTGTATTTTGCCCAAATAAATGTTGAATTTAAGAAGTGTAGGCAAAATAATCATTATTTATGCGACCCGTGGACAGCCAGTGAAAAATGCTCTCTTGCAACATCTGCATAGTGGTTGATCCCAGCCTATCAAATTAAAGTTTGAGGGATTTCCTCCGTGTAAACTCCTCCGTGGTACTTTGCTCAACTGTCACACATACTGTCAAAAACTAGTTTCATTTAAGAAGACCACGAACAGGGATTTTATTGGTCAATCTAATACATGCTGATTCAAAAACAATGTCCAAAGGCCTAACGGGCACATGCTTTAATCTCGCACAGTTTTGATAGATTTCAACAGCTGCAAAAGTGTCACCCATAAAGATCCTATTAAATTAATGAAGTATTCTAATTCCTAATTCTATGGCGTCGCTAACAAAAATGTGAACAGTAGGCCTATAGCAAATGCAGCATATGGCATTCATTTCTCGCATCACTCAAATAGCACTTTTTGGTAGTGCTCAAAGCATGCAGCATTTATTTTTCAACCATGTTTTGAACTGAAGCCATGAGCCCAATCAGTCCTCCATGACAAAAACATAAACAACAGACTAGGCTCAGTCCTTCATTTTGAGGTTATTTTCAGGTAATACAAATAGACTAATCTACTGTATTTTCCATCAGTCCTAGTCTTGAAGGTCAAGAGGTATTTAATGAATTGTAATGACAGGATATGTGACTGAATGTGGTTTTTAGTATAAATATATAGGCTAATCGTAACCCATAAAGTAAAATGCAACATCCATTTATGGCCAGCTATGTAAACTCTAACATTGCTTCATCTTGCAATAGATGTCATTCAATTGGTAATATTCATTTAGGTTTTCTTCTAATGCCTCTTAATAATGGGAAAGTAATCAGATTACTTCATGAGTTTGGGTAATCCCAAAGTGACCTTACTGATTACAATTTTGGACAGGTAACTAGTAACTAACGGATTACATTTAGAAAGTAACTTACCCAAACCTGTGCACACACATGCACGCTCCACTCTTTCTGCAAGCTCACCGAAATAGGAATACACCCAATCACAGCAGGACACACACAGATTTCCAACTTTATTCAACCAAAATCTATATTACCTGCAGATGAGGGTAAGAAAAATGTATAAAATCAACTTTGTTCTGTGGTCTTTGTTGCCCTGGGGACCTGCTGGAACTCTTGTGAAATGCATTCTAGGAAACTGGGAGGGCTCGGAGAGTGGCTCTGTATAGACCTTTACCTATATACCTCATACATGTTTTTACTCGAAAGTGGGAAAAAAAGGTTTGTCTGGGCTCCTCCTTGCTCACTTTTGAACCTCATATTGGTGATGCTCGACCTCGAACCAGAGCAATTAATATGTTCTCTCCCCACAGATAATCAGTCATTGTCTCCTTTCCTCCAATAATGGAAACCACCTCGTCTACACTGTCTCCTTGCCAAGCTACAAGAGAAAAACGGCACACTAGTCCGGCACACTAGTATTTATAGGAAGGAAGGAAGGAAGGAAGGAACAAACAAACAAAGAAAACTAGCAGATTCATTAAATCATTAATGAAGGAATGAATGAACATACATGTTTAAATTATTCACAAAGGGCCCTGAAAGCAAATCATCTATAACACAGCTTTCCCCTGTCCCGTGTTTTAAAATCAGTGAGGCAACTGAAGGAGATGACAAGAAGCCACTTCAGACTTTCCCTAAAAAAACAACAACAAGTTTAGGCTTTGACGTCAACCTGGAACGAGAACAAAAGTAGGGAAGACAACACGTTGCTCATCTGCACCAAACACAAACACAAATGTGTTTTCCACTGCTTGTCACAATTCCCATCCGCAAGCAGAAAACACGATTATCTACAGTTGTCACGACGGCATAAACGTAGGACTCATCTTTGGCTGCGATGCCATAATCACATTTGCACGAGCCACTGGAGGCATGAATTGTATGCCTCTAATTATATTGGAAATGCCCCAAATGGCACCCTATTCTCTACATAGTGCACTATTTTTGACAAGGACGGCTCATATAGTCTGGTCAAAAGTAGTGCACTATGTAGAGAATAGGGTACCATTTGGAATGAATCCATTGCATTTGCTAGAATGTGTATATACAGTGCCTTCAGAAGGTATTCACACATCTTGACGTTTTCCACACTTTATTGTCTTATAAGGTGTGATTAAAATGGATTTAATTTGGATTTTTTTCTCAACGATCTACACAAAATACTCTAAGACAAAGTGGAAGAAAATATCTAACATTTGACATAAATTATATGAAAACTAAAACACTAATGTATCTTAATTATGTAAATATATTTAACCCTGAGTCAATAAATGACCGTCTCTAAGAGCTTTGCACACCTGGATTGTATAATATTTTCACATTTTTTTGTTATTATTCAAGTTCCGTCAAGTTGGTTGTTGATCGTTGCTAGACAGCCTTTTTCAAGTCATGAAATAGATTGCAAGATGATTTAAGTTACAACTGTAACTAGGCCACTTAGGAAGATTCAATGTTGTCTTGGTAAGCAAATCCAGTGTACACTGAGTTTACAAACATTACGAACACCTTCCTAATATTGAGTTGCACCCCTTTTGCCTTCAAAACAGCCTCAATTTGTGGACTCTTTAAGTTGTTGAAAGCGTTCCACAGGGATGCTGGCCCATGTTGACTCAAATGCTGACTCCCACGTTGACTCCACAGTTGTATCAAGTTGGCTGGATGTCCTTTGGGTGGTGGACCTTTCTTGACACACGCGGGAAACTGTTGAGTGTGAATAACCCAGCAGCATTGCAGTTCTTGACACACTCAAACCTGTGCACCTGGCCCTTACTACCATACCCAGTTCAAATGCACTCAAATATTTTCTCTTTCCCATTCACCCTCTGAATGGCACACACACACGATCCATGTCTTAATTGTTTCAAGGCTTAAAATGTATTCTCTAACCTGTCTCTTCCCATTCATCTACACTGATTGAAATGGACATCATTATAACCTCTTAATTAAGGATCAGACCCTTTTTTCCCAATTTTTGATGAAAATTACATACCCAAATCTAACTGCCTGTAGCGCAGGACCTGAAGCAGGAATATTTTTTTTTATTCTTTTTAAATGTAATTTCACCTTTATTTAGCCAGGTAGGCCAGTTGAGAACAGGTTCTCATTTACGACTGCAACCTGACCAAGATAAAGCAAAGCAGTGCGACACAAACAACAACACAGAGTTACACATCGGATAAACAAACGTACAGTCAATAACACAATGGAAAAGTATATATACAGTGTGTGCACATGGCGGTAGGAGGTATGGCAAAAAATAGGCCATAGTAGCGAAGTAATTACAATTTAGCAAATTAACACTAAAGTGATAGATATGCAGATGATGATGTGCAAGTATAACTACTGGTGTGCAAAAGAGCAAAAAAAGTAAATAAAAACAACATGGGGATGAGGTAGGTAGTTGGATGGGTTATTTACAGATGGGCTGTGTACAGCTGCAGTGATCGGTAAGCTGCTCAGATAGCTGATGCTTCAAGTTAGTAAGGGAGATATGTCTCCAACTTCAGTGATTTTTGAAATTCATTCCAGTCACTGGCAGCAGAGAACTGGAAGGAATGGCGGCCAAAGGAGGTGTTGGCTTTGGGGATAACCAGTAAGATATACCTGCTGGAGCACGTGCTACGGGTGGGTGTTGTTATGGTGACCAGTGAGCTGAGATAAGGCAGAGTTTACCTAGCAAAGACTTATAGATGACCTGGAGCCAATGGGTCAGGCAATGAATATCTAGCAAGGGCCAGCCAACGAGAGCATACAGGTCGCAGTGGTGGGTGGTATATTCGGCTTTGGTGACAAAACGGATGGCACTGTGATAGACTGCATCCAGTTTGCTGAGTAGAGTGTTGGAGGCTATTTTGTAAATTACATCGCCGAAGTCAAGGATCGGTAGGATAGTCAATTTTAAGAGGGTATGTTTGGCAGTGTGATTGAATGAGGCTTTGTTGGGAAATAGTTCATTTTGGTTTGGAGATGTTTAATATGAGTCTGGAAGGAGAGTTTACAGTCTAGCCAGACACCTAGGTATTTGTAGTTGTCCACATATTCTAAGTCAGAAACGCCCAGAGTAGTGATGCTAATCGGGCGGGCGGGTGCTGGCAGCGACCGGTTGAAAAGCATGCATTTAGTTAAACTAGCATTTAAGAGCAGTTGGAGGCCACGGAAGGAGTGTTGTAGGGCATTGTATCTCATTTGGAGGTTTGTTAACACAGTGTCCAAAGAAGGGCCAGATGTATTCAGAATGGTGTCGTCTGCGTAGAGTTGGATCAAGGAATCACCTGCAGCAAGAGCGACATCGTTGATATATACAGAGAAAAGAGTCGACCCGAGAATTGAACCCTGTGATACCCCATAGAGACTGCCAGAGGTCCGGACAACAGGCACTCTGGTTTGACACACTGAATTCTATCTGAGAAGTAATTGGTGAACCAGGCGAGGCAGTCATTTGAAAATCCAAGGCTGTTGAGACTGCCGATAAGAATGTGGTGATTGACAGATTCGAAAGCCTTAGCCAGGTCGGTGATGATAGCTGCACAGCATTGTTTTTTAATCTATGAAGGTTATGATTCACTCGTGACCAGCTCGGAAACCGGATTGCACAGGGGAGAAGGTACGGTGGGATTCAAAATGGTCAGTGATCTATTTGTTAACTTGGCTTTCGAAGACTTTAGAAAGGCAGGGCATGATGCATATAGGTCTGTAACAGTTTGGGTCTAGGGTGTCACCCCCTTTGAAGAGGGGGATGATGTAGGCAGTTTTCCAATCCTTAGGAAGACAATACGAAAGAGAGGTTGAACAGACTGGTGATAGGGGTTGCAACAATGCCGGCAGATCATTTTCGAAAGAGAGAGTCCAGATTGTCTAGCCCGGCTGATTTCTGTTTGAAAAAGCTAGCCTTCACTTTCCTAACTGACTGCGTGTTTTGGTTCCTGACTTCCCTGAAAAGTTGCATATCGCGGGGACTATTCGATGCTAGTGCAGTCCGCAACAGGATGTTTTTGTGCTGGTCGAGGGCAGTCTAAAGTTAACAAAGTTAACTGTTCTTTTCTTAGTTCTACATTTTTTGAAAAGGAAAGACAGACCCACAGACCCATAGCGGATGCAGGCAATGAGGCAGTGATCGCTGAGACCCTGATTGAAAACTGCGAAGGTGTTCAAGCACAAGCTTCTCATTAACCTGTGGTGAGTTATTCACACATTTTGATAAACCAATAAGGCTTTATGAAAGATGGCTAAATATTGAGTAAAATGATTGATTATTATTATACTATTATTTGTCACACTGGTCCTATAAGAGCTCTTTGTCACTCCTCATGAGCTGGGTTGTGACAAACTCATACTCATTCTGATGTTTAATAAATGTATCGTATAGTGTGTGTGCGGCAGGCTTACAATGATGGCGAAAAACAACATGTGAGAGTGCGCTGTCCCTGGTGCTAGAGGGAGTACGCAGATGGAGGTTGAAGGTTTGAAGGGGAACAGGACTATAAAAACTTTGGGAAACACTGCTGTAGAGGATAATTATAGGTCATAGCAAAACATTGCACATATTCTACACAAGCAAGGAGAAACACGGACAGAATGACAGATTATTCACGTCAGCGTGAGGCATCATTTCCCCTGGAGTGTGTGTGTGTGTGTGTGTGTGTGTGTGTGTGTGTGTGTGTGTGTGTGTGTGTGAGCTAATGCGTGCATGTGTGTGTGTGGCAAAGCAAGGGCACAGACGCCCCATGTTTCTCCGATGTACTTTACACGAGGGCACTGAGTCAAACGGAAGCAGGGCAAAACACATCACTGATAAAAAAATGTATTTAAAAGTCTCAGCTGCTAATCTGACAGAACACACACAAGGTGTGTGTGTGATGGATGGCTGTTCGAGACACCGAGGAAGGAGTGAAAGTGTACGGTTGTAGTGTTCACGTGCACGCCAAACTTTCCTTTTGATTTCCATTACTATATTTTAACCTTTATTTAACTAGGCAAGTCAGTTAAGAACAAATTCTTATTTTCAATGACGGCCTAGGAACAGTGGGTTAACTGCCTGTTCAGGGGTAGAACGACAGATTTGTACCTTGTCAGCTTGGGGATTTGAACTTGCAACCTTCTGGTTACTAGCCCAACGCTCCTACTACTAGGCTACCCTGCCACCCCATATAAACAACTGATGGAAACATATCACAGTGCCTCCTTTAACAGCAAAGTAATTCAATGCAATTGAAGTTGTACAATACACTGAAAAGTAGTTGGTGGATTAGAAGTCTACAGGACCATCTTCTCCTTCCAGTTTCCCTAAACTTCTAACAACAACATTCTTTGTCAGTCTTAAAGAGATGTTCCAATTCTTTTTGTATACTTTTTTAGCCAGTAGTTCTGAAAGTTGCGCTCACGAGACAAAAGTGGCACCCAAAAACTACGTCATTGCTCTCGCTCTGCTGTGTGTGCATTGTGTGCCTCTTGCGTGCCTCTTTCTAGCTATCACTCAAATGGCTAGGGACTGAAGCTCATTGGTTGACCTCAAATTGCTAGGAGGTTGGTCCATGTGGGGACAATTTTGGGAAAATGGCACGGCACAACTTCCAGAAAAACAGTCCCTTTCAAACTAGGGATTTTGCGGCTAATTGAGGTAAGACAATAGTTCTGCACATAGATTATACATGTATGAACTACACACTGACACATCAAGCCCAAAGTTGGAAGTTAAAAAAATACTTAGTAGTCGCCAAAGTTCCGGAGCATGTCTCCAAAAGTGGCAATGTTGGCATGAGGTAGCGTTAGTTTAGGGTGGTAAGACAACTCTCTTCATGGAGAGCTACTGGGTGTGCAGGCTTTTCTGGCCCTTCTCTAGCATACTTGATTCAACTAGTCAAGGTCCTGGGGAGCAGTAAATCTGCACCCGTATTCATAAAAAGTCTCAGAAGTGCTGATCTAGGATCTTGTCTCCCCTGTCCTTGTTGTATTATTCATTATGATCTTAAAAAGGCAGAACTAAGCCTAAATCACCATTCCTGCTCTAAGATTTTTTTGATTCAGCTGATAATCAAGGCACTGCAGAGCTGATTAACAGAATCAGGTGGGTAATAGTAGAGCTGGAACAAAGTCCAGCAGGAGGCTAATAGCTCCCCACGAGGCTTGGCGAACTCAATAAGCTAATTCCATTCACATTTACTTTGAAAACCAACCAAGAAACATGCATTTAATACTACAACATACTGAAAACTTCTCAAATGAGTTGGAAATGTTAGGTGCAGGGTCCTTCCAAGTGGCGCAGCGGTCCAAGGCAGTCCGGGTTCGATCCCAGGCTGTGTAGCAGCTGGCCATAACCGGGGAGACCCACGAGGTGACACACAATTGGCCCAGTAATGTCCAGGTTAGGGGAGGGTTTGACCGGCCCGGGATGTCCTTGTCCCATCGCGGTCTAGAGACTCCTGTGGCGGACTGGGCGCATGCATGCTGACACGGTTGCCAGTTGGATGGTGTTTCCTCTGATACATTGGTGCAGCTGGCTTCCGAGTTAAGCCGGCAGTGTGTCAAGAAGCAGTGCTGCTTGGCAGGGTCATGTTTCGGAGGACACAGAGTAAAACACTCAATAGACATTATGAAAGCTTAACCAAGTGTATTCTTCCCAGAGGATCAATAAAGCTACATTAGACAAAACAAAATTCACACAAGCACTGATATTTAACTGTTCCTCATAGCCTTTCCCTACTCATCTGTACAAACATCATTCTTTACTGCTAGGCAGGACACTAGTGATACGGGCCATAAACTTTTATTTCTCCCTGAAGCTGACCTGACCTCAACCCCCTCCATCACCAATCCATGGTTCTCTCCCCTTATCAATGCCTGCAAAATGTCATCGCTTCCCTGCACTCAACACATTCAAATCAAAGCAAAGTGTATTTGTCACGTTCGCTGAATACAACAGGTGTTTCACCTTTCAGTGAAATGCTTACTTACAGGCTCTAACCAATAGTGCAAAAAAAGGTTTTAGGTGAACAATAGTTAAGTAAAGAAATACAAACAACAACAAAAAGACAAGCTATATACAGTAGTGAGGCTATAAAGGTAGCGAGGCTATACAGACACCGGTTAGTAAGGCTGATTGAGGTAGTATGTACTGTAGATATGGTTAAAGTGAATATGCATATATGATGAACAGAGAGTAGCAGTAGTGTAAAAGAGGGGTTGGCGGCGGGTGGTGGGTGGGACACAATGCAGATAGCCCGGTTAGCCAATGTGCGGGAGCACTGGTTTGTCGGCCCAATTGAGGTAGTATGTACATGAATGTATAGTTAAAGTGACTATGCATATGTGATAAACAGAGAGTAGCTGTTGAGAAGCCTTTTTGTCCTAGACTTGGCACTCCGGTACCGTTTGACATGCGGTAGTAGAGAGAACAGTCTATGACTGGGGTGGCTGGGGTCTTGACAATTTTAGGGCCTTCCTTTGACACCGCCTGGTGTAGAGGTCCTGGATGGCAGGAAGCTTAGACCCAATGATGTACTGGGCCGTACGCATTACCCTCTGTAGTGCCTTGCGGTCAGAGGCCGAGCAATTTATTTTGAGGATCTTAGGACCCATGCCAAGTCTTTTTAGTTTCCCGAGGGGGAATAGGCATTGTCGTGCCCTCTTCACGACTGACTTGGTGTGTTTGGACCATTCTAGTTTGTTGCTGATGTGGACACCAAGGAACTTGAAGCTCTCAACCTGCTGCACTTACAGCCCTGTCGATGAGAATGGGGGCGTGGTCGGTCCTCCTTTTCCTGTAGTCCACAATCATCTCCCTAGTCTTGGTTACGTTGAGGGATAGGTTGTTATTCTGGCACCACCCGGCCAGGTCTCTGACTTCCTCCCTTTGGCTGTCTCGTCGTTGCCGGTTATCAGGCCTACCACTGCTGTGTCGTCTGCAAACTTAAGGATGGTGTTGGAGTCATGCCTGGCCTTGCAGTCGTGGGTGAACAGGGAGTACAGGAGGGGACTGAGCACGCACCCCTGGGGAGCTCCATTGTTGAGGATCAGTGTGGCAGATGTGTTGCTACCTACCCTCACCAACTGGGGGCGGCCCGTCAGGAATTCCAAGATCCAGTTGCAGAGGGAGGTGTTTAGTCCCAGGATCCTTAGCTTAGTGATGAGCTTTGAGGGAATTACGGTGTTGAACGCTGAGCTGTAGTCAATGAACAGCATTCTCACATAAGTGTTCCTTTTGTCCAGGTGGGAAAGGGCAGTGTTGCATTCAATAGAGATTGCCTCTTCAGGTTGCAGGTTGCCTTTGTGTTTTTGGGCACAGGGACTATGGTGGTCTGCTTGCAACATGTTGCTATTACAGATTTAATCAGGGACATGTTGAAAATGTCATTGAAGACACCTGCCAGTTGGTCAGCACATGCCCGGAGCACACGTCCTGGTAATCCGTCTAGCCCCGCTGCCTTGTGTATGTTGACCTGTTTAAAGGTCTTACGCACTTCGGCTACGGAGAGTGTGATCACACAGTCGTCCGGAACAGCTAATGATCTCATGCATGCCTCAGTGTTACTTGCCTCGAAGAGAGCATAGAAGTGATTTAGCTCGTCTGGTAGGCTCGTGTCACTGGGCAGCTCGCGGCTGTGCTTCCCTTTGTAGTCTGTAATAGTTTGCAAGCCCTGCCACATAAGACGAGCGTCGGAGCCGGTATAGTATGATTCAATCTTAGTGCTGTATTGACGCTTTGCCTGTTTGATGGTTCGTAGCAGGGTATAGTGGGATTTCTTGTAAGCTTCCGGATTAGAGTCCCGCACCTTGAAAGCGGCAGCTCTACCCTTTAGCTCAGTGCGAAAGTTGCCTGTAATTCATGGCTTCTGGTTGGGTAATGTACATACAGTCACTGTGGGGACGATGTCCTCGATGCACTTATTGATAAAGCCAGTGACTGATGTGGTGTACTCCTCAATGCCATAGGAAGAATCCCGGAACATGTTCCAGTCTGTGATAGCAAAACAGTCCTGTAATTTAACGTCTGCTTCATCTGACCACTTTTTTATAGACCGAGTCACTGGTGCTTCCTGCATTCATTTTTGCTTGTAAGCAGGAATCGGGGGGATAGAGTTGTGGTCGGATTTACCAAATGGAGGGCAAGGGAGAGCTTTGTACCCGTCTCTGTGTGTGGAGTACAGGTTATCTAGAATTGTTTTCTCTCTGGTTGCACATTTGACATGTTGATGGAAATTTGGTAGAACTGATTTAAAGCATTAAAGTCTACGGCCACTAGGAGCGCCGCCTCTGGGTGAGTGGTTTTCTGTTTGCTTATTTCCTTATACAGCTGACTGAGTGCGGTCGTAGTGCCAGCATCTGTCTGTGGTGGTAAATAAACAGCCACGAAAAGTATAGCTGAAAACTCTCTAGGCAAGTTGTGTGGCCTGCAATTTATCACAAAATACTCTACTTCAGGCGAGCAAAATCTAGAGACTTCCTTGGATTTCATGCACCAGCTGTTGTTTATAAATATGCACAGACCGCCCCTCCTCGTCTTACCGGAGTGTGCTGTTCTATTATGCCGGTGCAGCGTGTATCCCGCTAGCTGAATATCCATGTCGTCATTCAGCCACAATTCCGTGAAACATAGGATATTACAGTTTTTGATGTCCCGTTGGTAGGATATTCGTGATCGTACCTCGTCTAGTTTATTGTCCAATGATTGCACGTTGGCGAGTAGTATTGACGGTAACGGCAGCTTTCCCACTCGCCTTTTCTGGGTCCTGACCAGGTCCTGACCAGGCATTCCAAGCTAAGTTGCACACACTATATACCTTCCTCCTATAACCATTCACTTCTGGTGTAGACCCTCTAAACCTCAGCACTCCCTCAGTGACATGAATAAGTATATTTCATATTCTCAGAACCCAACAATAGGTTTAGGACCTACTTAACCAGTCAAGTGTTTTTTGTCACTCAGAGAAAATAGATATCACATGTGGCGCTCCACAAGGTTTGATTTTGAGTCCGGTACTGTTCAGTCTATATACTGTATGTTACCCATTGGCAGCGTTGTCAGAAAGCACAGCATTCATTTTCACTGCTATGCAGACGATACATGACTTTACATTTTTCGGTCACCAGATTTGATCTCCACAGATAAATTATTAACTGTATTAGTGATTTAAATATTTGTGTAACAGTATAGCTTCCGTACCTCTCCTCGCCCCTACCTGGACTTGAACCAGGGACCCCCTGCACACTTCTACAACTGCCTCCCACAAAGCATCGTAACTCCACAAAAGCCACGGCACTTGCAGAGCAAGGAGAACAACTACTTCAAGGTCTCAGAGCGAGTGACTTCACCGATTGAAATGCTATTAGCGCGCACCCCGCTAACTAGCTAGCCATTTCACATCGGTTAGACTTGGATGACTCAAGAATTCCTATAGCTAAATCAAGACAAATCCTACAGTAGGTACTTATTATTGGAGCCCAAGCACAGAGAGAGAAACTGGCTGCACATTTTAACTCACGGGGGAAAAAATGAAAGGCCTGGTAAAACACCTAAGTGTCATTTTAGATTCTGAACTATATTTCAGATCACACATTAGGAATGACAACCTAAGGAACATTGCCACGGTGGGGTCATTTCTACCTCAGGCCAATACAGGGAGACTCAACCATGCTTTTATTACAAGCAGGCTTGAACACTGTAAGGATCTCCTGTCTGGTCTACCCAAGAAAAACATTGGTCAACTGCAAAACATACAGAATGCTACAGCATGGGTACTGACCAAGACCAGACGTAGAGCACACATTACATCGGTTTTAAAGTCTTTGCACTTGCTGCTTGTGAGTTTAAGAATTCATTTAAAGATTATTCTATTGGTTTTTTAAATCAATCCTCAATATTGCACCCCAATACATATCAGATATGTTTTTGACTTAAGTGCCCAGTAGGTCCATCAGGTCCTCTGGCACTGACCTTTTAAGAAAACATCTTTCCCGTTCAATTACCCAGAATGCTATTTCTGCCCCGCTGGCACATTCCCAGCATGCCTTACCCTCGGAGTAACACAGCGGCCAGACATCGTCTCCCCGAACTCTCCCTCAGAACATGTGTACCTACTTCCAGCCACTTCTGTGCCGATCCCTTGCCCTTTCACGCCCAACAGTAACAAGTAACCGTGGGCATAGTCTTCACACGACACCATCTTTCCATTAGCTCACTGCTAATGTCATGTCAAGCTGCATCACCATGTTGACTTGCTCTCAACCAATCACATGGGTCCCTCCGTCCAAGACTAAGGCTGTATCTGAAAATGTCTGCTATTCCCTATATAATGCACTACTTTAGACCAGGGCCACTAGGGCCCAAGGTGATTATTTTAACAAGTTTGAGTTAACCCCCGGACACAGTTATTCCCATGCCACAGCTGTACCGGGTAGATGTAGATTAGGTACGTGATCACCTCTCATCAAATGAAATCAAATGTTTTTGGTGACATACACATTGTTAGCAGATGTTGATGCGAGTGTAGCGAAATGCTTGTGCTTCTAGTTCCAGACAGTGCAGTAATATCTAACAAGTAATCTAACAAATTCACAACAACTACCTTATACACACACAAATGTAAAGGGATGAACAAGAATATGTATATATAAATATATGGTTGAAACAGTCATCCATATATCATAACAGATGTGTACAGTACATTGGTGCCTACATACCACACTGAACACAAATATAAACGCAACATGTTAAGTGTTGGCCCCATGTTTCAGGAAATTTTCCATATATATAAAAAGCGTATTTCTCTCAAATTTTGTTAACACATTTGTTTAAATCCCTGTTAGTGAGCATTTCACCTTTGCCCAGATAATTTACATTTTTGTTTAGTATGCATACTGTAAGAACTCATTTACAAAGGGGGTGAATACACAGCAATGACTGTATTTTAGTTAGTGAATTTTTATTAATTTGCTTAAATATATATGTTTTTTCACTTTGACATTATGGAGTATTTTGTGAAGATCAATGACCAATCAATTTTACATTTTGTTTTAAAGTTAAAAGGCTTTATATAGGCACTGTATGTTGTGCAGGGCCAGCTCCAGAAATAAGTGATAAAAACGACTCAGAGCCCCCAGCCGCTAGGGGTCCCCGACCCCCCCCCAAAAAATGTTTTTGTCTAAACTTTCTGTTGAGAGTTAAAATAGTAGAATACACAAGGTGAAAGTTTGATAGCGCATCAGCTGTTTCTCTCGTTTTTCACATTATATTACGCTACAGCCTTATTCTAAAAATGTATTATAATGTATTAAATCTCATCGATCTACACACAATACCCCATAATGACAAAGAGAAAACAAGTTTTTAGACATTTTTGCAAATGTATTAAATATAAAAAAAGAAATACCTTATTTACTTAAGTATTCAGACCCTTTGCTATAAGACACAACATTTAGCTCAGGTGCATTCTGTTTCCATTGATCATCCTTGAGATGTTTCTACAACTTGATTGGACATGATTTGGAAAGGCACACACCTGTCTATAGAAGGTACACATTTGACAGTGCATGTCAGAGCAAAAACCAACTCATGAGGTCGAAGGAATTGTCCGTAGAGCTCCGAGACAGGATTGTATCGAGGCACAGATCTGGGGAAGGGTACCAAAACATTTCTGCAGCATTGAAGGTCCCCAAGAATACAGCGACATTCATCATTCTTAAATGGAAGAAGTTTGGAACCACCAAGACTTTTCCTAGAGCTGGCCACTTTTCCTAGAGCTGGCCACTCCTCAGTAAAAGTCAGATTGGCAGCCTGCTTGACGTTTGCCAAAAGTCTAAAGGACTCCCAGACCATGAGAAACAAGATTCTCTGGTCTGATGAAACCAAGATTGAACACTTTGGCCTGAATGCCAAGCGTCACGTCTGGAGGAAACCTGGCACCATCTCTACGGTGAATCATGGTGGTAGCAGCATCATGCTGTGGGGATGTTTTTCAGCAGCAGGGACTGGGAGACTAGTCAGGATGAAGGGAAAGATGAACGGAGCAAAGAACAGAGAGCTCCTTGATGAAAACCTGCTCCAGGGTGCTCAGGACCTCAGATTGGCTTATAGGTTCACCTTCCAACAGGACAACAACCCTTAGCACACAGCCAAGACAGCGCAGGAGTGGCTTAGGGACAAGTCTGTGAGTGGCCCAGCCAGAGCCCGGACTTGAACCCAATCGAAAATGTCTGGAGAGACATGAAAATAGCTGTGCAGCGACGCTCTCCATCCAAATTGACAGAGCTTGAGATGATCTGCAGAGAAGAATGGGAGAAACTCCCTAAATACAGGTGTGCCAAGCTTTTAGCATCATACCCAAGAAGACCCAAGGCTGTAATCGCTGCCAAAAGTGCTTCAACAAAGTACTGAGTATAGGGTCTGAATAATTATGTAAATGTCATATTTTAGAATTTTATTTTAATACATTTGCAAAAATGTCCAAAAACATGTTTTTGCTTTGTCATTATGGGGTATTGTATGTAGATATATGAGAGGAAAAAACAATTTAATACATTTTAGAATAAGGCTGTAACGTAGCAAATTGTGGAAAATTCAAGGGATCTGAATACTTTCCCGAATTCACTGGCCTAAGGCCGAGATAATAAGAAGTCCCAATTGCAGAATAAATTCAATCACACCTTTGTTTCATCACAAAACTGGAGAACAAGGTCTGTCCGGTGAAGTCCACAAAACACATTGCATGGTCAAGCAAGTTAATTAAACTTGCCTAAAGAAGTGTACGAACAGATGTTTGATGTGCCGATTCTATGGCACATGGTTTATGAACAGATACACAAAACGACGCCGGATTCCTAAAATAGAGTTTTTCAATTTGTATTATTATAAATCATTCTTGCAACTAATATAATGTTATGTATATGGGGGACACAACAGTCCCAGCTCAGTAGTTTGTGCTGCAAAGAGACAGAATCATTAGATCACTTGTTTTGGTACCGCCCATATGTAGCTTGTTTTTGGTCGCAGGTTCGGGAATGGCTTACAAATGTACCTGCAGCTAACTCTGCAAAGAGCACTGCTTGGTGACTTGGAAAGACATCGAACATGTCACGCCCTGACCTTGGAGAGATGTTTTATTTCTCTATTTGGTTAGGTCAGGGTGTGATGTGGGGTGGGCATTCTATGTTTTGTTTTCTATTTCTTTATTTCTATGTTTCGGCCGGGGTATGGTTCTCAATCAGGGACAGCTGTCTATCGTTGTCTCTGATTGGGAATCATACTTAGGTAGCCCTTGTTCCCTCCTTCAGTGTGGGTAGTTAACTTTGTTAGAGGCATCATTGCCCTGTTAAGCTTCACGGTCGGTTTGTATTGTTTATTGTTTTGTTGGCGACATTCAAATAAAAAGGAATATGTACGCTCACCACGCTGCACCTTGGTCCACTTCTTACGACGCCCGTGACAGATCAAAAGTCAATCAAACAATAATACAATTGAAGTCGGAAGTACACTTTATCCAAATACATTTCAACTCAGTTTTTCCTGGTAAAAATTCCCTGTCTTAGGTCAGATAGGATCACCACTTTATTTTAAGAAATGTCAGAATAATTGTAACGGCTCTCGTTTGTAGAATGAAGAGTGGACCAAGGCGCAGCGTGGGAAGTGTTCATGATTTTAATGTTTAAAAAACACTCAAACAAAATAACAAAAGCGAAAACGAAAGCGCACAGTTCTGTCAGGAAAAAAACACTAAACAGAAAATAAGGTATCCCCAAAAGGAAAATGTCAACTTATATATGTTCCCCAATCGACAACGATAGACAGCTGCCTCTGATTGGGAACCACATACGGCCAAAAACAAAGAAATAGAAAACATTGACTTTCTCACCCGAGTCACGCCCTGACCAAACCAAACAGAGAATAATAAGGATCTCTAAGGTCAGGGCGTGACAATAATAGTAGAGAGAATGATTTATTTCAGCTTTTATTTCTTTCATCACATTCCCAGTGGGTCAGAAGTTTACATACACTCAATTAATATTTGGTAGCATTGCATTTAAATTGTTTATCTTCAGTCAAATATTTTGGGAAGCCTTCCACAAGCTTCCCACAATAAGTTTGGTGAATTGTGGCCCATTCCTCCTGACAGAGCTGGTGTTACTGAGTCAGGTTTGTAGGCCTCCATGCTCGCACACGCTTTTTCAGTTCTGCCAACACATTTTCTATAGGATTGAGGTCAGGGCTTTGTGATGGCCACTCCAATACCTTGACTTTGTTGTCCTTAAGCCATTTTGCCACAACTTTAGAAGTATGCTTGGGGCCATTGTCCATTTGGAAGACCCATTTGCGTCCAACCTTTAACTTCCTGACTGAGGTCTTGAGATGTTGCTTCAATATATCCACATCATTTTTCCTGCCTCATGATGCCATCTAGTTTGTGAAGTGCACCAGTCCCTCCTGCAGCAAAGCACCCCCACAACATGATGCTGCCACCACCGTGCGTCATGGTTGGGATGGTGTTCTTCGGCTTGCAAGCCTCCCCCTCTGATCCAAGATGGCGTAGCAGTAGGACGTGTCGTGTTGTCGTGTCCCTTGTATATATCGTTTGTTTTCGTTTCGTTTCCGGTTTTTTTCTTCACATATCTTTAAAACTTTTTGCTGAACCTCAACTTCTTCTAAATACTCTCCTGCAACCCGCCTCACCCAACGTAGCTTTTTTCCTAAAGTATTTATATTTACTTCGGATCTGGAACCCCTCAACTGAAGCTAGCCAACTAGCCAACTAACTACCAGCTTCAGCAAAACATTGCTAGCGGTCTTCAGCTAACCGGTCATCAGCTAACCTTTAGCTCGGAAAGCTCTCGCCAGTTCGAACAACGCGACTCTAACCAGAGCATAACGGACCTATCTATTATTTTATTTTTATTTTTCACCCCCGGATTCCCATCGCAAACGGAACATTTTGAGCTCCTGGGCTACAATATCCAGACCCACGACCGGGCCATTGATGTCACCGCATGAAGAGGAATAAACAGACTCCCCCCATCGCGACGTCCCCAAAGGCTAACTCTCTAGCCCTTGCTATCGCCTTGCTTGCAAATTCGGCCTGCTAACTGCTAGCTTGTTTAGCCCGGTCCGCTAATTGCTACCGTGTTTAGCACCGTCTACTAACTGTTAGCTTGTTAGCACAGGCCTGCTAACCATCTGAATCGCCGCGTCCCAAACACTCACTGAACCCATATTTACTTTCTATCCCTTTCGATTTTTAATTTGTTTATACCTTCCGGTAACCTGCCTCACCCAATGTGATACGGAACCGCTATTATCTTTACATTTTTAGAACACACTCAAGAACCTTCAGAAGCTAACCAGCTAACTGGCTACAAGCTATTTAGTCATTGTTAGTTTTCTAACCTGGATAACACTCGCCAGTCCAGCTTCCCTGCCCCATCCACCGCTGCCCCTTGGACACTGATCACTTGGCTACATAGCTGATGCATGCTGGACTGTCCATTAATTCACGGTAATCCATTCTGCTTGTTTATGTTTTATCTGTCGGCCCCAGCCGCACTTAGGCTCTGTGTGTAGTTAATCCGACCCTCTCTGCCTAATCAATCGCCATTCTACCTGCTGTTGTTGTGCTAGCTGATTAGCTGTTGTTGTCTCACCTACTGTTTTAGCTAGCTCTCCCAATTCAACACCTGTGATTACTGTATGCCTTGCTGTATGTCTCTCTCAAATGTCAATATGCCTTGTATACTGTTGTGCAGGTTAGTTATCATTGTTTTAGTTTACAATGGAGCCCCTAGTTCCACTCTTTATACCCCTGATACCTCCTTTGTCCCACCCCCCACACATGCGGTGACCTCACCCATTACAACCAGCATGTCCAGAGATACAACCTCTCTCATCATCACCCAGTGCCTGGGCTTACCTCCGCTGTACCCGCACCCCACCATACCCCTGTTTGCGCATTATGCCCTGAATATATTCTACCATGCCCAGAAACCTGCTCCTCTTATTCTCTGTCCCCAACGCCCTAGGCGACCAGTTTTGATAGCCTTCAGCCGCACCCTCATACTACTCCTTCTCTGTTCCGCGGGTGATGTGGAGGTAAACCCAGGCCCTGCATGTCCCCAGGCACCCTCATTTGTTGACTTCTGTGATCGAAAAAGCCTTGGTTTCATGCATGTCAACATCAGAAGCCTCCTCCCTAAGTGTGTCTTACTCACTGCTCTAGCACACTCTGCTAACCCTGATGTCCTTGCCGTGTCTGAATCCTGGCTCAGGAAGGCCACCAAAAATTCTGAGATTTCCATACCCAACTATAACATCTTCCGTCAAGATAGAACTGCCAAAGGGGGAGGAGTTGCAGTCTACTGCAGAGATAGCCTGCAAAGTAATGTCATACTCTCCAGGTCCATACCCAAACAGTTCGAACTACTAATTTTGAAAATTACTCTCTCCAGAAATAAGTCTCTCACTGTTGCCGCCTGCTACCGACCCCCCTCAGCTCCCAGCTGTGCCCTGGACACCATTTGTGAATTGATCGCCCCCCATCTAGCTTCAGAGTTTGTTCTGTTAGGTGACCTAAACTGGGATATGCTTAACACCCCGGCAGTCCTACAATCTAAGCTAGATGCCCTCAATCTCACTCAAATCATCAAGGAACCCACCAGGTACAACCCTAACTCTGTAAACAAGGGCACCCTCATTGACGTCATCCTGACCAACTGGCCCTCCAAATACACCTCCGCTGTCTACAACCAGGATCTCAGCGATCACTGCCTCATTGCCTGTATCCGCTACGGAGCCGCAGTCAAACGACCACCCCTCATCACTGTCAAACGCTCCCTAAAACACTTCTGTGAGCAGGCCTTTCTAATCGACCTGGCCCGGGTATCCTGGAAGGACATTGACCTCATCCCGTCAGTTGAGGATGCCTGGTCTTTCTTTAAAAGTAACTTCCTCACCATTTTAGATAAGCATGCTCCGTTCAAAAAATGCAGAACTAAGAACAGATATAGCCCCTGGTTCACTCCAGACCTGACTGCCCTCGACCAGCACAAAAACATCCTGTGGCGGACTGCGCTAACATCGAATAGTCCCCGCGATATGCAACTGTTCAGGGAAGTCAGGAACCAATACACACAGTCAGTCAGGAAAGCTAAAGCCAACTTCTTCAGGCAGAAGTTTGCATCCTGTAGCTCCAACTCCAAAAAGTTCTGGGACACTGTGAAGTCCATGGAGAACAAGAGCACCTCCTCCCAGCTGCCCACTGCACTGAGACTAGGTAACATGGTCACCACCGATAAATCCATGATTATCGAAAACTTCAACAAGCATTTCTCAACGGCTGGCCATGCCTTCCGCCTGGCTACTCCAACCTCGGACAACAGCTCCCCCCCCCCCCCCGCAGCTACTCGCCCAAGCCTCTCCAGGTTCTCCTTTACCCAAATCCAGATAGCAGATGTCCTGAAAGAGCTGCAAAACCTGGACCCGTACAAATCAGCTGGGCTGGACAATCTGGACCCTCTATTCCTGAAACTATCCGCCGCCATTGTCGCAACCCCTATTACCAGCCTGTTCAACCTCTCTTTCATATCGTCTGAGATCCCCAAGGATTGGAAAGCTGCCGCAGTCATCCCCCTCTTCAAAGGGGGCGACACCCTGGACCCAAACTGTTACAGACCTATATCCATCCTGCCCTGCCTATCTAAGGTCTTCGAAAGCCAAGTCAACAAACAGGTCACTGACCATCTTGAATCCCACCGTACCTTCTCCGCTGTGCAATCTGGTTTCCGAGCCGGTCACGGGTGTACCTCAGCCACGCTCAAGGTACTAAACGATATCATAACCGCCATCGATAAAAGACAGTACTGTGCAGCGGTCTTCATAGACCTTGCCAAGGCTTTCGACTCTGTCAATCACCGTATTCTTATCGGCAGACTCAGTAGCCTCGGTTTTTCGGATGACTGCCTTGCCTGGTTCACCAATTACTTTGCAGACAGAGTTCAGTGTGTCAAATCGGAGGGCATGCTGTCCGGTCCTCTGGCAGTCTCTATGGGGGTGCCACAGGGTTCAATTCTCGGGCCGACTCTTTTCTCTGTATATATCAATGATGTTTCTCATGCTGCGGGCGATTCCCTGATCCACCTCTACGCAGACGACACCATTCTATATACTTCCGGCCCGTCCTTGGACACTGTGCTATCTAACCTCCAAACGAGCTTCAATGCCATACAGCACTCCTTCCGTGGCCTCCAACTGCTCTTAAACGCTAGTAAAACCAAATGCATGCTTTTCAACCGTTCGCTGCCTGCACCCGCACGCCTGACCAGCATCACCACCCTGGATGGTTCCGACCTTGAATATGTGGACATCTATAAGTACCTAGGTGTCTGGCTAGACTCTAAACTCTCCTTCCAGACCCATATCAAACATCTCCAATCGAAAATCAAATCAAGAGTCGGCTTTCTATTCCGCAACAAAGCCTCCTTCACTCACGCCGCCAAACTTACCCTAGTAAAACTGACTATCCTACCGATCCTCGACTTCGGCGACGTCATCTACAAAATTGCTTCCAACACTCTACTCAGCAAACTGGATGCAGTTTATCACAGTGCCATCCGTTTTGTCACTAAAGCACCTTATACCACCCACCACTGCGACTTGTATGCTCTAGTCGGCTGGCCCTCGCTACATATTCGTCGCCAGACCCACTGGCTCCAGGTCATCTACAAGTCCATGCTAGGTAAAGCTCCGCCTTATCTCAGTTCACTGGTTACGATGGCAACACCCATCCGTAGCACGCGCTCCAGCAGGTGTATCTCACTGATCATCCCTAAAGCCAACACCTCATTTGGCCGCCTTTCGTTCCAGTTCTCTGCTGCCTGTGACTGGAACGAATTGCAAAAATCGCTGAAGTTGGAGACTTTTATCTCCCTCACCAACTTCAAACATCTGCTATCTGAGCAGCTAACCGATCGCTGCAGCTGTACATAGTCTATTGGTAAATAGCCCACCCATTTTCACCTACCTCATCCCCATACTGTTTTTATTTATTTATTTTTATTTTTCTGCTCTTTTGCACACCAATATCTCTACCTGTACATAACCATCTGATCATTTATCACTCCAGTGTTAATCTGCATAATTGTAATTATTTGCCTACCTTCTCATGCCTTTTGCACACAATGTATATATAGACTCCCCTTTTTTCTACTGTGTTATTGACTTGCTAATTGTTTACTCCATGTGTAACTCTGTGTTGTCTGTTCACACTGCTATGCCTTATCTTGGCCAGGTCGCAGTTGCAAATGAGAACTTGTTCTCAACTAGCCTACCTGGTTAAATAAAGGTGAAATAAAAATAAAAAAAATAAATAAAAAATTTTCCTCCAAACATAACGATGGTCATTATGGCCAAACAGTTCTATTTTTGTTTCATCAGCCCAGAGGACATTTCCCCAAAAAGTATGATCTTTGTCCCCATGTGCAGTTGCAAACCATAGTCTGGCTTTTTTATGGTGGTTTTGGAGCAGTGGCTTCTTCCTTGCTGGGTGGCCTTTCAGGTTATAATGATATAGGATTCGTTTTACTATGGATATAGATACTTTTGTACCTGTTTCCTCCAGCATCGTCACAAGGTCCTTTGCTGTTGTTCTGGGATTGATTTGCACTTTTCGCACCAAAGTACGTTCATCTCTAGGAAACAGAACAGAATCAAATGATGTCAATTAGCCTATCAGAAGTTTCTAAAGCCATGACATAATTTTCTGGAATTTTCCAAGCTGTTTAAAGGTACAGTCAATTTAGTGTATGTAAACTTCTGACCCACTGGAATTGTGATACAGTGAAATAATCTGCCTGTAAACAATTGTTGGAAAAATGACTTGTGTCATGCACAGAGTAGATGTCCTAACTGAATTGCAAAAACAATAGTTTGTTTACAAGAAACTTGCAGAGTTTTAATGACTCCAAACTAAGTTTATGTAAACTTCTGACTTCAACTGTATAATAATACAAAACACTTTTTTGTAATTTCAACAGTAAAACACTGTAGAATGCACCGCAAAATACCTTAAATGTGTTTACAGCATTAATGTTGTAGATTATTTTTATTTTTATTTAACCTTTATTTAACTAGGCAAGTGAGTTAAGAACAAATTCTTATTCACAATGACGGCCTACCAAAAGGCAAAAGGCCTCCTGCGGTGACGGGGGCCTGGGGTTAAAAATAAAAAATAAATACAATATAAACATAGGACAAAACACACATCACAACAAGAGAGACAACAGCAAAACAAGGCAGCAAAACAAGGCAGCAACACATGACAATACAGCATGGAAGCAACACAACATAACAACTGTAACGCTCGTCTGAAGAAGAGGGACTGGACCAAAGCGCAGCACATGTTCATGAAGTTTATTAAAGTCTGAACACTAGAACAAAATAACAAAGAGCAAAAACGACAACGAACAGTTCTGTCAGGTGCAGAAACACAAAACAGAAGACAACTAACCACAAAACACAGGTGGGAAAAAGCTGCCTAAGTATGATTCTCAATCAGAGACAACGATAGACAGCTGCCTCTGATTGAGAACCACACCCGGCCAAACACAAAGAAATAGAAAACATAGAAGTAAAGAAACATGAATGCCCACCCTAGTCACACTCTGGCCTAACCAAAATAGAGAATAAAACCCTCTCTATGGCCAGTGCGTGACAACAACAAAATGGTAGCAGCACAAATCATGGTACAAACATAACAGCACAAAGGGCAAGGTAGAGACAAACATTATTTTGCACAAATAACAGCACAAAGGGCAAGAAGGCAAAGACAAAAGTGTCCTTGATTGAGTCTTTAGAACGAAGAGATTGAGATATAACTGTCCAGTTTGAGTTTTTGTTGCAGCTCGTTCCAGTTGCTAGCTGCAGCAAACTGAAATTGCACTGCATTATGGGTAAAATGCTGAAAAATACTGTTGTTAACTGTAATTGTAAACTTCCTGTAAAAATTACTATAACTTACTGTATTTCTTTACAGTAGTACCCGAACACTGCTGTAGTTGGCTGCTCCGAACGGTCTGTAGTGTGTGTGTGTGTGAGAGAGAAAGAGAGCTGTGTCTCATAGTTGAAACCAAGACTGTTCTCAGGGCAGGTCTGCCGGTTTTCACTAGCAAAAGTTACTATTAGTCGCAGGTCATGATAATTAACGCAGCAGGTTAGGATAATAAGGTTAGGAAAAGCTCAAATTCTAACAATGTCCCCGACACGACTCGAACCTATCTACAACCCCAGGCCTGCCCCTAAGAACAGACTTGATGTCCACTAACGCGATGCTCCGCCCCAAACGGTCTGTGAGGTAAGACTCATGAGAAAAATAGGCTTTCTGTTCTACTCAAGATATTTTAATGTAGTGGAAAAGTCGCCTAAATATATTTTTGAGCAGCTGCTTCGTATGTACTAATACCATATACTATATACTTACAGTATGTGTGTGATAATAAAGATGGTCTGAGTAATTATTACCCACTACCAGTTTATAAAGTGTCAGGTTTCTCTGTTGTTTCCCTGCATCACTCAGTGGGTTCTCCTTTAAAGCAGTGTAGGCATGGAGAGTCTGGCATCGTGAATGACAGTCGCCTGTCTCGAGCTCTACCTGAACAAGGGTAAGAGAGTTGTCAACAGACCAAGTTGAGGAGAGAGCTCCAGTGCCTGCTGAATGAAATTGATGGTTACATCAGAGGCAATGATGATCTAACTGACATACTGTTGTTGACGACCCACTTCAAAGAGAAGGACAAACCTCTGTTCCTCTTGGCAGATGTAAGGAACAGTGTTTTTAGACTTATACAATTTATATGATTAATGCTGTTTATACTGTACACATGATTTGAATATGTTAAATATGTATGTTTTGTGATTTTAGGTCACTGCACCTTGGGTTGATGTCGAGGCGCAAATTCCTTTGCCAGACACAACAAGGCTGGTCATGCTTGGTAAAACATTTTTTTGATTTAAGGTGGAACAGAAATATATAGTAATTCTCTCAATTCTCTTACCCTTGTTCAGGAGAGCTTGAGTCAGGCGACCTATCTAGAGATATCAAGTAAGCATACACTAACACCCTTACTTTTGTGCATTTCAGGAAATATTCTATTGCGTTCCTCAAAATGAATGGTGTCGATCGAGGGGAGAGTGGTCTGTGTTTTGGACAGTGAGTCCAACTTTGCTGCTGCCCTCTCTGTGCTCTTCAGCACGTTCTATGTTGTTAACATAGAATACCAGAAGTTGGCCTCTGCAACCTTGGAGCTGATACAGAGGAAAGCATTGAACATTCATTGATCCAACACTTACATTTAGCATTTGTTAGTTACATTGCAATGATATTTCTTATTGTTATTTTTTCACTGCCTTAACTGATCTAATACTGTATATTCTATGCTGGGTTGTGCAGGTACCTGGTTGGAATAAACCCGGAAGGAACCAAATGCACAGCGAAAGCAGGAGTGAGCCGCAAGACCGGAAAGGTCGTTCAGAGGAAGCCATTGCCAATTAACGCACATGTTACACACTTTCTTGAAGGCCTAAAGGAGTTTGAGTGGAAAAACTCCAACATGTACACTATTGTTCAAAAGTTTGGGGTCACTTAGTAATGTCCTTCTTTTTGAAAGAAAAGCACATTTTTTGTCCATTAAAATAACATCAAATTGATCAGAAATACTGTGTAGACAATGTTAATGTTGTAAATGACTATTGTAGTTGGAAACGGCAGATTTTTAATGGAATATCTACATAGGCGTACAGAGGCCCATTATCAGCAACCATCACTCCTGTGTTCCAATGGCACGTTGTGTTAGCTAATCCAAGTTTATCATTTTAAAAGGCTAATTGGTCATTAGAAAACCCTTTTGCAATTATGTTGGCACAGCTGAAAGCTGTTGTACTGATTAAAGAAGCAATAAAATTGGCCTTCTTTAGACTAGTTGAGTATCTGGAGCATCAATATTTGTGGGTTTGATTACAGGTTCAAAATGGCCAGAAACAAAGAACTTTCTTCTGAAACCTGTCAGTCTATTCTTGGCCTGAAAACTGCCTAGAAGGCCAGCATCCCGGAGTCGCCTCTTCACTGTTGACGTTGAGACTGGTATGTTGCTGGTACTATTTAATGAAGCTGTCAGTTAAGGACTTGTGAGGCATCTCTTTCTCAAACTAGACACTCTAATGTACTTGTCCTCTTGCTCAGTTGTGCACCGGTGCCTCCCATTCCTCTTTCCATTCTGGTTAGGGCCAGTTTGCGCTGTTCTGTGAAGGGAATAGTGCACAGCGTTGTACGAGATCTTCAGTTTCTTACAATTTCTCACATGGAAAAGCCTTCATTTCTCAGAACAAGAATAGACTGATGAGTTTCAGAAGAAAGGTCTTTATTTCTAGCCATTTTGAGCCTGTAATCTAAAACACAAATGCTGATGCTCCAGATACTCAACAAGTCTAAACTGCCCTCCCAAGCAAAAAGGCGGTAACTGTGCATAGAGTGGAACTGAGAAAAATGGCTTCAAAGTTTAATTGTCCAGCCAAATTAATTCTAGGGAAATCATTGAAGATGTAATGATCTGTTGCCTTACTATTAGTACATATTTTATTCATGTTGACCCTGACCTCTGACATGACCTTTGACCCTTAAATGGCAGTTACTGCCTTCTTCCTTGGCATAATATGTTACAAATTGCAGGGTAATACCAAAGCAAAGAGCAGTATCTGCCATTTTCATTTGTTAGTTTACTATACTTCTAATTTATTTTATTGATATAAGAGCAGTGTAATTACTGACAGTGTAACAGAGTTGAAACTCCATTCTTTGTGTGTCTTCCACTAAGATACCAGTTGCATCTACATAGAGACGTAGGTTCTGCGTCAGTCACATTACATACTGTGTTTGACAAGTAGTCCATGTCTTGTTATAAGAAAACATTTGAAAAGCAGCACTGCAATTGTTTGAATTACATGACATGATTGCCTGTCTTGTAATATATAATGATGGAACATGATAGAAGTATGACGTAGGGTAATACAAATTATAAATAAATGACCATGAGATTGCTAAAACATTTTATTTGTATTTTTTCAAATGACACTTTTGAATGAATAAATGAATAACAGCTTTAAGAATACCTTTTAAACATATTTACATGTTTATATCATAAGAGGAACCAAATGACATTTTGCTACAATTGATAAAATGCTGAATAGTTACATTTCATTTTTAAGTAAAACTTCTTCAGTGCTCTTCCATGTCACTCCTCGTCCTCAGCAATGCTGTTCACAGCCAAGGCATTCCAGAACTGCCTTCGATTTGCAGGCATCAGAGGACACAGCTTGGTGATGATGTCCATCTTCTTGGACTCTTCTATCCCTCTATCCTGTGTACGTAGTGTCGAAGGTGTCTCACCTTGCCTGCATTGGAAGTGGCGACCACATGGAGGAAGTCCCCGAAGTCGTACACCACACCTCCAGGTCGAGCTTTCATTTCCTGTTCCACGCCATGGTGGAAACTGTCTGCACTCATGAAGGTGTGTCCTGGCTCGAAGAACTTGAGTGTGATGTCCTCCATCAAAGTTGAGTCAGCATTGACAACACTCACCGGTGATGTTAGGAGGCACCAGTTTTTGTTTGGAGAAGTGCAGCTATCCACCCAATACACTGCATGCTTGACATCTCTTTCCCTCTCCAGTGCTGCCACGTAAAATGAAGTAATCTCCTCTGCCTTCCAACCAGCTGTTCCTTCATGCCATACCACTGAGATTGTTTTCTTCTTCTTTGAGACTTCTCTCCAATGTTGGTGAATGTCTCGTGATAGGCACCGATTCCTCTCGTGAACAATGCTGTTTTCACACCTGGCATGTGAAAGAGCATGATGACTTTTTGCATATCAACGCTCCTCACAGACCAGTCCTCAGGCCAATCTTTCTGTGCATCAGCCTGCTTCTTAAGGCTGCAATCCCGTTAATGGGATGATATGACAACAGCCAGTGAAAGTGCAGGGTGCCAAATTCAAAACAACAGAAATCTCATAATTAACATTCCTCAAACATACATGTATCTTATACCGTTTTAAAGGTAATCTTGTTGTTAATCCCACAACAGTGTCCGATTTCAAATAGGCTTTACAGCGAAAGCTCCACAAACGATTATGTTAGGTGACCACCAACTCACAGAAAAACCCAGCCATTTTTCCAGCCAAAGAGAGGAGTTACAAAAAGCACAAATAGAGATCAAATTAATCACTAACCTTTGATCTTCATCAGATGACACTCATAGGACTTCATGTTACACAATACATTATGTTTTGTTTGATAAAGTTCATATTTATATAAAATAATCGGAGTTTACATTAGCGCGTTACTGTCCACTAGTTCCAAAAACATAGGGTGATATTGCCACATCATTTTACAGAAATACTCATCATAAATGTAGATGATAATACAAGTTATACACATGGAATTATAGATATACCTCTCCTTAATGCAACCGCTGTGTCAGATTTTTAAAAAGCAAACCATGCAATAATCTGAGACGGCGCTCAGAAAATAAATACAATTATCCGCCATGTTGGAGTCAACAGAAACCAGAAATCACATTATAAATATTCCCTTACCTTTGATCTTCATCAGAATGCACTCCCAGGAATCCTAGTTCCACAATAAATGCTTGATTTGTTCGATAATGTCCATTATTTATGTCCAAGTAGCTACTTTTGTTAGGGCTTAGGTATGCAAATCCAAACGCTTGTGTAGGTCCATCCGGACGTAGGACGAAAACTTCAAAAAGTTATATTACAGGTCGAAGAAACTTTTCAAACTAAGTATAGAATCAATCTTTAGGGTGTTGTTATCATAAATCTTCAATAAAGTTCCAACCGGAGAATTCCCTTGTGTGTAAAAAAGCCATGGAACGCAGGTCGCTAATCATGTGAATTGCGCATGACCAGGACCTGACTCTCTGCCAGTAACCTGACTCATTCAGCTCCTATTCAGCCCCACAACACAGTAGAAGCCTCATTCAAGTCCCTAAAGATGGTTGCCATCTAGTGGAAGCCCTAGGAGGTGCAACTTCATCCATATCCCACTGAATTCAATAGGGACTGGGTTGAAAATCGACCAACCTCAGATTTCTCACTTCCGGTTTGGATTTCTTCTTAGGTTTTTGCCTGCCATATGAGTTCTGTTATACTCACAGACATCATTCAAACAGTTTTAGAAACTTCAGAGTGTTTTCTATCAAATATTAATAATAATATGCATATATTAGCAACTGGGACTGAGGAGCAGGCCGTTTACTCTGGACACCTCTGGGCACCTTTTATCCAAGCTACTCAATACTGCCCCTGCAGCCATAAGAAGTTAATGGCTTCTGCTCTGCCCTGCAGACTTCTTAAATTCCTCATATTTCCTACATTGCATGCAGTCGGCGTTGGTGATGGTGAATTCAGGTGCTGCATGGCTGTTGTCTTGGCAGGCTTAGGTTTCCATGGCCTCATTCTCCCTGTGCTCCATCTTCAGATGATGACCCTGCACCAAACAGAGCTCACACTCCTCCTCTCCGAGCTTCACAAAGCTGATGTTCCTTCCCTTTACCACCTTGCGATAGCGCAGCTGGCATATTTTTTCTTCTCCTTGTAGTCATTATGCATGAACTGAATATTGACGTCACTGGGGATGTAGAGGCAATGTGGGGCATGCTCTCATCTGTAGTGGCTGATTTGGGGATGGAAGGACTCTATGTTGCAGGATTGGACTCATGTTCAATTTGATGAAGCTTTTTTACCCCTCTGATCCTTTGGTGGCATCAGTTTGCTGGTGATCGACTTACACATCATTGTGACAATCATCCTGTCATTTTTGGGGTGGTAGCCCAATGTTGTCAGAAAAAACACTTGTTGTGCACACTTGTTGTGCAGAACTTCTCTGGTTTGGAAGATGGTACAGAAATGACCTGCTGCGTCGACTGTCTACGCCAACAGTGATATTTTTCTTAGATTGCTGTGCCACTATGTGGAAGATCCATGTCTTCTTCTCCTTATACTTAATCTCCCTATACTTTCCCCATATTTTGCCTACCCTCTGAAATATTCTTTGCCTCTTGTATTTGGGACCACATGGCTCACCCATTGGTGGAATCTTGGATTTCTTGTTTGATAGGTTGTCTAGAGTTGTGTCCACGTGCTCAGCTACCACTTGTGCTGGAACATCCAACTCTGAAGGTGAATGATTATCTTCATCATCATCATCATCATCATTGGCAATTGATTTCTCATCTGATAGACTGATGTCTAAGGAGTCAGAGAACACCCACTGGTTCTCTATCTCTTCAAATAGTGTTGACAATGACTTCAGTTAAAGGGGGTAGATCAGGAATCTTTGTTGGAATGTGGCCCTCAAACTCAACTGAAATAAATAGAGAAAATAATCAGGGACATGCATCCTAATGATTCTATTCTGTCATGGATGATAATAATTAACACTACCATGTTGTGGTGTGCAAACATATGATCATAATCCTTTTCAAGTATTCTATAATATAGGATATAATCAATGTTGATTTTTATCTTGTGCAAACATTATCGTAATAATTTACACTGTCATAACTCAGTTCTTCTATTAATTTCATTCCTGCTCCCAAAAAGGCTCTTAAATGTTAATCTTTATTTAGAAATACAACAAAATTGCATGGATGGACATTTTACTATCCTAATACACCCTCGCATGGCAACTTTGATCCGCATAGATACTAATCACCTAGACCACAGGGATTGGTGGAAGTCATGCAAAACTGTTTTTTCCACATTCATTTAATGATGGCACTGAAGCAGACACATTGAGCACACATTTGGCATGTCAAAGACCATTGTGCTAATTACATACGCCACCAACAATGGTGATGGACACAATTTAGGATTTTAACTTTCCTGACCGGGACAGTCACGCAATACTGGAATATAAAAGAAAACCAGAAACCCTGAACATGTGAGTAGATATATTATTAATGAGCTAGCAATGCTGTGTGTGCGCTCATCTGGAAAACGAGTGGGCGTGGCTTTTGACAATTCAGTATGGGGTGCACGTCCAACTGACCGTCAGCTGGCTAGAGCTCGTGTGTGTGGTGTAACGTTACAGATTCAAATAACCCATGGAATGTCAGAATACAACTATAGGGATTATATTCATTCTAGGTATAATAGATTAAAGCTAGTATTAGCTGCTGATCATCTTTTACGGGAGCATGTAGCACACATCTATTGCTTCATGCTAATGCTAGCTAGGTAGGTTTTTACGTTTGGTAGTGGCACGTCAGTTTTAGATAGGTGGCTTTCACTGGCTAGAAATCATGTGTATGGTGTACTCATTCAAAGAAACGATCAGATGAAATTTCAGAATATAATTCATTATGTCTAATAGATTGGAGTTAGCATCAATTGCAGATCTCCTCTCATGAGAGCAGGTAGCATTGTTAGTCTACGCTCGCTAGCTAGTTTGCATGCTAGCAAATTAATTTTGATCTCAGATCTACTTAGCTAGCTAGTTCTTACCAGTATCTGGATGTCAGCGTTTCAGAGCAAGTTCAACCATCATTTCCCCCCGGGAATGCTGTACCATGGTGTTGTATCCCTAGATTAGCAATGTATGTGTGTGTAGCTGTCAGTCAGTGTCATAGAGGTTTGAATGCATCACTATCAGAATAAAATCATATAAAACCAAGGTAAAACGCAGTAACTGCAGCCAAGGGCAGGTTGAAACCAAGTTAAAAGGCAGTACGTTCAGTTATTTTACAGTAACTTTTTGCAGTTATTGCTAATACGACCCCCATTTTCTCCAAAACACAATACAATAGAGGCAGAATACTTGTCCACATGATTAAGCATGCATTTAATGTAACAAAAATGACATGAACTAATTTTTTGACCAAATGAGCAGCTATTGCCTTTTTGCTTGGGAGGCAGTAAAGAAGGCCAGTTGTATTACTTCTTTAATCAGGACAACAGTTTTCAGCCGTGCTAACATAATTGTAAAAAGGTTTTCTAATGATTAATTATTAAAATGATAAAATTGGATTAGCTAACACAACGTGCCATTGGAACACAGGTGTGATGGTTTCTGATAATGGGCCTCTGTACGCCTATGTAGATATTTCATTAATAATCAGCCGTTTCCAGCTAAATGGTCATTTACAACATTAACAATGTCTACATTGTATTTCTGATCAATTTGATGTAATTTTTATGGACAAATTTATTTTAATTTTTTTCAAAAACAAGGACATTTCTATGTGACCCCAGACTTTTGAACAATAGTGTAAGTACACAAACACAAACTTTGTCAGTTGTCATCTGCCTTTTTACCCAGCGAGTAATAGCAATCTCTCTCTTTTTATTCTTTCTATTTATATGTTTGTTCTAGTTGACGTCTCAGAGCTAAGGACGGTGAGAGTTTCAAAGTTTGGGGTGATAATCTGCACGCCACGGAGATTTATTAAAGACTTGTTTGCATCTCTCATTCTCTCAGAAATCCTGCCATGCGGATTAGGTCAGCGAATGATCTGCTTGCGCCATCCCGGAGCCTGTGTTGGCTTGCGGTAGCGTGCTCGCTCCTCTCTATCCATCCTTCTCTCTCAGCCCTTTTCTCTCTCGATCTCATTTCTCTCAAGCAGTTCTTGTTGTAGTTTTTAGTAAAAATTTATCCCTGTTCAACTGTTGTTTTCCTATTTTTCATTGATCTGTTTGTTATTATTTTCTTGATGTTGCTTCAATATACTGTATCCACATAATTGTCCTCCTCATGATGCCATCTATTTTTTGTAGTGCACCAGTCCCTCCTGCAGCAAAACACCCCCACAACATGATGCTGCCACCCCCGTACTTCACGGTTGGGATGGTGTTCTTCGGCTTGCAAGCCTCCCCCTTTTCCTCCAAACATAACAATGGTCATTATGGACAAACAGTTAGATTTTTGTTTCATCAGACCAGAGGACATTTCTCCAAAAAGTACGATCTTTGTCCCCATGTGCAGTTGCAAACCGTATTCTGTTTTTTTAATGCCGGTTTTGGAGCATTGGTTTCTTCCTTGCTGAGTGACCTTTCAGATCATGTCGATATTTTCCTAGCCACCGTGCTTCTACACCTGCATTGCTTGCTGTTTGGGGTTTTAGGCTGGGTTTCTATACAGCACTTTGAGATATCAGCTGATGTACGAAGGGCCAGATAAATTTTGATTTGATATAGGACTTATTTTACTGTGTCTGCATCTTCACAAGGTCCTTTGCTGTTGATCTGGGATTGATTTGCACTCTTCGCACCAAAGTACATTCATCTCTAGGAGACAGAATGCATCTCCTTCCTGAGTGGTATGACGGCTGCGTATACTAGGCCTTGAAATACATCCACAGGTATATCTCCAATTGACTCAAATGATGTCAATTAGCCTATCAGAATCTTCTAAAGCCATGACACTTTTTTGAATTTTCCAAGCTGTTTTAAGGCACAGTCAATTTAGTGTATGTAAACTTCTGACCCACTGGAATTGTGATACAGTGAATTATAAATTAAATAATCTGCCTGTTAACAATTGTTCGAAAAATGACTTGTGTCATGCACAAAGCAAATCGACTTGCCAAAACTATAGTTTGTTAATGTTAACAAGACATTTGTGGAGTGGTTGAAAAATGAGTTTTAATGACTCCAACCTAAGTGTATGTAAACTTCCGACTTCAACTGTATGTATATTTATATTCTTACAATATTACATTTCAGGGAGCTGTCTTCTAAAGACAACCTGCAATGCTGCTTAGTACTGTAAAATTACTGTAGGTATGTCCCTGTAAATTTACAGCATTATACTGGCACAACAGTTGCCAGTTTAATACTGTAATTTTGCTTTACAGCAGTGATGTTGTAATATAGTTTACAGTATGATTTTCCTTACTGTAAAACATATTACATTATCCCTGCTATACATTTACAGGATGGATGCTGTAATTGTTACATATGTTACTTATTATAGCATTCTTGCTGTAAATTTACAGCAGGGATGCTGTAATATATTTTACAGTAAGGCAAATAGTAATGTAAACCATATTACAGCATCACTGCTGTAAAGCAGAATTGCATGTTTTTAGTTTAGGTTTTCCTAGGATGGCTGGCTAAAATGTTTGCTAGCCTAACTTTCTTTCATGGGCAACGATGGGCCAGGCCAACTACATCTAGCTACATGTTGGGGTGGCAGGGTAGCCTAGTTGTTAGAGCGTTGGACTAGTAACCGGAAGGTTGCATCTTCAAGCCCCTGAGCTGGCAAGGTACAAATCTGTCGTTTCAATCTGCCGTCATTGAAAATAAGAATTTGTTCTTTAACTGACTTGCCTAGTTAAATAAAGGTTACAAAAAATGAAATACATGTTGAACTTCCATCCTCTCAGACCATGGGGCACAATGTATACATTTACGGTCGGATCAGAATCGCTGTTATAATCATTGGCCAGTACGTTGAATTCTCCATCTCCATCCATGGCTAATTTAGGAATGGGATGATTTTAGCTACAGTAGCTAGCTCACCACTTGAGGACAACAACACAATGAGATGCAACAATAAAAAAAAATGTTCTGTCAATAACGTGTGGTGTGAAACCAAATCCATACAGACTTCCCTTGACACGTTTTTTTTTTTATGCACCACAGTTGAGCTCACTCAGCTTAGCTCAATACTGATTGACTATAATTTGGCCACCCTTGCATTCCGCCCTCGCCTTCAATGCTACAATGTCATACTGTTTTTGACCAGGCAGGATCAGATAGTTGGGCTACACATATTGATACAGAGCAATGCTTTTTCGTTCACTCAAATGCTTTCTCTGGTGAGAAGCATTCAACCTTGAAGTAAATTGATGAAACACAGCGAGAAAATATTGATTATTTAAGTATGTTTTTTTTCTTTTGTTCTTTCTTGGTAATTGCTTTTGGTAAGCCTCGCTTCACTTGGCACCCATGAATATACACCACTGTAAGTCACTCTCACTCAGACATCAGTAACATGGCATAAGTCATGTCAACGTGTGTAGAATTGCAGAAAACTTGCTTTTAAAAACGGCAAAAATGTCTCTGCCCCAATTCAAAATGAGTAGAATTGTATCACATTTTTCATAAAATTAAATATTTTCTTTCCGCCACATGGTAAAATGTATAGAATTGCAGGAAACAAACTTTAAAGACGTACATTTTCTCTCCGCAGTCAAGAGGGTGGCCACTAAAAAGGTTTTCCCGCTTGGTGGGGGGGCCTCCCCCAACCACATCTCGCTTAGGGTCCCCAAAAGGCTAGATCTTGTGCATATTGTGTATAGAGTTATGGTCTCAAGAAAGAGGGAACTCTTTAACATTTATCCAATAAATTCATATATTCCTTCATACTGGCAGCTCTCGGTCATCCACAGCTTGTGTTGCTCGGTTTGTCTCCGCAAAGGATGAGAAAGAAAACAAGGTTTCCGAAATGCAAGTCACAATTGTGCTAAGGCCATAAGGAGAAAAAGCAGAGGCTGGGAAATGAACTCGATTTATTTATTTTCTTAGGATCCCTATTAGCCGACGCCAATGGTGACAGCTCGTCTTACTGTGGTCCAACATATAATGAAAAAGACATTACAGACAAAAGACTTTAAAATTTACATACATTTAAAAAACACTAACATGTAGTGGGTGTGTGAATCTGTCAGATACACATCCATGTCAGTACATACACACAACAAATGGGTCACATGGAGGAGAGGTGTTATGCCTTGAGGTGTCTATATAATATGGATGGGAGGTACATGTAATCATGGCTCTGTGTAATACTGTTAGTTTCCTTGAATTTGTTCTGGGGACTGTGAAAACATCCCTGGTGGCATATCTGATGGGGTAAGTGTGCGTGTCAGTTGACAATGCAAACAATTTGGAATTTCCAACACATTAATGTTTCTTAGAAATACAAGAGGTGATGCGGTCTGTCTTTCCTCAACTCTTAGCCAAGAGAGACTGGCATGCATAGTATTAATGTTAGCCCTCTGATTACAATGAAGAGCAAGACATGCCGCTCTGTTCTGGACCAGTTACTGCTTAACTAGGTCTTTCTTTGCAACACTTGACCATATGACTGGACAATATCATGATAAGATAAAACTGCCTAAGACTTGCTTTATGGAATGTGGTGTCAAAAAAGCAAAGCATCTCTTTATTACGGGCAGACCTCTCCCCATCTTTACAACCATTGAATCTATACGTTTTGACCATGACAGTTTACAATCTAAGGTAACGCCAAGTAATTTAGTCTCCTCAACTTGTTCAACAGCCACACCATTCATTACCAGATTCAGCTGAGGTCTGGGACTTAGGGAATGATTTGTACCAAATACAACACTCTTAGTTGTAGAGATGTTCAAGACCAGTTTATTACTGACCACCCATTGTAAAACAGACTGCAACACTTTTTTAAGGTTTCAATAACTTCTTTAGCTGTGGTTGCTGATGCGTATATGGTTAAATCATCAGCATACATGGACACATGTTTTGTTTAATGCCAGTGGCAGGACATTGGTAAAAAAAACAGACATGAGTAGAGAGCCTTGAGAGAAACACTAAATGTTTGACATTAGAGAAGCTTCCATTAAAGAAAACCCTCTGAGTTATATAAAATAGATAGCTCTGAGTGCACGATATGGCAGAGGTTGAGAAACCATAACACATACATTTTCTCAACAGGTTGTGGTCAATAATATCAAAGGCTGCACTGAAATCTATCAGTACAGCTCCCACAATCTTCTTATTATCAATTTATGTTAACCAATCATCAGTCATTTGTGTCGGTGCAGTACATGTTGAGTGTCCTTCTCTATAAGGACGCTGAAAGTCTGATGTTAATTTGTTTAGAGAGAAATATCATTGTATTTGATCAGACACTCACTTTTCCAACAGTTTGCTAAGAGCTGGCAGCAAGCTGATAGGTCCACTCTTGAGTAGTGGAATGACTTTGGCTTCCCTCCAGGCCTGAGGACAAAGACTTTGCTCTCGGCTCAGATTAAATATATGACAGATAGGAGTTGCTATAGAGTCGGCTACCATTCTCAGTAGCTTTCCCTCTAAGTTGACAATTCCAGGTTTGTAATTATTTGTTTGTCATTATCGATGACAACATTTTTTCCACCTCTCCAACACTAACTTTACAAAATTCAAACTTGCAAAGCTTTTCTTTTATTATTCTTTTTTTTTATACATGGATACGATGGCTCATTGTTCGTTGTTGGAATTTCCTGCCTAAGTTTGCCTATTCTTCTAATTAAGTAGTCATTAAAATGATTGGCAACATCAAATGGTTTTGTGATGAATAAGCCATCTGATTCGATGAAAGATGCTGTTGAATTTGTCTTTCTGACAATCATTTAATTTATACAGTGGGTCAAAAAAGTATTTAGTCAGACCCAATTGTGCAAGTTCTCCCACTTAAAAAGATGAGCGAGGCCTGTAATTTTCATCATAGGTACACTTCAACTATGACAGACAAAATGAGGAAAAAAAATCCAGAAAATCACATTGTAGGATTTTTAATGAATTTATTTGCAAATTATGGTGTAAATGAAGTATTTGGTCACCTACAAACAAGCAAGATTTCTGGCTCTCACAGACCTGTAACTTCTTCTTTAAGAGGCTCCTCTGTCCTCAACTCGTTACCTGTATTAATGGCACCTGTTTGAACTTGTTATTAGTATAAAAGACACCTGTCTACAACCTCAAACAGTCACACTCCAAACTCCACTATGGCCAAGACCAAAGAGCTGTCAAAGGACACCAGAAACAAAATTGTAGACCTGCACCAGGCTGGGAAGACTGAATCTGCAATAGGTAAGCAGCTTGGTTTGAATAAATCAACTGTGGGAGCAATTATTAGGAAATGGAAGACATACAAGACCACTGATCTCCCTCGATCTGGGGCTCCACGCAAGATCTCACCCAGTGGGGTCAAAATGATCACAAGAACGGTGAGCAAAAATCCCAGAACCACACGGGGGGACCTAGTGAATGACCTGCAGAGAGCTGGGACCAAAGTAACAAAGCCTACCATCAGTAACACACTACGCCGCCAGGGACTCAAATCCTGCAGTGCCAGACGTGTCCCCCTGCTTATTAAGCCAGTACATGTCCAGGCCCGTCTGAAGTTTGCTAGAGAGCATTTGGATGATCCAGAAGAAGATTGGGAGAATGTCATATGGTCAGATGAAACCAAAATATACTTTTTTGGTAAACTCAACTCGTCGTGTTTGGAGGACAAAGAATGCTGAGTTGCATCCAAAGAACACCATACCTACTGTAAAGCATGGGGGTGGAAGCATCATGCTTTGGGGCTGTTTTTCTGCAAAGAGACCAGGACGACTGATCCATGTAAAGGAAAGAATGAATGGGGCCATGTATCGTGAGATTTTGAGTGACAACCTCCTTCAATCAGCAAGGGCATTGAAGATGAAACGTTGCTGGATCTTTCACCCTGACAATGATCCCAAACACACCGACCGGGGAACGAAGGAGTGGCTTCGTAAGAAGCATTTCAAGGTCCTGGAGTGGCCTAGCCAGTCTCCAGATCTCAACCCCAAAGAAAATCTTTGGAGGGAGTTGAAAGTCCGTGTTGCCCAGCAACAGCCCCAAAACATCACTGCTCTAGAGGAGATCTGCATGGAGGAAAGGGACAAAATACCAGCAACAGTGTGTGAATACCTTGTGAAGACTTACAGAAAACATTTGTGCCAGCCATACCGGTTTGTGTCAAGAACTGTAATGCTGTTGGGTTTTTCACGCTGAACAATTTGTGAATCAAGAATGGTCCACCACCCAAAGAACATCGAGCCAACTTTACACAACTGTGGGAAGCATTGGAGTCAACATGGGACAGAATCCCTGTGGAACGCTTTCAACACCTTGGAGAGTCCATATCCCACCTAATTGAGGCTGTTCTGAGAGGAAAAGAGGGTGTTCCTAATGTAATCTCAACTGGGAATCCCCCTCCGCCTTTTCTCTTTATCCTCTTCTTTCTTCTCCCCAAACTCCCTCTGAAAGAAAAGGAGGGAATAAATTATTTATAGGGTCCAAATGAAAAAATGAAAAATGCTTGAGGAATGTGCAAGGGAAATACCTCTGTTTTTAACCTCACCTCCACAGAGTTGCAAGCTGAATGAAATTTGCCAGAGGGAGAGAGAGGGAGAGAGCAAGAGAAAGAGAGCTAGGTAGAGGGAGACATAAGAGAAAGAGGAGAGAGATGGACAGAGGGGAGAGGTAGAGAGAGAGAGGGGGAAAAGGGAGGTGAGGGAGGATGGAGGGAAATACAGTAAATAACTTTTAGCGCCTCACATTCATACATTCATGAAACTCCTACATTATATGAATCAAGCCGTTTCTTGCCCCTACAGAATCCCCTCTCTCTGCCGCCAGTCATTGCCACTAGACTCGTCGTCACGTCCTGACCTTAGTTCCTTTTTTATGTCTCTATTTTAGTTTGGTCAGGTCGTGAGTTGGGGTGGGCATTCTATGTTTTTGTTCTATGTTTTGTATTTCTGGTTTTGGCCTGGTATGGTTCCCAATCAGAGGCAGCTGTCAATCGTTGTCTCTGATTGAGAACCATACTTAGGCAGCCTGTTTTCCCACTATGGGTTGTGGGTAGTTGTTTTCTGTTTTTTGCTGCTGCACCTTACAGGACTGTTTCGTTTTTGTTTCACTCTCTTTGTTATTTTGTTTAGTGTTTCTGTTCCAATAAATAACATGAACACTTACCACGCTGCGCATTGGTTCGATCCTTCATATTCCTCGTCAGAATAGGAAGAAAACTGTTACACTCGTTCATCGTAAAAACAAAACAGCCCTGGTTGTGTCCATGTTAAGGACACATGTGAAGTGAAAAGAAGGGGAGATGATCGAGTGCATAGCCATGGGAATTTGTTTAGGGGTGGGTGTGCTGCAAATTATTGCCAGCGCTGGGGCTGCAGACTTACCAGGCTTACCGTAGCAGTCAAAAATGTGGACACACCTACTCATTCAAAGGTTTTTCTTTATTTTTACTACTTTCTACATTGTAGAATACTAGTCAAGACATCTAAACTATGAAATAGAAACATATGGAGTCATGTAGCAACCAAAAAAGTGTTAAACAAATCAAAATATATCTTATTCCTCAAAGTAGCCACCCTTTGCCTTCATGACAGCTTTGCACATTCTTGGCATTCTCTCAACCAGCTTCGTGAGGAATGCTTTTCCAACCGTCTTGAAGTAGTTCCCACATATGCTGAGCACTTGTTGGCTGCTTTTCTTCACACTGTGGACCAACTCATCCCAAACAATCTCAATTGGGTTGAGGTCGGTGATTTTGAAGGTCAGGTCATCTGATGCAGCATTCCATTACTCTCCTTGGTCAAATAGCCCTTACACAACCTGGAGGTGTGTTCTGGTCGTTGTCCTGTTGAAATGCAAATTATTGTCCCACTAAGTGCAAACCAGATGGGATGGCATATCGTTGGAACCAAAAATCTCACATTTTTGGTCATCTTTGGTCATCAGGCCAAAGGACATATTTCCACCTGTCTAATATCCATTGCTCGTGTCTTTTTGGCCCAAGCAAGTCTCTTCTTATTATTGGTGTCCTTTAGTATTGTTTTTCTTTTCAAGCAATTCGACCATGAAGGCCTGATTCATGCAGGCTCCTCTAAACAGTTGACGTGTCTGTTACTTGAACTTTGTGAAGCATTTATTTGGGCTTCAATCTGAGGTGCAGTTACCTTTAATGGACTTATCTGCATTAAAGATAACTCAGAGCTTTCCCTCCCTGTGGTGGTCTCATCACCAGTTACATCATAGCTCTTGTTGATTTTAGCGAATGCACTTGAAGAAACTTTCATAGTTTTGGAAATTTTCCAGATTGATTGACCTTCATGTCTTAAAGTAATGATGGACTGTCATTTCTCTTTGCTTATTTGAGCTGTTCTTGCCATAATATGGACTTGGTCTTCTACCAAATAGGGTTGTGTTCTGTATACCACCCCTACCTTGTCACAAAACAACTGATTGATTTGAACACTTTTTTGGTTTCTACATGATTCCATATGTGTTATTTCATAGTTTGGATGTCTTCACTATTATTCTACAATGCAGAAACTAGTGAAAATAAAGAAAAACCCAGGAATGAGTAGATGTCCAAACTTTTGATTGGTACTGTATATACAGACTGAACAAAAATATAAACACAACATGCAACAATTTCAATGACTTTACTGAGTTACAGTTCATATAAGGAAATCAGTCAATTGAAATAAAATCTTTAGGCCTTAATCTGTGGATTTCACATGACTGGGCCTGGGAGGGCATAGGCTCAGCCACTTGGGAGCAAGTCCCACCCACTGGGGAGCCAGGCCCAGCTGATAAAAACTAGTTTTTCCCCACAAAAGTGCTTTATTACAGACAGAAACACTCTTCAAATTCTCTAAAACGACATTATTGTAGAGAAATTAACATTATTCTCCAATGTAGAAAATAGTAAAAAGAAAGAAAAACCCTGGAATGAGTAGATGTGTCCAAACTTTAAACTTTTGACTGCTACTGTATGTATTGGTCTGTTAATACAGGACTATTAAAGGCCCAGCGCACTATTAGTGAAAAAATAGATTTTTATTATGATTTTTCAGTGGCAGCTACAGCACCCTCAACACCCCTACTTCCCGCCGCTATGATCGCTCGTGTGTGTGTAAAGAAGCTTGAGTGTTAGAGAGATTGTGTTTTAGAGAGATTATTTATTTTATTGCAGACCATTCAATCTATTGTTAAAATATTCCCAAATGTTTTGTAAACCAAATGTTTAAACGCTTCATTTTCTATTTTGTTTACAATGTTGTCTTATAACATTTGAATAGCCTAAAAAAAGGGTTCTGGTCAAATGTAGTGCAATACATAGGAAAAGGGTTGCCATTTGGGACACACCCTAGCTCGCTCAGTAGCCCTTGGAGAGGTAGCTCCCACAACAACCTAGCTAGAGAGAGAGAGAGAGAAAGATCCAGAGAGATCCAGGAAGTGTCATGTCAAATCTTTGAGAAGGTTATCAATTTTATGCAGTAGGGTGTTCACCCACAATGCCCAGAGTGGATGAAAATGCGCTTTGGTGATGAAATTTCACTTCCTTATGTTATAAAAATATGATTCTTCATGTTCTGAATCATTCGGTGGAATCTTTCTCTAACATACAGTATCATTAACATTCTATCCCAAAAATGTGCTTTAGTAACCTAATACATCAGTTGACAGAGCGGTGCAACTTTATTGTCGTCTTCCAGGTTGTTTCCACGGATCGAAAATAGCAAAATTAGCATGACACGAGCTGAATTCAATGTAAAATGCTTTGAAAATAAAAAGCTTACATTAATATGAACAGCGTTGTAATTTCTCGCAAAATTGTTTGAGGTCCTCCGGATTTGAGAAGAAAGATGACAAGATCAATGGCATCCCTGCATTGAATAGCACATTCATAAATGGCAAAACACACAGTCAAAAAAATAAAACATAAGGAACAAGATTTTGAAGCGTCTGTCCTATATCTAGGATATACAATATAAGAAAGATCAGGAAATATATTTTAGGGACACACATTTAACTTTTTTTTGTTGCCAAAAAAACGACCTCCTTATAAGACCGACTTTCGAGATGTCTCATGGTCTGACAAACACCGCTGTAGCTTGTTCCCCTTCCACTGCAGATGCGGAAGGCTGACATAAGTGGGTGTGGTGGATTGAGATGCAGTCCATGGAACAGCAAAAAACGGATATCCCTAGAATAAACCGGTGGATGGGGATTGATGGGATTGCGTCAATAGAGTCTTTAGGATTAAACACTGATTCTTTCTAACCTCTCACTCAAGGTGACCACAGGCCCGCATTTTGACCCTTTGTTCCGCCTCCCGCAACCAACCAATCATGTCCCAAATTGCATCAACAAATTCAAACACCACAAACCTAGGGGAAAAAAAGGTTGATTTGTCCCGTATTTCAGTCAGACATTCCAAGCTGTCTGGGCAATGCATCTTCTGGTGGGGGAAGGATGAGGCGAGCGAAGAACGTGGATGTTTGAGAGAGAGAAGTTATTGAAATCACACTGGCCCTTAAGCTGTCCAATACCATTACATTAGGATGGAAATCAGCAGGACCCCCGTACACTGCGGAGAACAAACAGCAGCACATTGCACGCAACTAGCTAACCCAACTCAGCATGGTGTGTGTGTGTGTGTGTGTGTGTGTGAGAGAGAGAGAGAGGAGTCTTATTAAGCAGCTAACCTTGTTTGGACATACTAAACCTAACACACACACACACACACACACCCTCAACCTCAACCCTCCCCCATCACACACACACACACAACCAGTGTGTATGAATGTATGATCACAAAACATTGCATGTGCAGAGTCACTGGGGGACATTGTGCATAACACACACACACACACACACACACACACACAGCCCCACCCCACCCCCGCAGTGTGTCTGAACCGCCTCCTGTGCAACAGAGGCAGTCATCTCCTCAGTGACAGTATGCCTGCGGATTTGTGTGCCGTTATGAATGAATACGAGTACAGAATGAATGTACGTGAGGGAGTGAATGTGTGTGTGTGTAAAAACGTGAATGAATGTCCCCAAGCGAATATGAAGGGAAGAAGCCTATTGAATTAACGCAGTGTGCATGATGGACAGGCATAAATAAACATGGAGAAGGAATATGAAGAAGATCATTTAGAGGTAGAGACTAAGTCTATTGTGTGGATATGTGTGTGTGTGAGGGGAAAATAATGAATGAACATGTGAATTAATCATCACAAGTGAAAGAGGTAGGATGAATGATTACTGGTAGGATTTTATTTCAAAGTACACGGTCAAATGGTAATTGCTGTATTAACCTAATATTTACTTTGCTTTTGGGGATTCATCAAAACAAGCACGAGCAGTCACCATTCGGTACAAGGTCGTTACCAACTGTGTTCAATTCCGTGTAATTACACTGTAACAAGTTTTGTAGTTAATTATAATAACTCATAGTTACACAGCAATAACAACAAGTAACTGGTGGTAATTGCAGTCTGCAAATACAGAGGTGTAAGAATGAATGCTTGTTTAAAATGGGCAAGTTTCCACTAAATTCACCAATTTATTGTTTCGTTTTTCTCAGCTGCATCTGATTCAGTAACACCTGTCACAAGGTTGTAATCTCTTATGAACAGATGAGCTGGGTGTCCGAGGTTACAAAGGTTGGAGGCTCAGTAGGCTCTAATTATGTACCTGTGAATGCATATTCTTGAAAATATAGTTTAGGCCTATAGCTAGGCTAGCTAGCTAGATACTTAGCCAGTTGTTGTGTTATCCAACTCGCAATAATAGTGCTTGCTAACACTAATCAGTTAGCTAACGTTAGTGTTTAGCGACAGTGAAAAGGAACTAATGTTACTCATAGTGTGTAAAAAGATCATAAGGTCAGAGTCCAGGATGTACAGAGTGGCAGGCAGGCTCGAGGTCAGGGCAGGCAGTATGGTCAAGCCGGCGGGTTCAGAGTCAGGGCGGGCAAGGGTCAAAACCGGGAGGACTAGAAAAAAAGAGATAAGAAAAAGCAGGCGCAAGGGGAAACCACGCTGGTTGTCTTGACGAGACAAGACGAACTGGCACAGAGAGACAGGAAACACAGGGATGAATACACTGAGGAAAATAAGCGACACCTGGAAGGGGGTGGAGACAATCACAAGGACAGGTGAAACCGATCAGGGTGGGACAAGTCTATTCTGTATGGTAAGTAACTAGCTGACCACCTGAGGTCTGTGGCACCTTAATTGGGGAGAACGGGCTTGTGGTAATGGCTGGAGCGGAATCAGTGGAATGGTGTCAAATACCATTCCATTTGCCCCGTTCCAGCCATTATTATGATCCTGTCACGTCAGCTCCCGTTCCCCCTCTCTGGCGCTCAAGGTCGCCGGGCTGCTCATCATTACGCACACCTGTCACCATTGTTACACACATCGTTTCCTGTATTGACTGATATTGTGTTTGCAGTCCCTTTTCCACTCAAGACAATACTTTTCTCCCCTGTCAGAAATGGATCTCTTGGTCCATCTGTGCACCGAGTGGATAAGCCAGTCTGGCAGCTTTTGGAGAAACCCTCCGAGATCACACTCAAACCCAACAGCTACAGAGCGTTGTGAGCAAATGGCTGGACAGAGAGGATAGAGCTAGCAAATGACAGTCGCCACTTAAAAATCCAATAGGGAAAAGCTCAAAGACTTGTTCTTTTGCCAAGATGGCAGACAGAACGCTAAAGAGTTGCTCATTGGCCTTGTCATTGGGGGCGCATCTCCTTCCCCCCCACCTCCCTCCCTCCTCCGCTGCTCCTCTGTTCAGTTAGCTAGGAGTCATTATCTCCTAGACACGTTAGCATGGTCCACGGGCCCCTCGTACTACACCCACTGACACTAATCAGTTAATCATAATAATTTTCTCATTTTTCCCCCTTCCCTTTTCCCGCACTGCTCTGTGGCATTGTGATTTATATTTCCTTCTAACTGGCTCAACAATTATATTGGTTAGGAAGGAATCCGACGGGGGCCAACATGTAGCGGGGAGCATTGAATAATTCATGGAGGGTTGCCAAGCTCCAGCTTTTTAAACGGCACAAGACACAATGGGGCACACCCCCAAGGACACAATTGTTGGCTGTGGGTTTAACAATGAAATCAGTGTCGGCCACGGGGGAGTGACTCAGAGAGTGGCGGGAGACAGAGAGTCGCAAATTAAATGATAAATGAAAACAATCATTGTTGATGTCAGCAGGGGCGCAACTTTCACTGGGGACGGGGGGGACATGACCCCAAAACACTATAAAATTGCATTTTTGTCCCCCAAAGTTGTATCATTGCACTGTGATAGTAAAAGTGGCATCGGTGTGCTTTAGGACCATAAGTACATCTCAGAGCGGTTGGGTAGGCTGTTTGGCAGGTTCAGCCAGCTGGATTTAGGACCACAGACACCGCAGAGCTTGCGGACAGGCTGTGTGTCACGCCCTGACCTTAGTTATCTTTGTTTTCTTTATTATTTTGTTTAGGTCAGGGTGTGAAGAGGTGGTTTGTTTAGTTTTTGTATTGTCTAGGAGGTTTTGTATGTCTTGGGGTTTGCATGTCTACGGTTGCCTAGACTGGTTCTCAATCAGAGGCAGCTGTTTATCGGTGTCTCTGATTGGGGACCATATTCAGGTAGCCATATGCCTTGGGTATTTTGTGGGTTGTTATTCTATGTTTAGTTGCCTGTTCTGCACTAGCCATATTAGCTTCACGGTTAGGTTTGTTGTTTTGTTCAGTGTTCTTTCTTTAATAAAGAAGTATGTACGCTTACCACGCTCCACCTTGGTCTCCTCTATATGATGACCGTGACACTATGTGAAGGCAAAGCTTCTGAATGACATGGTGCTGCTGTCTGCAGCTGCTGTCTCTATGTGTTTTGCGCTTTTTCTCAGAGTTGTAAAAGCAAGCAGCACAGAAACTGGCTACTCTTTATTTGACTGATGTAGCTGGTAAGGTACCTACTGCTTGACTTAACAGAAACAAATATACATTTGACTAAAGTTCTGTCTGTGGAGAATGAACTAGCTAGCTAGCTGCTACCACAGCCTCTAGTTCAGCTTTAGCCTCTAGCTACAGTATCTGTCAGGTAGCAGTATCTAACAGCTGTTGTGTATATGGAAATGTTTTGTAGCCTTTTGTCCTGTTTCAACAGAAGGCAATTAACTCAGTTGATGTACCATTAGAGCTAGCCAGAAGTTGGCTAACATTAGTTAGCTAGCTCACTAACTTAGCTATTATTTTTGCCTCAATCATACTAGACCTGAACAAACGATGAAACCAGCAGCCAAACAATTGAAGACCGGTATTCTGACATTTTTTGACAGTGCAATGTGAATGTTTATTAGAGTCAGTATAGCAATGTAACGTTATTGATCTGTCAGTTTCCCTAGCTAACTCCCTACTTTTTACACTGACACGGTATAAACAGCTGCACAGGCTACACTGTCATGGTGCACAGTCAGTACACAACACTATGCTCATCATGTCTTATCAAGATCAGATGGTGACAGGTGTCCCAGCAGGATCAGAAATCAGTCTACAGAGGTCAGGTGAATATTGCAGTATATTATAACAATCAGTGAAGTGCCATCTTGAGTTGATGGGTAGGCGACAGTCTGTGAATAATGGTCATTTAAATTATTGAACCATTGGTTGTATTCTTGGATAATGTAATGTATAAATGTACACCAAGGTCATTATTTGTCATGCCTCATCTGAGCAGGATCAGATTGTGACAGGGGTCTCAGCAGGGTCAGGAAACCAGGGAAGACCAATCTGTGATGGCGCAGAGGGGAACTTTTGCAGATACAACACTTTATTCTCTCAGTGCAGCAAACACTGGACAAGCCAGAAACGTCAAAGATTAACACTATTTTAAGGCAGTCTGGCAAACCTCAAGTTGATTTCCAAACTGTATTAAAAGTTAGAGGCTTTTCCCAATGACACAAAACATGTCAAACAAAATGAGGATGACCTGGGAGAGACTGTTGATGATTATGAATGAATACAGATACGTTTGAAGTCCCAGTCATGTTCATATGATCTCAGACATAAATTTAACCTACTATATGCCAGTGAAACGGAATATCATGCACTCGGAAATGTAATTCCTCTGCTAAAACACAAAAGGGGACATATTTGCATGGTATGACCTTGTGAAGGTTGGCTGAATTCTGGCAAAGACTATGTTTGTTTTATCTCAGCATGTCTACAGATTCTCCCTTCTCCCTGTTTTTGTTTGCTTGGAAATGTTGATACTGGTGTGTTATCATTTATAGCAGCTAAGAAATGCATTGCCATTAATTGTAAGGTTGGTTATCCTCCCACAATGTCACAATAGATGGCATAAATGTCAATGTTATGTATCACTAGATTTGTTTCATTATGAGATTAAGGGTATACTGGGTGCCTTATAGGTATTGGTGCCTTATATGGAATACTGTATGACAAAGAAAACACTAGATTTTTTTAGTCCAGCAGTTGCAAATATATATCTTTTTCCATGGCACACGAGGCACCTATCTGATTTGCATATGTCTCAGTGGACTAATCCATTGAGGAGGCTGCAGGGATGACACGGTCCAAGAATATGGGGATTGTGGCTCAGATGCACAAGGTACGTCTCTCTCTCCAGAATGAGCTCTCTACCTCCATTTTGTGGGTATTCATTGTTTCATAACTTCAATATGTTGAAACTCGAGGTAGGATAGGCTATAGGATTTGTAGAACTTTGACTTTGTGCGATTAGTTTACCAGCTATGAAACAGAACGGTAGAAATCATTTGAAAACAGCTAATGCAGAATTTGCTTTCCTATAAATGTGATCAGACATTCACATTCATATTTTGATGCATAAATGTGAGTGAAATGCTCCCACTGTGGAGCCCTGACCACCCGCCAACGTGGCTGGTAAAAAGGATATCTTACCTGGCAATAACAAAATCTACCGGCATTTGGCAGGTGGTCGGTGTTAATTTTAAGCCCTGTATTTTTATTACAGTCATTTAGGCCTACAGTTCTCATTGTCGGAGTGGCCGTATGTTTTGCAGAACTCGCAACCTATGCTACACTTGTGAGAAACATGTTTTTGTTCATTTCTTCATCGTATTCTGTTTGAAACTCTCCTGTCAATGTTGAGTAAGGACACGCACCTAATTATGGATACAGAAGTAGGACTAGTCTACGTGGCCTGGGTGCAAATGTCGGCCTATAATTGTGGTCATTTGGGGATGTCTGATAGTATTTGCGATTGTCTTAATTTACCGCCGGTAATGAGCTGTGGAGCTTCTCATAGTAATTTTTCTTCACCTCAAACAGAGAGTAAACAAATCCTGTTTTTAGAATCAATTGAGAATGAAAATGTAATGCTCTGATCCAGTGGAATCATCATAGAATACCTGATTATTTCTTTATCCCTTCCACAAATAGCCTACAGCTGTGTCTGTCCCGGGGTCACTGGCGTGGGAAACTTTGAGGGCCCAGAATATTTTATTGCTAGCGTTAGGTTTAGGTCAACCCAGTTGATAGTTGATACAATATTTCGAGTTTGTTGCAGACAGGCCATGTGTAGCCAATGTGATTTATAGTTTTTTTTATCAGGATATTTTTTACCCAAAGCCTGCAATGTTTTTATGTGTTGGCTTTATGTATGCTATTTTTACATAGTTGGCGATGGTAATAAGTTAATTTTAGATAGAATAAGACACTAAATTAATTAATCACAGACAATGATTTTGAGACACAAAGACTATTATAATTTCAATGGAACTGTTCCACAAAAGTCAGAAGTTTACATACACTTAGGTTGGAGTCATTAAAACTCGTTTTTCAACCACTCCACCACTTGTTAACAAACTATAGTTTTGGCAAGTCGGTTAGGACATCTAAATTGTGCATGACAAGTAATTTTTCCAACAATTGTTTACAGACAGATTATTTCACTTATAATTCACTGTATCAAAATCCCAGTGGGTCAGAAGTTTCCATACACTAAGTTGACTGTGCCTTTAAACAGCTTGGGAAATTCTAGAAAATCATGTCATGGTTTTAGAAGCTTCTGATAGGCTAATTGACATCATTTGAGTCAATTGAAGGTCTACCTGTGGATGTATTTAAAAGACAACCTTCAAATTCAGTGCCTCTTTGCTTGACATCATGGGGAATTCAAAATAAATCAGCCAAGACCTCCAAAAAACAACTGTAGACCTCCACAAGTCTGGTTCTTCCTTGGGAGCAATTTCCAAAAACCCGAAGGTACCACGTTCATCTGTACAACCAATAGTGCGCAAGTATAAACACCATGGGACCACGCAGCTATTATACCGCTCAGGAAGGAGACGCGTTCGGTCTCCAAGAGATGAACGAACTTTGATGCGAAAGTGCAAATCAATCTTAGAACAACAGCAAAAGACCCTGTGAAAATGCTGGGGAAACAGGTACAAAAGTATCTATATCCACTGTAAAACGAGTCCTATATCGACATAACCTGATAGGCCGCCAGCAAGGAAGAAGCCACTGCTCCAAAACCACCATGAAAAAGACAGACTTCGGTTTGCAACTGCACATGGGGACAAAGATAATACATTTTGGAGAAATGTCCTCTGGTCTGATGAAACAAAAATGTAACTGTTTGGCCATATTGACCATCGTTATGTTTGTAGGAAAAAGGGGAACGGTTGCAAGCTGAAGAACACCTTCCCAACTGTCAAGCATGGGGGTGTCAGCATCATGTTGTGGGGGTGCTTTGCTGCACGAGGGACTGGTGCACCTCACAAAATAGATAGCATCATGAAGGGGGAAAATTATGTGGATATATTGAAGCAACATCTCAAGACATCAGTCAGGAAGTTAAAGCTTGGTCGCAAATGGGTCTTCCAAATGGACAATGACCCCAGGCATACTTCCAAAGTTGTGGAAAAATGGCTTAAGGAAAACAAAGTCAAGCTATAGGAGTGGCCATCACCAAGCCCTGACCTCAATCCCATAGAAAATGTGTGGGCAGAACTGAAAAGCGTGTGCGAGCAAGGAGGCCTACAAACCTGACTCAGTTACACCAGCTCTGTCAGGAGGAACTTATTGTGGGAAGCTTGTGGAGGACTACCCGAAACGTTTGACCCAAGTTAAACAATTTAAAGGCAATGCTACCAAATATTAATTGAGTGTATGTAAACTTCTGACCCACTGGGAATGTGATGAAAGAAATAATAGCTGAAATAAATCACTCTCTACTATTATTCTGACATTTCACATTCTTAAAATAAAGTTGTGATCCTAACTGACCTAAGACAGGGAATATTTACTAGTATTAAATGTCAGGAATTGTGAAAAACTGAGTTTAAATGTATTTTGCTAAGGTGTATGCAAACTTCCGACTTCAACTGTATATGAACACAGCTGCCACTTCATTACAGCCATTAGATGCAGTTTATCATAGCGCATTATGATAAACTGAGTGTGAGACAGAGAGAGAGGAAACAAAATTTAAAAATTAAAAACATTCCAATTGAAAATAAGTAAGGCTCTTGTCAGAAACCCAGAGAGGTAGCGCTAGACTCATTATCTGAGTCCTGTGGTTCTTAATTCGGTTTTCTGTTCCCCCACTGCTGTCAACGAGATCTACCCACTTGCATATCTCTACAAACTCCTCGATGCCCTGAGCAATGCATTCTGGGCCACCGGTCATTTTAATGGGGTCTGCTTATCTGACCTTTGCAAGGTGGTTTTGAATACTTTTGAGTGTTTCCCTTGTTTTGAAGCCCAATAAATTCTGAGACGCCCAGCCAACCTGCCGTGTGTGTGTGAGTGACAAGATGCTTACATAAGGAATAGAGGTCCACCGATTGATTGGAACTGCCGATAAATCGGTATCGGCTTTTATTGGTCCTCCAATAATCGGTATCGGCGTTGAAAAATCATAATCGGTTGACCTCACAGCTAATATGAAAAGAATAGCAACAAAGAAGGAATTCATAGTTATTGTGTGTTGCTATAGAAGCAGGGTTGGTGTTAATTCCATTTCAATTCAGTCAAGTCACAAACACAACTTCTTGTCGCAGCTAAGAGACCAACTGATGCACTTGGGCCCTAATTAACCATAACTAATCCTAACCCTAATTGCAAATCACTGCTATCCCATCTAAGCTAACATTTTGCTACGGTATTTGTATTTGCATTGATTAGGGGTCCTCATTAGCTACTGTCAAGACAGCAGCTACTCTTTCTGGGGTCCAAACACATTAAGCCACTTATATCACACATAAAACAAAAGATAAAACAGTACAACATATAACATTATTACATCACTATACTGTGCATATACAAAATGTTTAATACCATCATACAACAATGCATGGCATTGCAGCTTGGCAGGGATCGTGTTTTGGAGGACGCATGGCTCTCGACCTTCGCCTCTCCTGAGTCTATACAGGAGTTAAAGTAATGGGACAAGACTGTAACTACCAATTGGATATCACACAAAAAATTGAAACAGAATAGAGCTAAGCACATGGAAACATAATCATTTCAAATTCCTTATATTAAACAAACCAGATGGCACAATGTTCTTGTTTTTCTAATTTACGGATAGCTAGGGGCACACTCCAACATTCAAACATAGTTTACAAACAAAGCATTTGTGTTTAGTGAGTTCGCCAGATCAGATGCAGTAGGGATGACCAGGGATTTTCTCTTTAAGTGTGTGAATTGGACAATTTTCCTGTCCTGCAAAGTATTTAAAATGTAACTTTTGGGTGTCAGGGAAAATATATTGAGTAGAAAGTACATTATTTTCTTTAGGAATGTAGTGGAGTAAAAGTAAGAGTTGTCAAAAATATAAATATCCCAAAAGAACGACTTAAGTAGTACTTTAAAGTATTATTACTTAAGTACTTTACACCACTGGAGACAGCCTATAGGGAGGAGATCAGAGGACTGATCATACTTTACTTTTCTATTATTTCTCTACTTTTTATTCTCTCTGCATTGTTGGAAAAGGGCCCATAAGTAAACATTTCACTGAGGGTCCATACCTGTTGTTTACGACGCATGTGACATGTAACATGTGATTTGATTGATTGGATTTGAGTTGCTTGGATGAGGGAGATGCATTCAGAGGAGCCCTTACCAGGCAAATTGTTTAGCATTTATTTTTTATTTTGAGGTCTTGGACAATGACCGGCGCAGCTAGGGCACAATGTCAATTCAAATTCACACTCTCACAGACTAACTTTAAGGACTTTTAATCATTGTGTAATGTCTAATCAAAGAGTCTATAGTGTCATTTAACGAGACCAGTTCAAGGTCATCATTAATTGCAGCTAGTTAGTATTGGTAATTGACAACTTCGTTAACCAGTGTGCAGTCCACTCTCTTCCAACCAAACACTTTTTTTTTTCATTCATTAACGATGATTAATGATCAAGTTCGAAGGCGGACGCTGACCGAACAGAGGCCCGAATTGTGCAGCAACTCCAGCCGGTGAATAACAGGTAACGTTTGTGAAGCTTCTAAGATTAACATGTTAGAAAAACCCCCATAGTCTCAGCAGGACATTATCTTCCAGACCACATCAATTATGGACTTGTGGGCCAGTCACAGGTGGTGATGGGAGGCCCGTGGGGAGCCAGCACCCCAGACAAAGAGGGCTAAGTAAGGTTTAATTATGTAAACTCACCTCTTGCTTTTCAATCTTTTATGTGTCGCCCGGTTATAGTGCACGTTTGCGGTGACCTCTAGCAGTGTTCGCCACTGTTCGGGCTGGCAGAGAGGCACGAGAAGCCGTCTGAATAGAGGTGTCAGCGGCAAGCGGCGAGAGAAACGTGGTTCAAGGAGAGGCTGTCTGGACAATGTGACCGAAGCAGAAAATCACACATTTCAGCCATCTCAGAATCACTATTTCATGCTCAGCATCAAAGGCGCACGTAAATAGTATCATTACATATTTTGTTAATCAACGTAAGAAGTAAATAAATGTTCAATAAGGACATTTCGTCATGGGTTGTCCGTGACTACTGTATACGTTCCCCATAGTAAGATATTTATTGACCCATATGACTCATATTATCTTAGTTAATCTTAACGATTTACTTGTTTATAAGCAGAACTTCAAATAAGGTTTTAATCTACTAAATTGACGGTAAATTCATTTGAATTCAATCCCTTTTTTTGACATGGCCCCTTTTGTTTTGAACAAAACCCATACCTTGCCCATTGTAGAAGCGTTCAGAAAGTGGCTTTTTGAACCTGAATGCAAAAACGTTCAAGGAGTGAAGGTGTTCAAAGTTGACCCCTTTTGCATACCCCACCGTACCATGAGACATCGACGTCGTCATCACTGGGAACGATGAACAATTGAGATTGATTTCATTTAAAAGCTTGCAAACAGGGTAGTCAAATAATTTCTGCAAAAAATAATAAATCATTTCTATTATCTAAATACGCTTATACTCTGATGTATTTTCTTCATATTTGCAGAGGTTGTACCTTAGACCCTATCTTGCATCATCTAAGATTTTTTACAACACAAAAACCTCAGATGATCCACCATATGAAATGAGTCAAGCTCTGGACTGGAGTATTACCCAGCTACAGTTCTATGCCTGCTGGTCCATAACAATCCGTTGAACCGCTTACCAATGTTTGAATCTCCAAGTTGGATCGATATAGAAAAAGGGCAAGGTCATGGGCTGTCTATATTTTACCCGACGTTAGGGTGAAGTTGGCCATAGTCGCTGATCTGCGCTCAGTTTAGCATTTTTCCCCACTAATGTTAAGGTTACGACTGGGGGAAGGAAAGCTGATCTTAGATATGTAAAAAAAAAAAAAAAAAAAAGTGGCATATCTAGGAGAAACTTGACCTCATAGCTCTCAGACCAGACTAAACCCCTGCTGTGTCTGTTGTCCCTCAACCCAAAGCCAGGTATGCCCAAAACCCCCGGAGGCACCGGCTGTAAAGACGCAAGACATCCTCAAGGTTGCATAAGACTTCCAACATTATCGGATTCTCAAATATGAATTGGCTGCAGACATGGCGATGCGATGTATGAACATTTGTCAAAGCCAAGAGAGGATGCAGTAGAGGTAACGTGTCCTCCATAATGATACGAGGTACGATTCCATTTTGGAGAGCCTGCGGGCTAGCATTTGTTTTTATGTTGTCAGTGGGGAGACAATGGTAGGTGGGCCACTCTCTTAAACCTCCCTTGATGAATATCCAAGCCACCCATCCCACTGATAGTATATAGGACGGCACAAGATAAGAGGCAAGAGATAAGACGGTCTGGCTGTCACATGGGAGGACACTGGAAATAAGATGACAGCGAATGCGAACATGACCGGGAGCCATTGTCTATCAATAGTGCTGAGGTTACTACAAATTATGTTTCCCTATGTGATCTCTCTTGTGACAGGTTGGGAATGGCAGCGTGACCCGACTGCCAACGAATTACATCTGGGAGACAATCGAGAGCAAGACACACTGAAATCATAAACACCCACAAATGTACACAAACAAAACATACACACTGGCATGTACACTCAAATACAGTACATATGTACATTTGCACACATAAAGACCATACAACTGCATGCACCCTCATGGCACATAGACATACACAGAATATGTATTTTGTAACCTTTATTTAACTAGGCAAGTCAGTTAAGAACAAATTGTTATTTACAATGACGGCCTACCAAAAGGCAAAAGGCCTCCTGCGGTGACGGGGAGCTGGGTTTCACAATTAAATATGAATATAGTACAAAACATACATCATGACACGAGAGACAGCACAACACTACATGAAGAGAGACCTAAGACGACAACATAGCAAGGCAGCAACACATGACAACACAGCATGGTAGCAACACAACATGACAACAACATGGTAGCAACACCACATGGCAGCAGCGCAACATGGTAGCAGCACAAAACATGGTACAAACATTATTGGGCACACACAACAGCGCAAATGGCAAGAAGAGGCAACAATACATCACAAACACATACACACATACACACTATCATGTACACGTACCCATACAAAACATATAAACACACATACAACGGGACATGTATACAGCCTGAAACAGAAATGATACACCTATTTTTTTGTTGTTGAAATAACATCTAAGATTGAACATACCGTGGAGGAACCGGATAACCAAGAACACAGCGACCGAGAGGTGATTGAAAAACACATGTAGGGGCATGTGCAGGCCTATAATGTTACTGTAATGTTACTGTGATGTTATTCAGACTATTGTAGCCCACAGACCTTTATGAGACGAGTGTGTCTGCGGCATTGCTCAAAAACAACGTCAAGACCGTTAACGGTTGAGGTGGAATCAGACACTCCGGACCGTCGCTGGGTGAACTAAATGTGTCAGGCGCCATTAGCATAATGGCGTAAAAAACGGATTGTTATGGCTAACTGTTTTGCAAATGTTGTCGAACAACTCAGAAGAGAGGCGACACGGGAAAGCTGACGAGTAGGAGCTTTGATATTTGAACAGCAGATACGCAGACATTCACTCACACACACACACACAATCTCTCTCTTTCTCTCACACGCACACACTTGTTTGCATTCCCTCTTCCTGTGTTGTGAGGAAGGGAAAATTAGCTTCAAAATGACAGACAAACAATGCGAAGAATCCTTACCACAAATTGTTCATTGACGTACTGTACAGACACATCGAGTTAAAATGTTTCAGCCCTCCTCTGAAGAGAACATCCCACTACACCACCACTGGTTGTCAAAGGAGCTCCCGCCACAAAGGACACACAAATTGGATGTGAACATTTGCCTTCAACATGGTCCATGTGGCATTTATGCACCCGTGCAATAATTGACTTATAATGGAGTTGTTATGTTAAAGCACGGACGTTTACACATATGCACTGCTCAAAAGAATAAAGGGAACACTAAAATAACACATCCTAGATCTGAATGAATGAAATATTCTTATTAACTACTCTTTTCTTTACATAGTTGAATGTGCTGACAACAAAATCACACAAAAATGATCAATGGAAATCAAATTTCAAATTAAAGTGGAAAACCACACTACAGGCTGATCCAACTTTGATGTAATGTCCTTAAAACAAGTCAAAATGAGGCTCAGTAGTATGTGTGGCCTCCACTTGCCTGTATGACCTCCCTACAACGCCTGGGCATGCTCCTGATGAGGTGGCGGATGATCTCCTGAGGGATCTCCTCCCAGACCTGGACTAAAGCATCCGCCAACTCCTGGACAGTCTGTGGTGCAACGTGGCGTTGGTGGATGGAGCGAGACATGATGTCCCAGATGTGCTCAATTGGATTCAGGTCTGGAGAACGGGTGGGCCAGTCCATAGCATCAATGCCTTCCTCTTGCAGGAACTGCTACAACACTCCAGCCACATGAGGTCTAGCATTGTCTTGCATTAGGAGGAACCCAGGGCCAACCACACCAGCATAAGGTCTCACTAGGGGTCTGAGGATCTCATCTCTGTACCTAATGGCAGTCAGGCTACCTCTGGCGAGCACATGGAGGGCTGTGCGGCCCCCCAAAGAAATGCCACCCCACACCATGACTGACCCACAGCCAAACCGGTCATGCTGGAGGATGTTGCAGACAGCCAAACGCTCTCCCCGGTGTCTCCAGACTCTGTCACATCTGGCACATGTGCTCAGTGTGAACCTGCTTTCATCTGTGAAGAGCACAGGGTGCCAGTGGCGAATTTGCCAATCTTGGTGTTCTCTGGCAAATGCCAAATGTCCTGTAAGCACAACCCCCACCTGTGGACGTCGGGCCCTCATATCACCCTCATGGAGTCTGTTTCTGACCGTTTGAGCTGACACATGCACATTTGTGGCCTGCTGGAAGTCATTTTGCAGGGATCTGGCAGTGCTCCTCCTGCTCCTCCTTGCACAAAGGCAGAGGTAGCGGTCCTGCTGCTGCCCTCCTACGGCCTCCTCCACGTCTCCTGATGTACTGGCCTGTCTCCTGGTAGCGCCTCCATGCTCTGGACACTACGCTGACAGACACAGCAAACCTTCTTGCCACAGCTCGCATTGATGTACCATCCTGGATGAGCTGCACTACCTGAGCCACTTGTGTGGGTTGTAGACTCCGTCTCATGCTACCACTAGAGTGAAAGCACCGCCAGCATTCAAAAGTGACCAAAACATCAGCCAGGAAGCATAGGAACTGAGAAGTGGTCTGTGGTCCCCACCTGCAGAACCACTCCTTTATTGGGGGTGTCTTGCTAATTGCCTATAATTTCCACCTGTTGTCTATTCCATTTGCACAACAGCATGTGAAATGTATTGTCAATCAGTGTTGCTTCCTAAGTGGACAGTTTGATTTCACAGAAGTGTGATTGACTTGGAGTTACATTGTGTTGTTTAAGAGTTCCCTTTATTTTGTGGAGTGGCGCCAAGGCTGCGCACCAGAGCTCCAGTGCTCCCCCACAGCCCGGTTCATCCTGTGCCTCCTTTACGCACCAGGCCTCCTGTAGGTCTCCCCAGCCTGGTGGGCCCTGTGGCAGCCCCACGCACCAGGCTGTCTCTGTGTCTCCTCCCTCCAGCAACGCCCTCCAGTCCAGAACCTCCAGAGGCGCCCTCCAGTCCAGAGCCTCCAGCGACGCCCTCCAGTCCGGAGCCCTCAACAAGGGTGCCCAGTCCGGGGCCCGCAACGAGGGTGCCCAGTCCGGGGCCCGCAACGAGGGTGCCCAGTCCGTGGCCCGCAACGTGGTTGCCCAGTCCGGGGCCCACTACGAGGGTCCCCAGTCCGTGGCCCGCTACGAGGGTCCCCAGAATGGGGTCGGCGGTGAGGGTCCCCGCTCTAGAGGCGCCACCTAAGTGGGCCAAGCCAGATGTGGAGCGGGGTCTACGTCCCACACCAGAGCCGCCACCGCGGAGAAATGCCCACCCAGAACCTCCCCTATAGGTTCAGGTTTTGTGGCCAGAGTCCGCACTTTGGGGGGGGGGGGGGAATACTGTCACGCCCTGACACGCCCTGTCTCTATTTTGGTTTGGTCAGTGTGCCCACCCCAAATCACAATCTATGTTCTTTTTCTATGTTTTGTATTTCTTTGTTTTGGCTGGGTATGGTTCTCAATCAGGGACAGCTGACTATCGTTGTCTCTGTTTGGGGACCATACTTAGGTAGCTTTTTTTCCTCCTATGTTTTGTGGGCAGTTTTTTTCTGTTTAGTGTTTTCTGCAACTAACAGGACTGTTTCGGTTTAGTTTTGCACCTTGTTATTTTTGTGTCAGTGTTCAGTTCAATAAAAGTCATGAACACTAACGACGCTGCTCTTTGGTCCGATTATTCCTCATCAGACGACGACACCCGTTACAGGAGTGGCCGTCACAAAGCCCTGACCTCAATCCTTTAGAAAATGTGTGTGCAGAACTGAAGAAACATGTGCGAGCAAGGAGGCCTACAAAGCTGACTCAGTTACAACAGCTCTGTCATGATGAATGGGCCAAAATTCACCCAACTTATTGTAGGTTGCTTGTGGAAGGCTACCCGAAACGTTTGACCCAAGTTAAACAATTTAAAGACATTGCTGCCAAATAGTAATTGAGTGTATGTAAACTTCTGATCTACTGGGAATGTGATGAAAGAAATAGAAACTGTAATAAATCATTCTCTCTACTATTATTCTGACATTTCACATTCTTAAAATAAAGTGGTGACCCTAACTAACCTAAGACAGGGAATTTTTACTAGTATTAAATGTCAGGAATTGTGAAAAACTGAGTTTAAATGTATTTGGCTAAGGTGTATGTAAACTTCCGACTTCAACTGTATATCAATTACATGCAATATAGACAGTATACATGGTTAATATTGATCACATTTATCAATAAATGCACTATTTGTTTTTTTGATAAAATATGTCAACACAAATCAATTATAATCAAGACATGGGTGGAATAAATCATGTTTATCTTGAACAAATATAAATGAAACAAGGTTATCACTATTGATGTGTATTGATTTGAACTGAACAAATTGGAAGAACACATTTTCCATACTGTATTTATGGAAATGATAAATGAGCCCCATTGAACATAAATTAAGGACAGACTACACACCACATGAGGGACAGAGTTCTACTTTGTGTGTGTGTTGCAAATGTATTTCTTGCACTTGATGCATGTGTACTGTATTGTGTCTTCTGTCATTCTTGGGTCCACACACGTCACTTCTTGTTGCTACCGGCTGCAATCCAGAATGACGAAAACAGTTCGTTTAGGAATTTTACTAACATTTCACTCGCTCACACTCAGACCTACACGCATACAACATCACTCACACTTACGTCCGGTACTCATGTGCAGGACATAAAGCCTTCTTTTGAACTGCTCATCCCAGACACCATCCAGAAAATCATTCTGGACTGCATTAATTTGGAGGGAAGGCGTGTTTTTGGAGAGAGATGGAAGGCGATGGACCAAACTCATTTACATGCATACTTTGTGGTTCTTATCCTTGCTGGTGTTTTCAGATCCAATGGGGAATCAACAGAATCCCTGTGGGATGCAGAAACTGTCAGATAACTTTTCCATGCAACAATATCTCTCGAAACCTTCCACATTATTTCCGGGATTATCAGCTTCGATAACTGAGACACCAGACCAGCTAGGCAGCAGAGAGACCAGCTAGCTGCAATCAGGTCAGTGTTGGACAAGTGGGTGGAACACCTGCCCTATTTTACAACCCTGGGCCCAACGTTACTGTTGATGAGCAGCTTATGCCATTTAGGTGCCGCTGCCCCTTCAGGCAGTACATAGACATCAAGAAAGCCAGTCAGTTGATTAGTTTTTTCGAACACTTTTGATAAACAGGGCAAAATAGAAAATGGCCTATAACAGTTAGGACCAGCTTGATCTCTCCCTTTAAATAAAGGATGAACCGTGGGTGCCTTCCAAGCAATGGGAACCTCCCCGGAAACGAGAGACAGGTTAAAAAGGTTGGAGATAGGCTTGACGATGATAGGGGCAGCAACCTTAAAGAAGAAAGGGTCTAAACCATCTGACCAATATGTTTTTTTAGGGGGTCAAGCTTGAGAAGCTCCTTTAGCACCTCGGACTCAGTGACTGCATGCAGGGAGAAACTTTGTAGCGGGGCAGGGGAAAAAGAGGGAGAAGCATCGGGGATAGTCGCATTAGAAGGGGTGGGAGATGAGGAAATATTGTGTGGGCTAGGAGGCATGGCTGAGTCAAATAGGAACCTGACTTAATGAAGTGGTGATTAAAGAGCTCAGCCATGTGCTTCTTGTCAGTAACAACCACATCCTCAACTTTAAGGGACATAGGCAGCTCTGAGTAGGGTTTATTCTCCAGGTCTTTAACCGTTTTCCAGAACTTCTTGGGGTTAGACCCATAGAGAGAGAACGACTCCTTAAAGTAACTAACTTTGGCCTTCCGGATAGCCTGAATGCACTTATTTCTCATTTGCCTGAAGAGCCAGTCAGCATGAGTATGCGTGTGCTGAACATTTCGCCAAATGCAATTCTTGAGGTGGAGTAACTCTGCAAGATAAAGGTAGAACCAGGGGCTGAACCAGTTTTGAAATCTCATTTTATTTTTGGGGGCGTGTTTTTTTAACAATACTACTGATATCTCAAAAAAGAAGGTCCAAGCGTCTTCGACAGAGGGGATCAAACTGATTCTAAACCAATTTAGAGGCCAGTTCATGAAGGAAGGTTTGCTCATTAAAGTTTTTTAGCAAGCGTTTATGACAAAATAGGACAGGTCATTTCACTGAGCAGCCATTATGAACACAGGCTGTAAAACAGTGATCACTAAGGTCATTACAGAAAACCCCAGACTGATACCTATCAGGATTATTTGTGACATCAACATCAAAAAGAGTTGCCTTTTCTGGGTGTTTGGAGTCATACCTTGTGGGATTGGTAATAATCTGAGAAAGATTTAGGGAGTCCCATTGCTTTAGGACTTGGTCAGGTGGTTTAAGCAAGTCCCAGTTTAGGTTACCTAGCAGGATAAATTCAAACTTGGTATAAGGGGCCAGGGAGAGAGCTTAGGGCAGGTAGGGTACAGGCAGGTGATGATAGAGGACGATAGCACCCAGCAACAGTCAACAAAGAGCTATTTGAAAGTTTAATACTTAAAACCAGCAAATCAAATTGTTTGAGGACAGACTTGGTGGAGACAACCGAGCACTGAAGGTGATCCTTGGTAAAGATTGCCACTCCCCCACCTTTGGAAGATCCGTCTTGCCGAAAAAGGTTATAACCAGAAAGGGTAACATCAATATTCAAAACGCTTTTCATCTTCCAAAGTGGAAGTCGCTCCTTCCACACTAGCTTCTCTCTCTGCAAAAAAAATATTTCTAAGGCCCTCTGAGCGATGTCCTTTAAGATTATTTTTGCCATACTGATTGATTGTAGTAAGGAGCCACTTATGCAAAGCTATTTATTTGTTGTGTTCCTACCCCAATTTGCACCTGGCTCCGGACAGATTTATGTTTACAATGTATCAAAATAATGCATAAAAACAATGTATTTTAATAACATTGTGCACGTTCCCGTAAGACATTGTGTAGTTTCACATACTACATTCAAAGGGTAAAGACTTTCAGAAAAACGGGAGACCGGCAGACAGGCAGGGAGACAGACAGACAGGGACAGGCAGGGAGACAGACAGGTTCTTAAGGCTATGTTGAAACAGCAGGCCCAGGGAGGAGGAAGACAAGAGTGAACCTTTTTGTTTCATTTTTTACTTGTTTTCACCAACACACACACTTTTCCACACGTATTACCCGAACACCACACATGTAATATAAATGTGTAGGGGGGTGCACAGTGTGCACTCAATGAAAATGTGTTATTTTACATGTTCTTCACAGAAAATGAGCCAAGGCCAATGAGTCTCAGGTTGAAAAAATGATTCATTGTATCATTTTTCCCTAAGTAAACATTGAAATGGGTCCCACAGACCTGAACACCACACAAGGGTTAAACCAAGTGGGGACAACAGACTGGAATAAGGAGAGATTGAATATCTCTATAAACACTCCAGCCAACTCGTCTATACCTGCTCTGAGGATTGTGCTTGGGATGCCGTGTGTGCCGGCATTCTTGCAAGGGTTTACATGCTTAAACGTCTTACTCACGTCAGAGAGAGAGAGAGAGAGAGAACGAGAGAAAGAGAGAGCTATTTCGCTCCAGTCTAATAGCGTTTACCCATTTCTCCTCGCGAGATACAGATATTAATTCAAGTTCTCTACGCCCATTCACTCTCATCTCCAGCGTCCTCTGTCTCTCTCTGCACGTCTCTACAGATGGCAAACTCCCCAATGCGTTGTTCTCTGCTTCTCTCATTTTAATGTTTACCCCCTTCCCCTGTCAATGTTTTAACTGCCAATATGAGTCTTCAAGTGTCTAGTTGTTTGCCATGTCGGGAACAAGAAGTCTATCAGCTGAAGCATACCCTTCCCCGAAGAAATACCTGATTATGTTGCTTTGCTATTCAGTTATGTAGAGAGTAATTCCCTCAAGTAATCAATATGCACTGAGCTACTTGGTTGCTGAATCCTAATAGTGGTGTAGCCAGGCAAATCTGTGTTTAACTTGGTACCAAGGCTAGGAACACAAATGTCCTCTTGGCTTGAGATTCGGGGCTCATCTGCATTTTTCAAAGCTCACATTCCTCTTGTCCCAAATATATTAGTGTAGTATATGTATGTATGTGTAAGTATGGAAGTATGTAATATCGTTTGTCTGTCACACCCAATCCTTGCAAAATGTGTAAAATTGACAAGAACCATGATAAGGCTTATGGAGAAAATATGTCATAGTCGGAAGGCATGTGAGAAGACTGAGAATTGTATCAATCGTAGTATGATGTGTGTTGCATCTTACCTGTACAACCTCGATCACAGTGTTTTTGAGGTATGCAGTGTTTGTGTGGTATACTAACCTTGCACGCACATACACACACACACACACACACACACACACACACACACACACACACACACACACACACACACACACACACACACACACACACACACACACACACACACACACACACATAGAACGTTGCTTTTTTGTCCACTCATCAGGCAGGGCTACCATAGCAGATGCACCTTTGACCCTTGGGCAAATTGGAGTCGTGACCAAATTATTTTTGATTTACTACCTACTGTAGCATTGGTAATGGTCTTGTATCACACCGAGCATTCTTTCACAACTCACAGGATCATGCCATTATGTAACTACAGTAGTATTGGTCCACAGCTATGTTATTTTATCACACATTGTATTACAGTATATCACAACTACGGTATCTTACATACATAATACAAGTTCATTGTTTTACCTTCAGTCGTGTTGCTAGGTGGCGATGGTTTTATATCACACCTACCATTATAACCTACCTATCATTTAATTATCTACCTTCAGTTGTGCTGAGAAACTCAGTTCATGGAATCAGGCAGAACTCATTTATCAGCAATGAGAGGTTTATTCAAGCAGTTGCAAGGAAAATCACTCTCTCAGGGTGAACCCGGAGAGGATCTTGGTCATTTACAAAAGACACAGTCTTTATATACTTTATCTACACAAAGAGCTAAACCCCCTTCTAGCGGTGTTAAGCTATGAAAATACAGCAGATAACGGGTAATTGGCTCTACTTCCCTACAAAAACATTACAAATGAGAACAGGTTTCACGGATCCCTCCGGAACTTTCATTACACACACCTGGCCCCTATTCCCATTGATTAGTAATTGTATAAGTGTCCCCTTTGTTCACCAATGTCCTGTCGACTATTGTTCCCATGTCCATTGGTCGTGTGAGTACCTGTGCTGTGTTGTTTTGGCTTTTGTGCCGCTTGTATTGCGCAGATGATTACGGGTCCCGACCCGTGTGGCATCATTGTGTGCGTGTGTGTACGGGTCTCGCCCCGGTGTATTTATTCAAGGTACTCCTCGCTATTTTGTTTGGGTTTCAACCCTGTGTTTTGTATACGTGTTTGTTTGGTCTTCGTCCCTGTGCCTTTACATGGCACGCTGTAGTTTTGGGAGTAATAAAACACCCTATTACGCATTCCTGCACCTGTATTCCGATCCCATTATACCAACGTGACAGAATAATCGACCATTAAAGGAGACAGTGGGAATGGCCCGTCAGACGTCGCTGCGATTGGTCCGTCTGGCCCCGCCGCAACTTCAGCAGCTGCAACTGGCCCGTCTGACGCCGCCACAACCTGTCCTTCTGATGCCACTGCAACTGGCCCATCAGACGGCGCCGCAACTTCGGCAGTTGGAACTGGCCCGTCTGACGACAACGCAACTTCGGCAGCTGCATCGGGTCCTGATCGACCCGCACTGCGTTCCTGTGATCGTCCTCTGGGCCGGTGTCGTTGCGCTGCTGGTGCAGGGCGTCGGGGGATTACTGTCACGGATCCCTCCGGAACTGTGTCATTGCGCACACCTGGTCCCCATTTCCTCAATGATTAGTAATTGTATAAGTGTGCCCTTTGGTTCACCATTGGGCTGTCGATTATTGTTACTATGTCCGTTGGTTCGTGTGCTGTGCCATGTTGTTTTGGCTTTCGTGCCACGTATATTGTGCAGATGATTACGGGTCTCATCCCCCGTAATAATCATTGTGCGATTGTGTATTTATTCGAGGTACTCCTCGCTCTTTTGTTTGGGTTTCTACCCTATGTTTTGTATATGTGTTTGTTTGGTCTTCGCCCCTGTGCCTTTACACGGCACGCTGTAATTTGGGAAATAAAAACCCCTATTACGCATTCCTGCGCCCGTCTCCCGACCCATTTATACCAACGTGACAACAGGCTCTAACCAGTTTTCACAGCCTACAGAGGAGATAGAGGAGTGACAGGATATTTAAAGCCTAACCAGAGGGAACTAGTTTTCCACCTGTCTATGCTTTTAGTGCCCTATAGATAATGAGCTAGTAATAATTCAGTCCTCTGCGGTATGTAAAGAAGTTAGTGAACAACTGTAAAACAACATTTTTAAAAATTGAACTATGCAAGTCAGTTAATCTGCAGACCATCCAATTTTATGTGTGGATACACCAACATAGACAACTACAAATTCTACTATAGATAGATAATCTCATTTATTGGTGTCGTGTAAAAGCAGTTTTGGAGTTTTCTGTTTTCAATGTCCCGAGGGCAGAAGCAAATGTGATTTAAGGCAAGAAATGTTAGGGTAAGTTTAAGCAAGTCAGATTATGCAATAAATGTTTGGGTAAGAATTGGGTTGGGGTTAATTTTTGAACCAGCAACCTTGTACGTGCTTAGCCACATGTTACAGGGGCGGCAGAGTAGCCGAGGGGTTAGAGCGTTGGACTAGTAACTGGAAGGTTGCAAGTTCAAATCCCTGAGCTGACAAGGTACAAATCTGTAGTTCTGCCCCTGAATGGCCACTGTTCCTAGGCCGTCATTGAAAATAAGAATTTGTTCTTAACTGACTTGCTGAGTTAAATAAAGGTAAAATAAAAACTGTCACTTAGTCCTTTTCAAAATGAATCAAATCAAATGCAAACGATTAGGGATATGGCATTTACAATAAAACAATTATATTTGAGGCCTGGGAGGTAAGGGATACTCTTTCTATCCAGCCCTTAAAGTGGAACAGCTCTTTTTTCTGTTGAAGGAACAGCAAGACAAGCCTCCGGCACAGGGCGTTTAACATTTTCACCCATTTCTAAAAGAGCAAAAAAAAAACATTTTGGTGAGGTTGTGTGTAATTTGTTTAGTTTTTTTGTCATCTCAATCTCTCTTTAGCGATGAGGCGTTGAAATAAAGATAGCCCCCGGATGTCCTGGTGGACTTTGGTGCCTCTCAATGAGTGCTAGTCTGAGTCATGTGATCCTAGGGTGGCAGCACTACCACTAGAACAGCCCCCAGCATGTAAATCGATGTTCTTTCTGAGTCACTGACTCCAAGTCCCCAACTCTGCTCCACGATACACCAGGCCCAAAATCCAATTTTCCACAACTCCCTTATGCTGCACCAACCTTGTCCCCGCCATGAGTTAAAATAGACTAGATTAAAATGTGAATGAATATGTTTACAGTTAATGTATTCAGTACCAATTTTTGCTCAGGTATTGCTAGGTAAAACGAGAGAGAGAGAGTGAAAGTGAACGAGATAAAAAAAAAATATCTAACTTTGCGAAAAGAAGATAATGTCAACACCGTGCATAATCTCCTGTATCAATGCTTTGCTGTGGCTTGGAACACTGGTGGGAACGCAATAAACTGCTTGGCTTCCATTCCTTTGATGTGCATGCCATCATTATTACAATTTCAACATATTTCATAAAGGTCGGGTCAAAATGGAACCCAGCCTCTTCCTGTTATAATGGTCCATATTCCACAGTGTGAAGAAAGACCTTCCCGCATTATCTGACACCTGATGAATAGTGCATCATAGTCTTCTTTTTGTTTGTGTATGTGAGGGTCAACATAATGTCACTGAAAAGGTGACTTATGTGTATATATAATGTATTATCTGTTAGTTGTGTTTGTGGACAACTAACACACCCAGCTGCTATATAGCATTAATAACCATAGTTAAGCCTTGTGAGAACTATAGTTTTGGGACACCAGGCTTAGGGGCCAACCCTGGGTCAGACGGAGAAGGGAGAGAGGAAGAGAGAGAAAGTTACAAAAGGAGACTGAAACAGAGAGAGAAACAGAGTGAGAGCGATTGAGACTGTAGGCCAGAGATAGAGAGGGAGAGAGAGAGAGAAAGAGAGAGATTTCCAGCTTGTTATCCAAAAGATAATTTAAAGTTCTGAAGATGGAGTGTGTGTGTGTGTGTGTGTGTGTGTGTGTGTGTGCACGTGCACGTGTGTGTGTGCACGTGCACATGTGTGTGTGCAATAGCTTCTCAAGTAATTTAGTATTCAGGCCCTTAGAATATCATTAATCTGCCTTCCTTGATGTTGATGTCCTAGAATGAACTTAGCCAGGTTTGCATGGCCTTGAATACTGAAGCAGTAAGACTTAAGTCTACCATATTCTTCGAAACACTCCCCGCAACATTTTTTTAAGTGTGTATTTGTTTTGGTCTTCGGCAGGTTTTTTTTCTGGCTCCTTCCTCTGTCATTGGTCAACTGTGCTACTCGGTCAACAGTACTACTCCTAGTAGGAGTGAAATGAGTTCTGACATGCATACATCTATCTTGCCCTCCATTTGCATTTATCCTGAACAAAAATATAAACGCAACATGCAACAATTTCAAAGATTTTACTGAGTTACAGTTCATATAAGGAAATCAGTCAATTGAAAGAAATTAATTATGTCCTAATCTATGGATTTCACATGACTGGGCAGGAGTGCAGCCATGGGTGGACCTTGGAGGGCATAGGCCCACCCACTAGGCAGCCAGACCCAGCCAACCAGAATGAGTTTGCCCCACATAAGGGCTTTCTTACAGACAGAAACACTCCTCCTTATCATTAAGATTCGGTGTGCTTGAGGCTGTTTTCAGAGGTTTGGGGGGGGGGGAGTTCGGAGAGAGGTGATTGACGAGAGAGAAAGCAAATGGCTATGGGTGAGGGCTTTTTCTATTGGATCAGGACTTTTTCTTATCTTTCTATTGGGTTTAGCGAAGGCCATGTGTAAAGGTTGGGGGGCGACCAGGCCACTCGAGGAAGGAGGATGTGTCTGGGGAACAAGATTACATCAATAATGGTTCCTGGCTAGCGGGAGAGGAAGCTGAAGTGCTCTATGAAAGTTTATGTAAATGTATCTGAAAAAAAGATAATGTTTGACCAACTGCAAACATTTGAGTTCCTATAGAGTACTTATGTCGGTATAAGATAACGGCTTTCCAATATTTACCTTGAAGTGAAATAAAAAACATGCCAGAAGCATTTATTTGAGCTTATGACACCTTATAAATACCTATAGGCTGATCACACTTAAAATAGTATACAGTCTATTAGATACACCCATCTAGTACAGGGTTGGACCACCCTTTGCCTCCAGAACAGCCTGAATTCTTCAGGGCATTCTGCGAGGGGTCGGGAAAACATTTCACAGGGATGTCAGTCCATGCTAACGCAATAGCTTCACGCAGTTGCTGCAGATTGGACAGAGGTACATTCATGCTGCGAACAGCCCGTTCCATCTTATCCCAAAGATCTGCTCTATTGGATTGAAGTCTGGGGACTGTGCAGGCCACTCATGTAAACTGAACTGTTCCAGGCAATGATCTTCCACTCCTCAATTGTCCAGTGTTGGTGATCACGTGCCCACTGGAGCCGCTTCTAGTTGTTTTTAGCTGATAGGAGTGGAAACCGGTGTGGCCGCCTGCTGCAATAGCCCATTGGTGACTAGGATCGATGAGTTGTCCATACCCGAGATTCCGTTCTGCACTCCACCGTCGTGCTGCGCTGTTATTTGTCTGTTTGTGGCCCACCTGTTAGCCTGCACGATTCCTGCCATTCTCCTTCGACCTCTCTTATTAACAAGTCCTAGACACTGCTGTGTGAAAAGCCCGGGAGGGCGGCCGTTTCTGAGATACTGGATCCGGCGCGCCTGGCATCGACGATCATACCACGCTCAAAGTTGCTTGGGTCACTCATTTGGACCCTTCTAACATTCAATTGAACAGTAACTAATTCCTTGATGCCTGTCTGCCTGTTTTATATACCAAGCCATGGCCACGATCACTGTCTACAGGAGCGATCCAATTTCACGAATGGGGTGGTGTACATAATAAACTGGCCGGTGAGTTTATATTATAACTTTTAAAGGCTTTTTGAAGCCCCCATAAACCATCATTGGTGTTTCACATTATAATAAAATGTGGTTCTTAAGTTCTTAAACTGGGGTTGGTGTATCGTGGAGCAGAGTTGGGGACTTGAGTCAGTGGCTCACAAAGAACAATTCATTCGCACACTGGGGGCTGGCCTAGTAGTAGTGCTGCCACCCTAGGAGTCACCATGACATCCGGGGGCTATCCTATTTCAATTATTTCAACATCTCGTCACATTACTGCACCAAAATGTTTTTGTCCTAATTTAAAAAGGCACTCTGCCGGAGGCTTGGCTAGATCTTCCTTAAAAATGTATATTTTTATCAAATATATATATATATATATATATATATATATATATTTACCCTTTTCACCTGCGAGAGCAGTTTCTTCTTCGTGTTAGCATCTTTAGTGGTGTATATACATTTTAAAAAGGACTAAGTAACATTGCACCGACAGACATGACAACTCAACTTCTAGCTCCTAAGCAACTTTGCAGTATATTTATTTTGTGGTATGTCTTACATAATTAGCCCAGAACGTTTTTTGTGTTATTACATACAGCCGGAAAAAAACTTTTGGATATCAGAGAGGTGTTTACTCACCAGCATTACGACCAAGAATGTGACTTTTCCCGAATTGTATCCTTCATTCGTATCCCCCAGGGCAATTGAACATTCCAGAGGCTGCTCCAAGACTCTGCCGGCGGAAAAGAGGTATTCAAATTAACTTCTAGTCTGACTCAAGAGGCATGCACATCCGAGTATAATACTCACTAATGTTCAGTCTCTAGACAATTAAGTGGACGAGCTCGGGGCGAGGATCTCCTTCCAGAGAGACATCAGGGACTGTAACATACTCTGTTTCACAGAATCCTGGCTCTATCCGGATACACAGTCCCCTTCCATATAGCCAGCTGGGTTGTCAGTACATCGCGCAGACAGGAATAAAGAACTCTCCAAGAAGAAGAAAGGCGGAGGTGTATGTTTCATGATTAACTACTCATGGTGTGATTGTGATAACGTAAAGAAACTCAAATCCTTTGGTTCACCCAACCTATAACACGTCACAATCAAATGCCGATAGGATTACCTCCCAAGAGAATTCTCTTCGGTTATAGTCACAACCGTGTATATTCCCCCTCAAGCCAATATCACAACGGCTCACAAGGGGCTACACTGGACTTTGTGCAAACTGGAAACCACATATCCTGAGAGCGCATTTATTGTAGCTGGAGATTTTAATGAAGCAAATTTGAACATTTGGAAGTACTATCAACACATTGACTGTAGTAATAGCACTGTTAAAATGCTCGATCACCGCTACTGTCACGTTCTGACCTTTATTTCCTTTGTTTTGTATTTATTTAGTATGGTCAGGGCGTGAGTTGGGGTGGGCAGTCTATGTTTGTTTTTCTATGATTTGGGGATTTGTATGTTTCGGCCTAGTATGGTTCTCAATCAGAGGCAGGTGTCATTAGTTGTCTCTGATTGAGAATCATACTTAGGTAGCCTGGGTTTCACTGTTTGTTTGTGGGTGATTGTCTATTTTGATTGCTTGTGTCATCACAGTTCTCATTTAGCTTCACGGTCGTTATTTGTTTATTGTTTTGTATAATGTGTTTCAGTGTTCAGTGTTTTCGTCATTAAATATCAAGATGAACACAAACCACGCCGCATTTTGGTCCTCCTCTCCTTCCCAGGAAGAATCCCGTGACTGCTACCCTCCCTTCCGCAATGCCTACAAGGCCCTGCCCCGCCCTCCCTTCAGGCAAATCCGATAACGACTTAATTTTGCTCCTCCCTTCCTGTAGGCAGAAACTCGAACAGGATGCACAATTGAGAGCATCCTGTCGATCTGTACTGTATCACAGCCTGGTACGTCAACTGCACCACCCGCAACCACAAGGCTCTCCAGAAGGGTGTGCGGTCTGCCCCACACATCAGGCACACTGCCTGCCCTCCAAGACACCAACAGCACCCGATGTCACAGGAAGGCCAAAAAGATCATCAAGGACATTAACCTCCCGAGCCACTGCCTGTTCACCCCAGTACCATCCAGAAGGTGAGGTTAGTACATGTGCATCAAAGCTGGGACCGAGAGACTGAAAAAAAGCTTCTAAGACCATCAGTCTGTTGAATAGTATTCACTAGCAGGCTACCACCCTGTTACTCAACCCTGCAACTTAGAGGCTGCTGCCCTATGTACATAGACATGGAACCATTGGATACTTTACTAATGGAACACTAGTCACTTTAATAATGTTTACATACTGCTTTACTTTTGCCTATGTACATACTGTATTCTATTCTAATGTGTTTTAGTCAGTGCCACTCCGAAATTGCTCGTCCTAATATTTATATATTGCTTATAATTCCATTATTTTCCTTTAATTTGTGTATTGTTGTGAATTGTTAGATACTACTGCACTGTGGGAGCCAGGAACACAAGAATTTCGCTACAGTAGCAATAACATCTTCTAAATATGTGTATGTGACCAATAACATTTGATTTGAACAGTCAGCTGTAAAATTGGCCAAGTTGTTCGTTTCCAGCGATTTGTCTTTTTGGGACTGTGTTTTCCGTTAATATGGTTTAATGAATTTGTAGCTCAGGTTATTAAGAGGAAGGCCATTGGGGCTTTTAGTCTGCAGAGTAGACCAACCAATGATATGCGTGGATATACCAGGCAAGACATGTTAATGGGTAGGTTTAGGCAAGTAATTCCTAACAAAGTCAAAGTTAGAGGTTGGGTTGAGTTTGGGCAATAAGAAGTGGTTGGATAAGATTGGGTTGGGGTCAAATTTGAACCAGCAACCCTGTGCACCAACCACCGAGCGAGCCTTACGTTATTTTCACATCCTCTAACCAATATTATTAATTCTGCCTTAGATCGGTGTGATAACAGCTGTGGTATCAGAACATAGCGATTCAGAGATGGAGAACTCTCCCTATTTTAAATAATATATTACCAATGTTGATGTATTTATTCCAAGCCTAAGTAGCCAAAATAAATGGCCTACTCTCCAACTTTATTTGGAATGGAAGGACCTCAAGAGTCAAATGGAATGTTTTACACTTACATTATAATGCTGGAAGTCTTGGACGACCTCATTAATAGTAGTGTGGTTTTCTTCAGAGAAAAATGGGGGGGGGGGGGGGGGAATCAAAACTGGCTGTGTATGTACTTCTATGAACAATCAGTGGTGAGAATTCCTCGGATTTTGTGTCTGTGACATTTTGAAGCAAATTTTCCCTCCCTCACAACACAGGACAAGGGAAAGCAAACCGGTGTGTGTTTGAGAGAGAGAAAGAGAAAGAGAGAGAGTGTGTGTGAGTAAATGTATGTGTGTCTGCGGTTCACGCATCAACGCTTGACCTCGTCAGCTTTCACCCGTTGCCTCTCTCCTGAGTTGTTCGGCAACTTTTGGAAAACTGGTAGTCACAACAATCCGTTTCTACACCGTTAGGCTTTTGAGGCCTGACACATGTAGTTGACGCATCGTCGGTCTGGAGTGTCCGATTCCACCTACACTGCTAGCGGTCTCGATTTTAACAACACTGCAGACACACTGGTCTTGTAAAGGTCTGTTGGCTATTGTCAGAATAGAGCGATTCCTCAGGAAACCCAGACCAAAAAAAGACCATGATTTGGGGTATTTTAACAGAATTACATTTGCACGGTTAGGGAGTAACTGGTTACATAAAACTGTCATTGTAATCTGTTACGTTAGCAGAAAAAATATTGTAATCAGATTACAGATTGTCGTGGAAATGTTCTGTATTTACCAAATCATGAGAGCAAACCACATACAGGTCAGAGTTAGTTATCACAAAGTCCATCTTTAATTATATGAGCTCCATTACAACCCTGTGACTCTCAGATCAATTCAGTGTCTATAAATGAATTCTCTGAGAGTCCCTTACACATTGCAACTGAGATCCTTTATAGCAAAGACACACATAGCCAGACAGCATCGGCATAATTCATCGTTCAGCTTTGTCTCCTAAACTATGTTATTTTCTCAAACTCAGAACCATAAACCAATCCCCCATATCAACAGGCATATATCAAATCCACCCTATCTTGACAAGATCACAGAGACACATTGACTGGCACACAGACATTGTGGAGCCAAGAGATACACGCTTGACCTCTCCCCTCTCTCCGGCCCAAATAACTTAGTCTTGACATAGAACAGATACTGCAACCCCGCCACAGTATTATACATTCTATATACATTCTGATGAGAAGTAACTTACAAACATATGATGAATATAAAACATCTTACCTATGTTACCAACTAATTCTGATTATTCCCCAACAAGATCCTCGATTTTTTTGTTGTTGTTGTTGACAACATTCTGTTTTCTTAATTTCATTCAAATCAGTGTCGAAAAAAGGTGCATGTTTAAGTTTGTTCCACCTGAATGAGTCTGACCACAAGTCACAGAACACTGTGACACACCAAGGGCTCTATTTTCTGCTGGCGTTAAGGCCGTGCCAGTGTCAAACTCACGTTAGTTTGCAATTTTGTCATGTACGAACTGGCATTTTCCTGCCCTCTTTGCCAGGTTCGGCAATGTTCATGTCTTTTATCAGCTCGCTTGGGCTTAGATGGGCGGGGTGGATATATTTGAGGTCTGCCCTTAAAAACATGATCCAAAATGCTAATTTCAGGCAGAGCTGAAAGGGATATTTAAGACTAACCAAAAGCTGGCTATAGAAGAAACGCAGTTGGTTATGGCATGAATTTTAACACAGCCTATCCAGCTGTGATGCACAATGCCCATATGCGTATGGAACAAGAGCAGCCTAATGTGCATTTGGTGCCTGTTTGATTCCTATTTAGAAACTTCTTTTTTTTAATCCAGTTTCGTTTTTTATTCGATTAAAAACCAAGCTCAATGAAGCCTTTTTCTGGTCTGCCCAATGCAATCGCAAAGTAGTTAAAGCAGTGGATAAAGGGTTTGGCTCCTTATTAGAATGATTCACATTCCTGGTTTTATGGTGACAACGTCCGTGGTGTGTTTGCATTGCATCTCCTGGGGATGTGTGAACGCGATCTGATCTGTAAAATGGTTTTGATGGTGTTCATAAAACACAGGCCTGTTTGGGAGCAGTACAACGGTGAGTGGACATCCTCTCTTTCTGTCTACATTAGATCTCTGTCCGGGCACTGTGAAAAAGTTTGGATGTGCATAAAACGCTCCATTGTCTGTTGTAATTTCAATATTACATGACCACGGGGAGAAATGACGGTGCCTGTAAGTGTGACATAGCCTATTTTGAAATAAGTTGTTGCCTTGATTAGAATTAGAATTTGAATCACTCGTTCTCTTTTTAGGTCTTGTCAATAATTAATTTACTCTTACTTATTGACCATGTTTGACATGTCCATGCTCAGCCATAATGCAAAGTACAGTAGGCCTAGCCTCTATATCAGTGTGAATGCTTTGAAGCCGTGCAATTACTTAGAACGATGTGGGCTAAATAGGATAAATACATTACTAGAAGAAATCGCACATTCTGATTGGCCAGGGAGGTGCCAAGCCTCAACACACCCACAACTTGTTTATTCATAAAATACCAGCCCTTTCGTGATAGTGAATCTATTTCTGACACACCCCTGAACCTCGAGCACTACTGCCTGCACTTAGATTCACCATTACGTTCCGTTGGTTACATTAGAGCACAACATTTGTGTTTTTATTAATATCAAGTTTATTTATGAATGATTAAGTGGTTAAAACTCGATCCTGGCCAGACCAAATCTGAACCAATCATAGATGTTTCACGTGTTTGGAAAGTACAGCACAGAACAGTAAAGTACAGCAAGCTTCAACCTTACTGCCTTGCCTCACTGTTCAAGGCCATGCTGACCTGGATATTCTAAGGGCAGAGCGTTCCCAAATTAATTGAGAAGCTATTGCACACACACACCCAGTTAGCCCTAGTCCCCCCCCCCCCCCCCCCCCGGCTTTGCTCTTTTGGATAATGAGCTGGAAATCTCTCTCACATTCTGTCCCTCTCTCTCTCTCTCGTCTTCTCCCTCTGAACTATAGTCTCAATCTCCCTCTCCCTGTTTCTCTCTCTCTGTTTTGGCTCCTTTTGCCAATTTCTCCCTCCCTCTCCCTCTCTTTCTCTCTCTCTCTCCCTCTCCCTCTCTTAGGGGCTTGGCCCCTAAGCCTGGTGTTTCTGATTAGATTTGAATAGGATCCCATTACAGCCAAAACACTTTAGAATTGACATACATTTAAAAAAAACATGAACATGTAGTGTGTGAGCGTGTGTGTGCCTCTATCATTTACACATACATGTGAGTACATGCAAAACAAACAGGTCACATGGGGGAGAGGCGTTGCACCATGAGGTGTTGATTTATTTGTTTTGTTTAAACCACGTTTTCTGTTCACTTGCGCGATATGAGATGGAAGGGTGTTCCATGCTATCATTGATACTATGAGAGATACTATGAGAGACTGGCATGCATAGTATTGATACTATGAGAGACTGGCATGCATAGTATTGATACTATGAGAGACTGGCATGCATAGTATTGATACTATGAGAGACTGGCATGCATAGTATTGATACTAGCACTCAGACTTCTTTCATCAAATCATCATCAATTGTGTCAGTGCAGCACATGGTGAGTGTCCTGTATAAGCATGCTGAAAGTCTGTTGTTGATTTGTTTACAGATACAGTAAATAGCATTGTATTTGGTCAAACCATTTTTTTTCCTCAACAGTTTCTTAAGAGCTGACAGCAAGCTGACAGGCCTGCTGTTAGAACCAGCAAAGGCCAGTACTCTTGAGTAGTGAAATGTCTTTGGCTTCCCTCCAGGCCTGAGGCTCAGATTAAAAACATGACAGATAGGAGTGGCTATAGAGTCAGCCACCGTCCTCAATAGCTTTCCATCTAAGTTGTCAATGCCAGTACGTTTGTCATTATTGATCGATAATACTTGTTCCACCTCTCCCACATTAACTTTACAAAATTCAAACTTTCAATGCTTTTCTTTCATTATTTTTTTTTTTTCATGCATGACTGCAATGGCTCACTGTTCATTGTTGGCAGTTCCTGCCTAAGTTTCCACCCTTTGCCAATGAAGCAATCAAAAAAATACTAATTTTGTGATGAATAAGCCATCGGATTTGATAAAAGATGGAGTTGATTGTGTTTTACTGCCCATTACTTCATTAAAGTACTCTTCCATCATTCTTTATTTAATTGATCTTGGCTTCATAATACAGTTTCTTCTTCTTTATGCTGAGATGAGTCACATAATTTCTCAATGTGGCGGCAGGGTAGCCCAGTGGTTAGAGTGTTGGACTAGTAACCGGAAGGTTGCAAGTTCAAACCCCTGAGCTGACAAGGTACAAATCTCGTTCTGCCCCTGAACAGGCAGTTAACCCACTGTTCCTAGGCCATCATTGTAAATAAGAATTTGTTCATAACTGACTTGCCTAGTTAAATAAAATAAAAATGTGCAGATATTCAGTCAGACTTATTAGCCATTCCCTTTTGCCCCATCTGTTTCAGCCATGCAGTTTTTCAATTCCTCATCAATCCATGGAGCCTTAACAGTTCTAGCAGTCAGTTTCTTAACAGTTGCATGTTTATCAATAACTTCATGAAGTTCAGCATCTGGATGATCCTTATTAATCACATCAGCCCCCAAAAAACATGTTTTAACATCATCCACATAAGAGTCACAGCAAAATGGTTTGCATGATCTCATACACACTAAGTCCCAGCTTTTGGAACTTTGGCTTTCCTTGATATAGCCACAATATTGGGATCACTGCATCCAATGGGTACTGAAAAAATGTCATCAATAAATATGCATGGTCCTGTTCCTGTAGTGTACGTAAACAGTTTGAATTCAATATTTTTTCATTCGTAATTCACAAATGTAATCATTAAATTCCAAAATTGAACTTGTATTTCATGATTTGAAACTGAATATAATTAATATTGCATTCAGTTTTAAAATAAAATTTCAATATAATTAATTGGTTGTCACATTACTGGGGATACAGATATGTCTCGGTTGGTCACAGATACCTTAAAAAAAAGTAGGGGAGTGGATCAGAAATTTGACCACCATTTGTCTCATGCATCACAAAAACATCTCCTTCACATAGAGTTGATCAGGCTATTGATTGTGGCCTGTGGAATGTTGTCCAACTCCTCTTCAATAGCTGTGCAACGTTGATGGATACCGGAAGGAACTGGAACACAGGTCAATCATGAGCATCCCAAACATGCTCAATGGGTGACATGTCTGGTGAGTACGCAGACCATGGAAGAAATGGGACATTTTCAGCTTCCAGGAATTGTGTATACTATAGATTCTTGCGGCATGGGGATGTGCATTATCATGCTGAAAGGTGATGGCGGCAGGTGAATGGCACGACAATGGGCCTCAGGATCTCGTCACAGTAACTCAAATTAGCATAGATAAAATAAAATGGTGTTTGTTGGTGGTAGCTTATAGCCCATACTAAAACCCAAGCCCCACCATGGGGCACTCTGTTCACAACGTTGACCTCAGTAAATCGTTTGCCACACGATGCCATATATGTGGTCTGCAGTTGCGAGGCCGGTTGGATATACTGCAAAATTCTCTAAAACGACATTGGAGGTGGCTTAAGGTAGAGAAATCAACATTCAAATCAATGGCAACAGCTCTGGTGAACATTTGTGAAGTCAGCATGACAATTTTGTGCTCCCCCAAAACCTGAGACATATGTGGCATTGTGTTGTGTGATAAGAGTGTCCGTTTATTGTCCCCAGCACAAGGTGCACCTGTGTAACGATCATTCCATTTAATCAGTTTCTTGATGTGCCACACCTGTCATTTGGATGGATTATCTTGGAAAAGGAGAAATCTTCACTAACATGGCTGTAAACAAACATGCAAAAATTTGAGAGAAATAAGCTAGGGTGTTTTTATTTCAGCTCATGAAACATAGGACCAACACTTTATATGTTGAGTTTATATTTGTATTCAGTATAAAACTAAGAGAAACTGTAACACATTGGTTGATGTTTAGTTTTATTTCATCAGAGCAACCAAAACAACGCTAGCAACAGTTTACCCTATACAGTGGCATGGTTAGCCAGATCCAGATGTTGAAATGCATTAACATGTGGCCATGGTTTACCCCCCACTCTCATACAGTAGCATATGTACACTGTTTGTTTGCAACCAGGCTGTGCCCTGCTTCCTGGAGTTTGTTTAGCAGGCAAAAAAAGAAGCCAGACACACAAGTAGTGACATTTTTGACACCCTCCAACATCTACATCATTTGGCCAGATGTGAAGACTAGAACATCTCATTCCAAAATCATTGCCATTAATATGGAGTTGGTCCCCCCCATTCCTACTCTTCAGTGAAGGCTTTTCACTAGATGTTTGAACATTGCTGTGGGGACTTGCTTTCATTCAGCCACAAGAGCATTAGTGAGGTCAGGCACTGATTTTGGACGATTAGGCCTGGCTCACAGTCAGCATTCCAATCCATCCCAACGGTCCATACAATCCATCCCAAAGCGAGGTCCATACATAAATGGTTTGTGGAGATTGGTGTGGATGAACTTGACTGGCCTGCACAGAGCCCTGACCTCAACCCCATCAAACACCTTTGGGATGAGTTTGGAACGCCAACTGCGAGCCAGTCCTAATAGCCCAACATAAGTGCCCGACCTCACTATTGCTCTTGTGGCTGAATGGAAGAAAGTCCCTGCAGCAATATTCCAACATCTAGTGGAAAGCCGTCCTAGAAGAGTGGAGGTTGTTACAACAGCAAAGGGGGATAAACTCCATATTAATGCCCATGATTTTTAAATGAGATAGTCGACTGACAGGTGTCCACATACTTTTGGTCATATACGGGGTAAACCGTTGCCGCATGCTAACGCATCTCAACATCTGGATCTTGCTAACCAGGCCAACTGTTGCTAGCATAGATAGCTAGCTGCCTTCATAAGAAGCCTGTTTTGGTTGCGCGGGGAATATTCTATTAAACATCAACCAATGTGTTACAGTTTCTCTTAGTTTTAGTTATCCAAAGTGTTTACATTGCAATTAACAAGCAGCCAAGTTAACAATGCGATCGCAAGCTTTTATTTTAAATGTTTTACCTATTCTAGCTAGCTAGCTAACCTTAACCCTTGTCCTGCATTCCACTAATTAGTGCTGTGACTATGACAGACAGTTAAAACTTACCATTGTCAGTGGTGGTACAGTGGCATCGTGCCACATTATGCTTGATCAGGTGTAATATTAAAGAACACGCCTTTCTTAGAACAGTTAGTTAATGACTGCTCAGTGATCACTATTGTCTCTTGTATCTTCTGCCGGCAAAGACAGTCAATGCAACAGCCATTTATGAGGTCAGGTGGTAGCCTGTTTTACTTTGCGATTGGCTGGAAGAGAGTTCAATTTATAATTGTTCTTCTACTTTCCTGGCTGGAAAAGTAACAAGATGTTGTTGCTAGCCGTTTTGAATCTGAATTTAGAAACTGAATTTGAAAACTGAATTTGAATATTGAATTTTATTGAAATTGTATTTTAAAAACTGAATGCAATATTAATTCAGTTTCAAATCATGAAATGCAAGTTCAATATAGGAATTCTATGATTCAATTTGTGAATTACGAATTACTCAAGAAATTATTATTATTTGTACATTGTTTACACACTGATATGTGACATGTATTAATGCCATAATAGAACACAAAACAGGCATTTAAAAAAAATATAATGTAACTAAACCGGTTCGGGCTCTAAACAGGTTGGGCTCTAAACAGGTGGGGCTCTAAACAGGTGGGGCTCTAAACAGGTGGGGCTCTAAGCAGGTTGGGATCTGAACAGGTGGGGCTCTAAACAGGTTGGGCTCTAAACAGGTGGGGCTCTAAACAGGTGGGGCTCTAAACAGGTGGGGCTCTAAACAGGTGGGGCTCTAAACAGGTTGGGCTCTAAACAGGTTGGGCTCTAAACAGGTTGAGCTCTAAACAGGTGGGGCTCTAAACAGGTGGGGCTCTAAACAGGTGGGGCTCTAAACAGGTGGGGCTCTAAACAGGTTGGGCTCTAAACAGGTTGGGATCTGAACAGGTGGGGCTCTAAACAGGTGGGGCTCTAAACAGGTGGGGCTCTAAACAGGTGGGGCTCTAAACAGGTGGGGCTCTAAACAGGTGGGGCTCGAAACAGGTGGGGCTCTAAACAGGTGGGGCTCTACACAGGTGGGGCTCTACACAGGTGGGGCTCTACACAGGTGGGGCTCTAAACAGGTGGGGCACTAAACAGGTGGGGCTCTAAACAGGTGGGGCTCTAAACAGGTGGGGCTCTAAACAGGTGGGGCTCTAAACAGGTTGGGGTCTGAACAGGTTGGGCTCTAAACAGGTGGGGCACTAAACAGGTGGGGCTCTAAACAGGTGGGGCTCTAAACAGGTGGGGCTCTAAACAGGTGGGGCTCTAAACAGGTTGGGGTCTGAACAGGTTGGGCTCTAAACAGGTGGGGCTCTAAACAGGTGGGGCTCTAAACAAGTGGGGCTCTGCCCCACTTGCCCTGAACAACGGTCGCCACTGGTGTGTGTGGGTGAGAGAGACAGATTGATGTAGTCGTGAGTGACAGGTAAAGAGAGTAAAAGAGAGTGAGAGAGAGCATGATAAACTGTTCCTTCGCACAACAGAAAATGATGATTAAAGGCCTGAGTGAGAAAGAGAACAAAAAACAACACTCTCCTTTCAAATCGTCCTCTCCCCTTATTTCACTCCTGTCTCTCTATCTATACGTGCCTCACCTGCCTGTACTTCGATTGCAATGGCTGCCGTCACACATCACAAGGTGCACCGCCTGCGCCTAGACAGTATTGTCAAGCACAACGTTTTTCCTCAGTTTTGCATTTCAAATTCTTGCTGAAAAGTTATAAAGAGACAAATGAGGTAGCCAGCCAATGGAGGGTGTGGTTACAGGGGAAAACCAGGACAGGGTTAATCCCTTATTTTCTTTTGAGAGGTGTGAAGCGTTTTCAGGCAACATAAAGCCCTTTTCATTATGCCGACATATACCTGATTCGTACCTGCTTGAGCCCCCAAGCCCTATCCAAGCAGACACAGATTACGGAAGGGAATTTTTACACATTCCTATTGTGTCTCTTTCAGAGCTATTAGACAAGACTCCTGAAGCGGGATTTTCCACCGCCTGCCACTACCAGATGTTATTTAGAAGCTGTCAATCTCAGGTTGGAATGGTATGGTTTTGGTACTTAAATACTTAGAGCCTTGTGCATTTTCAAATTAAGAGGGGGGGATTGAATAAGTTCCGTTTTTCGTAAGGATTTACTGTAGGAGTCATTTCAAAGGTAAAAAGCAGACAAACATTGCAAACAAATATACCAGTGACTGTATGTACACCAGTGGAGGCTTGTGACTTTAAAAGTTGAGGAGGATGGGAGAACCGCGGTATAGGGGCTGAACGCACGGAGACAATAAAGCATGTTTCCTCTACAATTTTTTTTATTGAATTGCTAAACAGTAAAACAGATATGCATCGAGACTATCCTCAAATAAAAGGTGACATTCTGTACAGTCGGCGCCTCAAATAAAACGTGGACCTCAAATCCAATAGTATTGAGCCAAATTAAAGGTTTTTAGCTTCACCATCCAAATACCGGAGGAGAGTATAGTTTTACCAATGACCCCACTTGGATGACATTCAGCTGGACTGGTCCTAATGTGACAGAGGTGGTTCGGTGAGAGACCTTGCCTGAGATCGGAATGACGCCTAGGCTTAAGCACAGCATGCTTATACAGTCTTAGACACATTTAAAGTCGTAGCTTCAATGTCCAAATAAATATGTAGGGGAGTGTAGCTTCTTTGGCAGTCACTCTAATTCATTCGTATAGCGATGTAATGGAGTGTAAATACATATAATCATGGGTTGTTAGCATTTATGCTACTCACAGCTCTTCCAGCTCCATTTAGCTTTTACCATAATTGTACTTACCACTACATCCATGCATAACTATGGTAGATTGACCAGTTTGTGAGGCCTCTCTCGAACTGCTGAATTATCTAAACACAGCTTAGAGTGTATGGGCCAAGGTAAAATGTAGGTAATGTAAAATGTAGGTAATGCGCATTATTATACCCCATCTTACCACTTACACACTCGTTCTTTAATGCGTCGACTACCCTACCTGAATCGAATGACTCACATCGGAAATGGAGAGAGAATGGATGTCAAAGGATCTTAGCATTTTTGAGGCAACTAGACAGTCATTTTCTGTCATCCTGTCTGTCCTTCAGGGTCTTCTAATGACAGGTATGCTGTGTTTTTGGGCTACAGAATGGGCTTAAGTGAATCTAAATGATCCGGATGGCTAAAGATTCCTGTGAGTGTTCCATGGTCTGTATTTGGCAAGTGTGTGGATGAATAGTGATGACTGGATTTGGGCGGCGTTTGGGGATCAGATTATGAGCCCCATGCTTGATTGCGCGAGTTCCACCCAAACCCACAAGGTTCTGCATATTGTAATTTCCTCTCTCTCTCTCTCTCTTTCTCTCTCTCACTCTCTCTCTCTCATATCTGTCCCATAATCTTTCTCTTATTGCCTAGATGTCTTTAGTTTACTCTGTTTTATCTCCCACATCCTCCGTACACTAACTTCTTTCACATTCTCTCTGTCATCTGATTTATTTCTCTCTCTCTCTCTCTAATCCCATTTCTCTCATTCAATCGCTCACCCTCTCTTTATTCTCATATTTTTTTTATTGCAATCCCTTTCACCCCCTCCTTCTCCTTTGCTCTCTTTCACTCCCCCCTTTCTTCATTTTTTCCCCATTCGTTCTCTTTGCCATATGTATTTTGGTTTCCCCTCACTCTCTCGCTTCCCTCCATCTCTTTCTGTCTTTCTCTATCTGTCTTATCGCTCTGCTGTGCCCTTGGCTTTACTATGTCTGGGTGCTTTGATGGTTGCCTCAACGATGAGATGAGTGACAGCTGGGGCCAATTTTCACACTCTAATCGTGACGACGTCATCGCTCAGCCCCGTTTCATTTCACATCAAGCGGGGCTGATTTGGAAGGTGAAAAAATACAGGGAGGCATTTACCTCACAATCTGGTATATCCTGCATTGTACAAACACCCTGAAACGCCTGTTTTCTAAATACTACGGTATAGCTGCAACCACTATGACTGCTGCAAAATGTACAAGTCAAAACCAGCCAGAAATGTAAAATATCAATTTCAATCAGAGTACGCTGGTAGGCGGAGATATCAGAGGGAGGGTTCATTGTAATAGCTGGAATGAATGGAAAGGTATCAAAGACGTTATAAACACATGGTTTCCATGCCAGACATTACAATGAGCGCTTCCTCCTATATCTTCGTCCACCAGCCACCATTGATTCCTGCAAAGGCCAGGATTCAATCCACAGCATGTTGTCAGCAGGCACTTTGCATTTGACTTAAAGGTAATTCATTTGTGAACGCAAGTTCTAATTGTGCTGTGAGTTCCTGATAAACCACCGTGGTTGGCTGTGTTCCTGTACGTTTGGATGGAGCGTTAGCTTCTTCTGCGTCTTTGCTGAGACCAAGGTTCGTTTCCAGATGTGTAGCACCGCAGTTCACGTCCAAATGCAATTAGACACATTAAATGACTCATCCATATACACATGAAAATATTGCAGTGAAAAGGTCCTCTGACAATCATCTGAAATGCCCTAGAGGCACCGTTTCCTATAGTTTTAAAATGCAAAATCTACCCAACTCAGTGGAGATTGAAGGGATCTGAATGATATGATTTCGACTGAACGATTTGTTTTCTGATATTGAATTCATTTATTATTATTAATTTATTAACTAACTCATCCCCCCCCCCCCCCCCCCCCCCCAAAAAAAAAAATGTAAAGATAGCTTTTTGTCAGTCCAAATGCCCAGATAATTATAAGCGGGGACACGATCAATGAGCACCCTCCAATTTACATATGCATAAATCATCAGCTACACTTTTACGCGATTTGTGGAATAGCATACACTTTGTTAAAACGCAAGCAGGTTTGCTAAATCGGAATTAATTCAAGAAATCTCTCGTTCTTTCAAAGACAACATACATTCTACATGTTGGCCTAGACCAAACACTCCCTGCCTTAACGGCCTCTCCCAATCTCCCTGGAGCCGGTTTGAGGTACCAAAAAATGAAACACAGAGGCAATTAGAGAACAATAAAATGGAGATGGATTTACAATGGCAAATCTCTCTGAGGAGGCAGGGAGGTTAGGGAGGGGAAATGAAAGAATTGAGTGAGTGACGGAGTGACCCCAATCACACCTAGCTAGCTGTACATGTTTGGTTCATGTCAACATTCTCTCTCTCTCTCTCGCTCTCTCTCACTCTCTCGCTCTCTCGCTCTCTCTCGAAAACCAAAGAAATACAAATAGCAGAAACCACACCATCGGCATCGAACAGCGAAGAAGGGAGGGAAATGTCACTCCTCTAAGCCTTCTGATGCTAAGCGCGGCAACGATGGCAGGGAAGTTTAAATGAAATAACTGATACTTGGGCAGTGAAGCTCCTCTGTTGTCTTTGGCATTTCCTATTTTCAATCTTGCTATCAGCCCAGCCGTTCTGTTGAGAGTGCTGACGCTTTGTGCACAATACCTCGGCACTGTGCACAACTGTGCCCAATATGAGTGAGCATGTTTTTAATATTTCCCTCGTGAATTATTCATGAGATTAGGTACTCCGGCCCTCCGCTATTTATCGAGAACGCATTATTTTATAAAATCCCTCCACCTGCTACAACTCTGCTCCTGCTCCAAAATTGCTGTTTACTTCCCCATTCATTCATTCTTTCTTTCTGTCTTGTTCTCTTTCTCACTCTCTCCCTCAACCTATTTCACTCTCTCCTCTCCTCTCCTCTCCTCTCCTCTCCTCTCCTCTCCCTTTCACTTTTCCTCCAATTTTCTCCTGCTTTCCTTCTCCTTCCATCTATTCTGCCGATGTCTGCACTAACCGATGGCGCAAACAAAGGACGGTGGCAACAGATGTCGGGGTAATCTATTTGCACACTGCTCCAGCGTAATTAGATAATCAAGGGTCAACGTGCTTTGCTATGCTGATTACTACCTCCAAAGGAATCTGTGTCAATTGTGGTGCAGCACACGTTCCAAGTGATTCTTGTGAGTTGATGGTTTCTGAGAGTCGTAGTTGGCTGCAGAACTGGGTTCAAATACTACAGATATACAGTCGGGTTAGGGTTAGGGATAGTCTGCTCTGGACTTGGTTACTGTGAAGAGACCTCTGGTGGCATGTCTTGTGGGGTATGCATTGGTGTCTGAACTGTGTGCTAGTAGTTTAAACAGGCAGCTCGGTGCATTCAATGGTCCCATTGAAACTGGCAAGCTCAATCAAGCTAAAGTATTTGAGATGATTTCGAATAGTATTTGAACCCAGGTCAATAGTATGTCACTATTGGTATAAAGTGGATTGACATCGGCATTGTGTTCTGGTGTATTAGTGAAATGGTATTATCCCAATCATTCATGTGTAATATGTGTGAATAGCTGTAGATTAAAGTTTTCCTCGGCTAATACTTTAGCTGATATTGGGTCAGTGCTTGAAGTTTGGTGATCTAGCTCCATAGACAGCACAGCACATAGGCCAGTGCCTCATAGTAAGTACAATAGTAGTGGCTTTAGCTGAGGTCAGTGCTTGACTGTAGGAATTCTAGCTCTATAGACAGCACAGCACACATGTACAACAGTAGTGGCTTTAGCTGATCTCGTGTCAGTGCTTGAAGTTAGGTGTTCTAGCTCTATAGACAGTACAGCACATAGGCCAGTGCCTCATAGTAAGTACACTGTTGGACGTAACCGACTTGGTATTGTACCCGGGTCGCCTGCACGACTTAATGCCCCATTATCCCGCTGAGCTAAAAAAAAAAACAGGCATTAGCATTGGGAACTTATACAAGTCTTAAGGTCTCAGGGAAGGTTAGTCATCATGCAAGAAACGTTTACTGATCCACCTCTGCTGGAACAAAGGTTGCCAGAGGGAGGTTACTTACTTCCTGGTTCGTTGGAGGAGGGCAAGGACCCCGGGCAGGGTGAAGGCACATTGTGGAAGTGGAAGGATAAGGATGGAGGTACTTAAGGGGCAGGAAACCCTCTACGTTTCACATAGACTGCTTTTGAGAGTTTATAACTTATTTGTTCACTTTTGTATTGACTTAAGATATACTCCAATAAGACCTTGTGAATCTGTGGCCATATATGAGACCCTTTAAATTTCAGAAGACCTTGTGAGGGTGTCCAACTGTCTCTGGTAACTTTTGTTTCTAGTAATGACTATGGCCAACTCCAATATGACCTTGTGAATGTGTGGCCATATACGAGACCCTTTAAGTTTCAGAAGAACTTGCAAGGGATTCCAATTTTTTTTTAATCAAATCAAATACGTTAGTGAAATGTTCCATATTGACTGACCTTCATGTCTTAAAGTAATGATGGCCTGTCGTTGCTTATTTGAGCTGTTCTTGCCATAATATGGACTTGGTCTTTTACCAAATAGGGCTGTCTTCTGTATACCACCCCTACCTTGTCACAACACGACTGATTGGCTCAAACGCATTAAGGAAAGACATTCCACAAATGAACTTTTAACAAGGCACACCTGTTAATTGAAATTCATTCCAGGTGACTAGCTCATGAATCTGGTTGAGAGAATGCCAAGAGTGTGCAAAGATGTCATCAAGGCAAAGGGTGGCTAATCTCAAATATAAAATATATTATGATTTGTTTAACACTTTTTTGGTTACTACATGAGGTTATGTGTTATTTCATAGTTTTGATGTCTTCACTATTATTCTACAATGTAGAAAACAGTAAAAATAAAGAAAAACCCTTGAATGAGTAGGTGTTCTAAAACGTTTGACCAGTAGTGGAAGTATTCAGACCCTTTGCTATGAGTCTCAATATTTTGCTCAGGTGCATCCTGTTTCCATTGATCATCCTTGAAATGTTTCTACAACTTGATTGGAGTCTACATGTGGTAAATTCAATTGATCTGACATGATTTGGAAAGGAACACACCTGTCTATATAAGGTCCCACAGTTGACAGTGTATGTCAGAGCAAAAACGAAGCCATGAGGTCGAAGGAAGTTTGGAACCACCAAGACTCTTCCTAGAGCTGGCCGCCCAGCCAAACTGAGCAATCGGGGGAGAAGGGCCTTGGTAAAAGAGGTGACCAAGAACCCGATGGCGACTCTGAAAGAGCTCCAGAGATCCTCTGTGGAGATGGGAGAACCTCCCAGAAGGACAACCATTTCTGCAGCTCTCTACCAATCAGGCCTTTATGGTAGAGTGGCAAGACCAAAGTCACTCCTCAGTAAAAGGCACATGACAGCCCGCTTGGAGTTTGCCAAAAGGCACCTAAAGGACTCAGACCATGAGAAACAAGATTCTCTGGACTGATGAAACAAAGATGTAACTCTTTGGCCTGAATGCCAAGCGTCACATCTGGAGGAAACCTGGCTCCATCCCTAGGGTGAAGCATGGTGGTGGCATCATGCTGCGGGGTTGTGTTTCAACTGCAGGGACTTGGAGACTAGTCCGGATTGAGGGAAAGATGAACGGAGCAAAGTACAGAGAGATCCTTGATGAAAACCTGCTCAGGACCTCAGACTGAGGTGAAGGTTCATCTTCCAACAGGACAACAACCCTAACCACACAGCCAAGACAATGCAGGAGTGGCTTCGGACCAAATCTCAGTACTGAGTAAAGAGTCTGAATACTTACGTAAATGTGATATTTCAGTTTGTTTTTGTATCCCTGCACATTGATCTGGTACTGGTAATCTCTGTATATAACTCCATTCTCGTGTATGTTATTCCTCTTGAGTTACAAGTAATAATTATATTTTATTTTAACAAAATGTACTCTACATCATTGGGAAGTGCTCTTAAGTAAGCATTTCCACATAAAGCCTACACCCGTGACACATGTGACATTAAAACAAATATTTTATTCATCTCACCCCTCCCACCAACACACAGCACACAGGATACACAAACACAAACACAAACATACATAATGGACCCTTGGGAAGGTGAGACCAGGACCCAATCAATTTGAGCTGCCCCAGTCTGCCTGTATTTCCTCATGTTTTTAACGCTAGCCCTCTGTCACTGAACTTGTTGTGCGTGGGCTTCTCAAAACTAATCACCATCCTGGGCATTAACAATTGACAAGAGCTGACGCCTCGTCTATTTTTGGCTCCACCGAAGCTACCTGATTACACAACTAGGTCTCCCGGCATAGTTTCTGTCTTCTAAAAACAGCTCTCTCGTTTTTGCAGATGGCTGGAGAACTAGGAGGAGTATTAAAGGGAAATGTAAACTTTTTTCAACTTCATTTTCATAATCTCCAGCACCACTCCAACATCAACATAATGTGAAAATGTTGTGTTTCTAGGTTTTGTAGTAAAAGAAAGATAGAGGAAGATGAGTGTTTCCAATGACATCATCGGTGTGCATTTTGTGATTTTAAGCCAATTATGAGTAGGCATTGCCTGCTAATTGGTTGATGATGTCATTGGAAACATAGAAACATAGAAACAAAACATAGAAATGCACCATTTTCACATGTGTTGATGTTGGGGTGGTGCTGGAGATGATGAATATGAAGTTTAAAAAAAAATAGAAATGTCCCTTTCTGTGCTAAAAGGCTTTGGAAGAGGTCCCTCTGTAGCCATGGCGACCAACTGTTGAACCTCTAGAGATTTATGTTTATGTTAGAACTCCTTGTGGATAAAGTGAAGACCTTGATTGTAATGTACTGCAGTGTATTTGAGGCGTAGCCCCGACCGAGAAACAAACCCAAGTCCAGTGATTGGTCAATCCAGCACCTTAGCTGTTACGCCAAAAGTATTACACCTCTTGATAATGTTGCTATAGGTGATGGATTAAGGTTGCTATAGTATGTGGTTTTGATCCCCAAACTTGCCCCCAAGATACAAGGAGTCCCCATGAAGGTTCCTGTCTTTGTTTCTTTTGGAACTTGTGACATGTTCTCTATCACGGCTCGGGCCCTATACTCTGCTAGACGTGCTACTTAGGTCTGGTGGGGTAGGACAGATCTAGGATACTCTTCGACCTCCCACAAACCTGTGCGAGTGTCGCCAAGTTCATTGTGTTTTGGGGGATGGTTAATACGCGCTGACATCACATAAATGTCATTTCATCCAGCAGAGAATATGTCATGCAAGCAGCATGTAAACCAACAGGGCGTCAAACATTTTATTCTTAGCTCCAGCCTCTGGTGCTCTCCCTCTCGCTCTCTGACACAGACAGAGACACACACCGTAACTAACACACAAGCATGCACGCGCACACACACACGCACATTCTATCTATCTGTAAAACACATACAGTACACACAAACACATACACACACGCGAACACACACGCTATCTTGCTATCTCTCCTCCCTTGTTCTCTCTGCCTGCATCTATTTAAATAACATGGAAAACATACAGTAGGTTATCTGCTTGATTGCCCTGATACGAATTCATGCGATGCCTGTCATGCATTAAACAAACATGTTCGGTCTGTCACCTCCACAGAAAGCACTGGGATGAGAAATGCATTGGAATCTGTCAGATAAACAAGTCCTACCATGTGTGGTTGTCAAATCACTATTTCTCATGGATCTCAGCAATGTGCATTGTATTTATATATTTGTGTTTCTCTCTCACTTTCCCTTTGTTGCTCTCTCTCTCTCTCTCTCTCTCTTGCTCTCTGTCTCTCCTAATAACACTACAAGACTGGCCCTGAATCCACAGGGCCAGTCACAGGGATTTTCCATGTGTGGATCCATACAGTGCACTATACAGCTGAGCTACACGAGCAGTAGTCGCCCATCAATGGTAAATCGCCTGTCTCAAGGAGAAACTGCTACTTGTCTCGCCCGTAGATGGCACCATTTTGGGGTCAACGGCTCCCTTGCTTCCTGGGATTAGCGTGGGGACATGTGAACGCCTGTGAAAACAAACAGGCCTGCTTTGCTAGTCCTCGTCTTGAATCCGTTGGTAATGCAGCACGGCCAACTTAAGTCTTAGAGCTAGCTATCATAACATCGCAAGTATGGGAGAAAGCTTATTCAGATGGCAGGAGAGAATCGTGAATGTCTAATTAAACCAACCCCACCCCCCCACCCCCTCTTTTTAGCAGCCGAAATCTTAACTACAAGGATATTATTTTACTCTGAACGTGCTCATATTACAGACAGAACATTTAAGTAGTGCTAACACTAACCAAAACATAACATGAGTAATGGCGGCGTTTGAATGTTCCATTTTTGAGTAAAAGTTGGTTTAGTCGAATTGACAAGTTTGTCTGTTTTGGTTTAAGTCTTAACTTCTCTAACCTCCCTATCAGCATCTGTCCTCTCACCCTTGTTTAGGGTAAACATGTTCCGGTATGGCAACCACACACACCACCACTTAAGTCAATGGAAGCGTTGGAATCAATGTGCAAATTGATCAATCAGAAAAACGCTCTGTCATGACGCTAGCCCTCTAGCAGGGATGTGACCCCCCCCCTCTCTCTCTTTAACAACCAACTGACATTTCAGTCTGAGGTACTGACCTGTTCCACCCTCTACAACCACTGTGGTTATTATCTGACCCTGCTGGTCATCTATGAACATTTTAACATCTTGAAGAACTATCTGGCCTTTAATGGCCATGTACTCTTAAAATCTCCACCTGGCACAGCCAGAAGAGGACTGGAACTCCTCAGAGCCTGGTTCCTCTCTAGGTTTCTTCCTAGGTTCCAGCCTTTCTAGGGAATTTTTCCTTGCCACCGTGCTTTTAAATCTGCATTGCTTGCTGTTTGGGGTTTTAGGCTGGGTTTCTGTACAAACACTTTGTGACATCTGCTGATGTAAAAAGGGATTTATAAACAGGTCCTCCTATATGCTTAATTTGGAGTTATTTATGAAACTTTAGTTGTGATACAAATGTTAGGCTATATGTCTCTCAGGTATATCAACTCTCATTACATGGAACACAAACGTGCATACATTTATTTTGTCCCCCTACACAAAACGCGATCACGACACGCAGGTTAAAATATCAAAACAAACTCTGAACCAATTACATTAATTTGGAGACAGATTGAAAAGCATTAAACATTTATGGCAATTTAGCTAGTTAGCTTGCACTTGCTAACTAATTTGTCCTATTTAGCTAGCTTGCTGTTGCTAGCTAATTTTTCCTGGGATATAAACATTGAGTTGTTATTTTACCTGAAATGCACAAGGTCCTCTACTCCAACAATTAATCCACACATAAAACGGTCAACCGAATTGTTTCTGGTCATCTCTCCTCATTTCAGGCTTTTTCAGCTTTGAACTTATATGGTGATTGGCATCTAAACTTTCATAGTATTACCACGACGACCGGCAAAACAGTTCGTCTTTCACTCACCCACGTGGGTATAACCAATGAGGAGATGGCATGTGGGTACCTGCTTCTATAAACCAATGAGGAGATGGGAAAGGCAGGGCTTGCAGCGCGATCTGCTTCAGAAATAGAAAGGACTTCAATTTAGCCCTTGGCAACGCAGACACTCGTTGACGGGCGCGAGCAGTGTGGGTGCAATAATTTAATAAAGTGCCTGCAACGCTCATGCACGTGACGAGAGCGGTGTAGTCAGGGTATTAGCCAATGCCCTTCACGTGATCGGGTCCTTTTCACAGGCATCGTGGGTCCTTCTCACAGGCTACAAGTGAAGACCGACACATCGGGGACGCAACTGTGTGCATCCTTATCGAATTCTGTGGCGCATATTGAAGATGTCAGAAGAACTGTCCACATTTACTTTTCATCAGCCAACAAGATGAGTAGGCCTAACGAACAGCAAAAGTACTAGTTTAGGTCCATCTACTATCCCCCATTGTACAAAAGTTGACCTATTCTGTGCGAGAAATTAGTATTCCAGAACATAGTTTGGGACAGTTGTGGGATGCGATAGATTCCAAATTAATGCAACCACTAGCATAAAAAAAATGTTTTTACACAATGTGGCTGATGCAACAGATCAGAACATTTAGCTTAAAATGTTGATAGACTATTAAGCTATTTCTTCACATTATAAGCGCAGCATTGTGCACACAGCAGTAGGATATATGCGCAAATGTTCCAAAATGCAATTAATTAGTGGGAAAACACCATTCTCAAAAGCAACCACAAATGCGATTATGCATGTAATGCTTATGGTGGAAATTACAAGCTTATGTTATAATACTTTTATTGCATCAAATGGTTGTTTAATGCAACAGAATATAGGGTTCTTATAACGCTCTATTGTGTCTGTGTGAACTGAAAGTTGACCTCTGGGAGATAACACTGACAGGAGATTTACGATGTCTTTGGGGATACCACATTCCAGAGCATGGGTTAATGTTTCTGGTCTATATGGTACCAGGGAGACATGGCTCTAGTATGGAGATGGGGGGGCCAGACACTGGTCTCTACACAATGAAAACTGTTGTTACAGTAGATACTGTCTGCTGTGAATTATAAGTATCTTTCATACAAATCATAACCTTGTGACCCATTCCATACATCTGTTGTGTTCTATAGACTGAAGGAGGATGGACTTTGCTATAAAATGCTGTGGCTCAAACCAAGCTCGTTGAGTTCTCCGTGATAACCCCCAGGGGTGGTTACCGACTAGCTCCATTACTGCAGTAATAAAATAATAAAGTTTGATTGTTTTGAAGAAATCTAAAGGTCTCTCCTTTCGATTACAATCATTCCACCACATGCTTTATTATGATGTTACATTTTTATGGTGAAAATGATCTTCCCCAAACTTGAAACTCACGCGCCGCCTATGTATGCCAGTTAGATTCTACACCGGTTGTAAATCAGATTAATGTGCTTCATTTTAAGAAGTTATTTGGCCACTTTAGTGGCCTACGGGCTATGGGCTATGCTACATGAGGTGTGCGACTATGAATTGAAACAGTAGAGAGAGAGAAAAAAGGCATGCGCTATTTCTTGCCTTACTGCACACGAGCGTGGCATCGTTCACAAGTGATAACATTCACATTTGATAGGCTAATATTGGCACCCGTCAGACTATTCTTGATTTAATCTTGCCTTTACATATATAAAATAATATGTGTGTGAATTTTGTTCAGATTTAGAATGGACCATTATCATGCACTCGTCTCGAATCAGGGGCAGGGGGAAACAAATACATGTCATCTATGCACTTAAATAGTGAATGGAGGATGCCTTTCCCACGGCTAATTTTCATGCCAGCCAAGTAGGTTATACTCTTGTTGTAAAGTTGAGAAATAAATATAGTAGGCCTAGCCTTTAGAAAGCTGATGGGATCCTCCTCTTTTTAATAGAGGCCATTGAAAAACTTTTCTTACATATTTGCATAGCCTATAGAAATGTTGTGCAACATGAGCTCATGGATTCTTATAAAGTGTATGATTAGATTTTCGATCACATTTGCATTGATGCCAGAGTGATTTGAGGGACAATAGAGTGCTGAGTACCAGGCAGTTATCAAGTTTGGTAGGCTACTAATGACCATCAGCAGCATCAGAGCTTGGAGTCATGACTCATGATCGCTGACGTGGCGGTAATACGGTCACCATAACAGACCCACATACCCACACACACACAAACACACACACACACACACAGGCTACTGTAGCTATGGTCTGATCTGGTCACCCGCAGCGGTTACACTGCCTTCTGACCTCTGTGTCTGTCTGTATCTGTAATGACAGCCCCAGGGACCTATATGCCCACTGCTGCTAAGGGGACAAAACTTTACATAATCGATTTTTGTCTTCTATGACATGGGGCCGGAGCAGAGGCTGGGGGTGTGTCAACAACTACAGGAATAAACGCATGGGTAGTAGTGTGTGGGTTTTGTGTGTGTGTGTGTGCACCAATAAAATAATGTTTGTATGCAGATGTACAGTACAATTCTGTGTGTAGTAACACCCCCCCCCCCCCCCCCCCCCCACACACACACACACACACACACACACACACTGGAGGTCGATACTGATTATTGGGGGACAAAAAAGCCGATACCGATTAATCGGCCAATTTTTTAAAATGTATTTGTAATAATGACAATTACAACAATACTGAATGAACACTTATTTTAACTTAATATAATACATCAATAAAATCAATTTAGCCTCAAATAAATAATGAAACATGTTAAATTTGGTTTAAATAATGCAAAAACAAAGTTCTGGTGAAGAAAGTAAAAGTGCAATATGTGCCATGTAAGAAAGCTAAGGTTTAAGTTCCTTGCTCAGAACATGGATCATATGAAAGCTGGTTGTTCCTTTTAACATGAGTCTTCAATATTCCCAGGTAAGAAGTTTTAGGTTGTAGTTATTATAGGAATTATAGGACTATTTCTCTCTGTACCATTTGTATTTCATATACCTTTGACTATTGGATGGTCTTATAGGCACTTTACTATTGCCAGTGTAACAGTATAGCTTCCATACTGCTCCTCGCTCCTACCTGGGCTCGAACCAGGAACACAACGACAACAGCCACCCTCGAAGCAGCGTTACCCATGCAGAGCAAGGGGAACAACCACGTTTGAAACACTATTAGAGCTCACCCCGCTAACTAGCTAGCTATTTCACATTAGTTACACCAGCATAATCTCGGGAGTTGATAGACTATGAAGTCATAAACAGGAGAGCTGCTTGGCAAAACGCACGAAAGTGCTGTTTGAATGATATATATAAATATATAAATATATATAAATATTCCTGTTACATTGCACAACCTTCAATGTCATGTCATAATTACGTAAAATTCTGGCAAATTAGTTCACAATGAGCCAGACGGCCCAAACTGTTGCATATACCCTGCATATTTTGCAAGATTGAATCCCTGAGCTGACAAGGTAAAAATCTGTCATTCTGCCCCTGAACAAGGCAGTTAACCCAACGTTCCTAGGCCGTCATTGAAAATAAGAATGTGTTCTTAACTGACTTGCCTAGTTAAATAAAGATTAAATAAAGGTGTAAAAATAATAATAATAATAATAATTTGGCAAAATCGGCGTCCAAAAATACTGATTGTTATGAAAACTTGAAATCGGCCCTAATTAATCGGACATTCCGATTAATCGGTCGACCTCTAATACACACACACACACACACACACACACTAAGAAGAGACTGTCTCTCGTCTTCATTATGTCTAATGAAAGGACCAGCCTATTGGCACACACACTGACAACTTAAATTTATCATTGTTCCTAATATGTCGCAATGGCCAGTGATTAATAGGAAATAGACATTTGAAGCACCTTGAGTTCTGAGGCGCCTATATCCATGGCTCCAACCACCATCTGTCATATGAAAGAGAAAATGAGCTCCTCTAGCCCTCCTCTATCCCTCCCTAAGCCTTCCGATCCCTTACCCCGATTTTGGCATTAATCCCAATGGAATATTGGACTTTTAGCGGAATCAGGGAATGGGAAAATATACACATGGCTTAAGTCCTCAAATCATCGTCTGCCCATCAGCAAAGTCTGGAGGTGTCAGAGGATTGTTGTCAGAAGAGAATAGAGTTTACATTCAGGGATTCAATTTAATTGCAATTCTTTTGAAGGATTGGGGGATTTTGTGGGAATGAGTCTTGAAATTCTCGTAAGTGTTGTTATTCGTATTGCTTTTTTACAGGGGCAGAAATTCACAAGGAGGCGTTATGGGAAATATTGACGTAATTAAAGGGTTTGTTGCTTTTGATTTCAAATATCTTTATCTTTTGAGGCATATTTTATCCCTGTAAAATAGGTTTCTTTCCATGCCTTATATAGCCTACTTAGCTGCATAGAGGAAGAAACTCCAGCACGATGATACTCTTCTATTCTCCATAACGTATTGAACAGACCTCCCACAAACCATTTCGGTACATAGACCTTCAACGTGATATTAGGACATAGCTTTGAGAGCTTGTTGCAGCGAGTGTGTGTGTGTGTGTGTTGTGTGTGTGTGTGTGTGTGACAGACCACACTGTCATCTAAGCACTCTGTCTATAACATTATTACTGCCTACCCAGTGAGCCACATGCTCCTCCAGCCTTGTTAGGGTAAAAAACACACGCACACATACATACGAAAAACTCAGAGGCCGGAATGGCCACCTAGGACCTTGCTCCGGCTAGGGGCATCCCTCTGGCTCCCTCCATCGTTCCTTGTGTGTTTCCAACCATCATTTTCATTTCGTCCCGGCCTTGTGGTGCAGTCTGCTTTTTATGGCAATCATTAAATGTAGAAAGCTCACAAAGAGGACGCCACTGCACACGCTAATTCCGTATTCAGATGACATCATCTGTGATGTCGCCGGAATAGATTATTGGGCAGTCTGAATATGCCACTTTATGATGAAAAGCTCTAAAAAAATAAACCGGCACTGGCAGCCTCATCTCTTAATAGAGTGCTTTAGCCATTTTGGAAACCCTGATTGTGTCCTAAATGGTGCCCTAATCCCTAGTGCACTACTTTTGAACCAAGGGCCATAGGGCTGGTCAAAAGTAATGGACAAAGTAGGGAATATGGTGCTATTTGGGACTCGAACAACCTTTAGTGGGATCTTTGGTCTGTTACGCTTTGAGAGGTCAATGAGAAGTCCACGGCTATTTAGCGAAAGGTCCGCCACAGACGACTAGATATGCGTCTCAATGACACTTTTGAAGGGAAAAATAAGTTATGTTGGGTCTGCTTTGGGAGGGAGACATTGAGTCTATATTGAAGAAGTGGTGGTGCGACAGTTATGTGACATTTGTGTTAATTAACTAGTACCCTTTTCAAACTAGTGAGCTGAACTGAACTGAATTGCAAATGAAAACTATGAAAAACAAAACAAAAAAATGCTTTACTGTCAAGTCGGTCATTGGAAATGACCAAGAAGAAAAAGCCGCCTTTATTCTTCACATTTCTCACTGATCTGTCACATATTTCACTGCTTGCTCACTTAGCAGTAAGTCACGTTTTGGGCGGATTACAGCTTTTCTGTTCATTAAAACCACATCTACAAATCTGCCAGTAAAACGTGTGGTATCAAAATGCAATGTGTGGGAAGTGTCGGCCAAATTCAGTTGGATGCAAAACATGCGCACACACACACACACACGCACGTGCACACGCCCACTCTCATGCATTGATGCACACACGCTCGCGCATATGCACACATGCTCTCACACACACATGCACACACACACATACGCATGCACAAACACACACACACACCGTGTAGCTCCGATGCAGGCTTGACATTGGCCGTGACCTAATTAACCGCTTGTGTGCAAGCACACTCTTTCTTATCTCCTGACAGGTTCTAAAAAATATCCCCACGTGCTCAATGAAATATGACTGCATTTCAGTCTAAACAATGTAAAGGACTGGTTAAAGGTAGATGCCTAGAAGATTGTACACGCACGTTCACAGCCCTGGCCAACACCTCATGTCCACCAGATGCATCAAAATCTTTGCTTTCCGGCGGACGTCATGCATTGTCACTGGAGCAGTCCGCAACGCTGCGTTGAGGGTGCCGCACGAGGCTGCCGTGCGTTCCGCGTGCTGCATGCTTTCGATATTTTCAACTCGTCCGTTGCTTTACGATGCTTTCTAATTACTTCCATGTGTGAGGGTATTTCCCGGTTCAAAACCATATGTTTCTTGAAGCTCGAAGGGCACATATGGTTCTCAGAATGGTATGTGCTAGCTGGAAAAGCATCGGGGCACAAATGATTGAGTACTAATCTACCAAGGTAGTGATGAAGGTTTAGGACCAGTTCTCACAATATTCAAGTGGATGAAAAGTGCAGAAACAATACAACTGGTTATATAGTGAGGAGAACAAGTATTTGAAACGCTGGTGAATTTTCAGGTTTTCCTACTTACAAAGCATGTTGAGGTCTGTAATTTTTATCATGGGTACACTTCAACTGTGAGAGACGGAATCTAAAACAAAAATCCAGAAAATCACATTGTATGATTTTTAAGTCATTTTGTTGAAGTAAAAAGGTCTGTAATTCAAAATTACAGACCTCTACATGCTTTGTAAGTAGGAAAACCTGCAAAATCGGCAGTGTGTTAAATACTTGTTCTCCCCACTGTAGTTATTTCAGACCCACTTGCTTTTTTCCTCCCTACTGCTGAAACTGCAAGATTACTTGTTGTATGTAGTATGGCCAGTAGTGGTATAGGGAAACTGGACTAGTGGGAACAAAGATTCCAAAATGAAATAAAAAAATGATTTAATGGTGATGAGTTCCTAGAGAGATTTTTCCCCCGGAATTAGGGAAGCTAGAAAAGTATGCGTGGAATGAAACTTGTAACAAACTTGAATGAAACACGAACTTGCAAGAAATAAGAAGTTGGGGAACTTGGTGAGTGCAATAATAGTTTATTGATCGGAAAAAGCATAGGGATTCAACATAAGTCACACAACTAATGATTTAATAATAAAACTAATAAAACGTTAGTCCTACCAGAACCTCAGGTTGAGTCTTGAAGGGAAGTCAAAGTTCAAATCCAAGGAAATAAACCCCCCAAAAAGACATAGGTAATACCAATTTAAGTCAATGAGCCAACATCAATCCAAAAGGTCCAATGGAAACCAATGACTTTGAACCATTCAATGTCTATTTTCAACCAAAGCAGTGTGCATGAATTCAGTTCAGTTAGGACATCTACTTTGTGCATGACACAAGTAATTTTTCCAACAATTGTTTACAGACAGATTATTTCACTTATAATTCACAAGGAGGCCTACAAACCACAATTCCAGTGGGTCAGAAGTGTACATACACTAAGTTGACTGTGCCTTTAAACAGCTTGGAAAATTCCAGATAATTATGACTTTAGAAACTTCTGCTAATTGACATCATTTGAGTCTATTGGAGGTGTTTGTACATTCATTTGTACAAACAATAGTACGCAAGTATAAACACCATGGGACCACACAGCTGTCATACCGCTCTGGAAGGAGACACGTTCTGTCTCCTAGAGAAGAACGTACTTTGGTGCGAAAAGTGCAAATTATCCCAGAACAACAGCAAAGAACCTTGTGAAGATGCTGGAGGAAACAGATACAAAGGTATCTATAGCCACAGTAAAACATCGACATAACATGAAAGACCACTCAGCAAGGAAGAAGCACCTGCTCCAAAACCGCCATAAAAAGCCAGACTACGGGTTGGAACTGCACATGGGGACAAAGATCGTACTTTTTGGAGAAATGTCCTCTGGTCTGATGAAACAAAAATATAACTGTTTGGCCATAATGACCATTGTTGTGTTTGGAGGAAAAAGGGGGAGGCTTGAAAGCTGAAGAACACCATCCCAACCTTGAAGCACGGGGTGGCAGCATCATGTTGTGGAGGTGCTTTGCTGCAGGAGGGACTGGTGCACTTCACAAAATAGACGGCATCATGAGGTAGAAGAATTATGTGGCTGTATTGAAGCAACATCAAGACATCAGTCAGGAAGCTATAGCGTGATCACAAATGGGTCTTCCAAATGGACAATGACCCAAAGCATACTTCCAAAGTTGTGGCAAAATGGCTTAAAGACAACAAAGTCAAAGTATTGAAGTGGCCATCACAAAGCCCTGACCTCAATCCTATAGAAAATGTGTGGGCAGAACTGAAAAAGCGTGTGCGAGCAATGAGGCCTACAAACCTGACACAGTTACACCAGCTCTGTCAGGAGGAATGGGCCAAAATTCACCCAACTTATCATGGGAAGCTTGTGGAAGGCTACCTGAAACATTTGACCCAAGTTACACCATTTTAAAGCAATGCTACCAAACACTAATTGATTGTATGTAAACTTCTGACCCACTGGGAATGTGATGAAAGAAAAAAAAGCTGAAATAAATAATTCTCTCTACTATTACTCAGACATTTAACATTCTTAAAATAAAGTGGTGATCCAAACTGACGTAAGACAGGAATTCTGAAACACTGAGTTGAAATGTATTTGGCTAAGGTGTATGTAAACTTCTGACTTCAACTGTACACAGTATACTGTATTCTATTCTATTTTATTTTAGTCAATGCCACACTGACTGTAACGTTCTGGTTGTGGTGGGTGAGAAGTCAGGCGCAGGAAGCAGAGAGTTCAGGGTAGTGCTAATTTAATGCACAAAATGGCGAACATAAGCCAACCCCACGTAAACACAGGGAGTACAACAAAACAAATGCCCCAAACACGGGGACTTAAAACCCACGAAATGGGAAACACGTAACCCACAGACATGCACACAAGTTACACAAAACAATTCCGCACAAAGAGCAGGCGGGCCGGCTGGCTAATAAAGCCCAACTAATCAGCAAATACAGAACAGGTGTAACTAGTAAACAGACAAGGAGGGGGAGGAAATAATCAGTGGCAGCTAGTAGGCCGGTGACGACGACCGCCGAGCGCCACCCGAACGGGAAGGGGAGCCACCTTCGGTAGGAGTCGCGACACTGACATTGCTCGATCGAATATTTATATATCTCTTAATTCTTATTTTTCTACTTTTAGATTTGTGTGTATTTTTGTGAATTGTTTTTAGATACTACTGCACTGTTGGAGGTAGGAACACAAGCATTTCGCTACACCTGAATTAACATCTGCTAAATGTGTGTATGTGACCAATAAAATTTGATTTGATTTTATACAGTCTTTGCTAAGTACCTACGCTACATGACTAAAAGTATTGGGACCCCTGCTCGCCAAACATCTCATTCCAAAATCACGGGCAGTAATATGGAGTTGGTCCCTCTTCTGGGAAGGCTTTCCACTAGTTGTTGGAACATTGATGTTGGGATTTCATTCAGCCACAAGAGCATTAGTGAGGTTGGGCACTGATGTTGGGCGATTAGGCCTGGCTACTGATCTAAGATCATTCTGCATTCCAATTCATCCCAAAGGTGTTCGATGAGAGTTGAGAGCAGGCAAGTCAAGTTCTTCCACACCCATCTCAATAAATTATTTCTGTATGGACCTTGCTTTGTGCACGTGGGAATTGTCATGCTGAAACAGTTACGGGACTTCCTGAAACTGTTGCTGCAAAGTTGGAAGCACAGAATTGTCTAGAATGTTATTGTATGCTGTAGCCTTAACATTGCCCTTCACTGGAACTAAGAAGCCTAGCCCGAACCATGAAAAACAGCCCCAGACCATTATTCCTCCTCCACCAAGCTTTATAGTTGACACTAAGCATTGGGACAGGTAGCTTTCTCCTGGCATCCACCAAACCCAGATTCGTCCTTCAGACTGCCAGATGGTGAAGCGTGCTTCATCACTCCAGAAAACGCATTTCCACCACTCCAGAGTCCAATGGTGGCGAGCTTTACACCACTCCAGCCGACGCTTGGCATTGCGCATGGTGATCTTAGGCTTGTGTGCGGCTCCTCGGCCATGGAAACCCATTTCATCAAGCTCCCGGCGAACAGTTATTGTGCTGACATTGCTTCCAGAGGCAATCTGGAACTCGGTAGTGAGTGTTGCAACCAATGAATTTTATGCACTACGAGCTTCAGCACTCGGCTGTCCCATTCTGTGAGCTTGTGCGGCCTACCACTTCGCGGCTGAGCCATTGTTGCTCCTAGACGTTTCCAGTTCACAGGAACAGCACTTACAGTTGACGGGAGCAGCTCTAGCAGGGCAACAAAAATTGACAAACTGACTTGTTGGAAAGTCACTGAGCTCCTCAGTAAGGCCATTCGACTGCCAATGTTTGTCTATGGAGATTGCACGGCTGTGTGCTCGATTTTACACACCTTTCAGCAACGGGCTGTGGCTGAAACGGCCAAATCCACAGATGTTAAGGGGTGTCCACATACTTTTGTATATGAACTGTATATTTACACATTATTTTCCTAATTTCCTAATTTAATTTCTTTAAGGACTAGATATTCACGTTATGCGTTCACGGTAGTGTGTGTTACAAACTCTATGGATCTCCAGAGGATGAAGTTCGTCACCAGTGGCAGACACTCTCTTCCCATATCTGGAGTGTTTCCAGATGATCCGTCCTCACTCGTGATTTATATCAAGTGATTCATGAAGTCTATGTTCTCCTGTTACATGTCTGAGTGGTTGATAGCGACATCTCCCCCTCTCCTCTTTTTTTTTTTTTTGAATGGTCGGCTAAGGAGTGACCCATTCGGCCCAGACAGAGTGGTGAGAAATGCCTCCAGAGTCAAATTCCCCAGGTCTCAAATCACCTTATTCCTTCCTCCCTTCTCCTTTCACATCACTTATGCATCTATCATCCTAGGTGAATACATAAAACATTCAAAATCATTGTTGATATAAACCGGCTTAGATAAGGAGCCACTGCTTAACGATGGCAGTAATACTAATAATTATTTCTTATCTACAGCGGCGTGGATGAAAGGGGCGGGGGGACATTTGATCCTAAGCTCTCGAAGGTAATGATGGTGGGTGAATAGCGATAGCAGGAGCCCCTTATTACGTTTGTGTGTTTTTGTGCTTCATGTTCCTTCAACTCCTGCTATGATGAAGGTCAAAATGGCCGCCAGATTGGCGTTCATGGCGGGATGAAAATGACTCATCATTCATTTGATGTAACTCAAAGCTCATTGCCATTCCATGCCTCTTCTTGCAGCACTTTTTTAAAGAAGACCTGTTTAATTAAACACTATGTTTAATCACTTGAGTTGGTTTAACTAGTTCATTATCAAACCGGCTGTATTAGTTATGAAAGATTGGGTGGTAATTGTTTTTGAACTCGTTTTGATCCACAGTCAGGATTCATTACTCTGTATCTATGTGGAAAGAAAGTTCCAAAACTTTAACGGTGGTTGGTAGACATCCATTTTCCAAAGATCTAAGTCGGCCATGACATAGTAGTGTCACACCCTGATTTGTTTCACCTGTCTTGGTGATTGTCTCCACCTCCCTACGGGTGTCGCCCATCTACCCCATTATCCCCTGTGTATTTATACCAGTGTTCTCTGTTTGTCTGTTGCCAGTTCGTCTTGTTTGTTCAAGTCAACCAGCGTTTTTGTGTCTAAGCTCCTGCCTTTTCCAGTCTCTCTTTTTCTCGCCCTTCTGGCATTGACCCTTGCCTGTCCTGACTCTGAGCCCGCCTGCCTGACCACTCTGCCTGCTCCTGACTCTGAGCTTGCCTGCTGACCTGTGCCTTTGCCCCACCTATGAATTATTGACCTCTGCCTACCCTGAGCCTGCCTGCCGTCCGGTACCGTTGCCCCACCTCTGAATTACTAACCCCTGCCTGCCTTGACCTGTCTATTGCCTGCCCCTGTTGGATAATTAAATCATTGTTAATTCGACGTTGTCTGCATCTGGGTCTTACCTTCATACCTGGCAGTAGTCTTTACTTGTGGAATGGTCAGGTGTGTGTCAGACATGGCCAAAGCCTGGGCTGTGTTCATTGGGCACTAGGCAAAATAAAAAGTTCTGAAACATGCAGGGACCACCTGTACTTGTCCAATAGCAAACATTCACTTTCATTACAAAATTTTGTAAAATGTTACCCATTGAGTGCATTAATGAACATAACCCAGGCACTGTCATGGAAATTGTAGGCAAGGACAAGGCAGACAGATCGCTTTTCAAACCCCATTCACGGCTCTTTTAGGCCCTCATCCCTCTCTGTCACTGTCGCACAGATATCGTCAGGAGGGGGGAAGATGTCTATGAAAAACGTATCCGGTATCATTGATATTGGTATGAATGACGAATTGTGTCAGTTGATTCCTTCCCCCTACTGGGATGCTATTATGAAAACAAGAAAGGAGGGCTGGAGAGATGGGAGAGCAGAGAGTGGGGGAGGAGGTGGCTGTGAGAGGCTTTTGAATGCAAACACCTTTATTAATACACACATATTGATTTGGATCATCTCGAAAATCACATTACTGTTCCGGGGCTTGTGACGCACAAGTCTGCCCGACGAAAATAGCCAAAGCTGGAAAGCTGCAAAAAAATATTATCAGAATGGATAATGCAAAAGAGGCTGATTTAGACTGCAGGTTTAGGCCTTTACACAGACAATGGATTCAAGCACTCAGCTCCGCATGCACTGACCAAAGCCTATAGATCCACTTTCCTACTCATTCATCACTGCTGCACTGCTTGTTGTAGCGCTGAGTGGAAATGGAAAGAACGTGCATTTTATGGCTTATAAAAGTGTTGAATACAAAGTGTTGACAGTGCTGAGTAAAAACTTAAACATGATCTCATTCATAAAAACAGCAGCTCTTTGCTGTATTTGTTGACAGTCTCTATCTAGTCATGGTTTTAAACGTTTTTTGAAATCTCACAGTATCAATTTTGCTTTCTTTTATGCCTGCTATGTTACTGCAGACTCATCTGAGCAATCTGATTGGCCAGAGGTTGCACAGTGCACTTGATTTCCTCTCCAGGCCCACCGGGAAGGCAGAGTTTGTACCTTCCTGAAATGGCAACAGTTTGCCTACCTGGTGTGCAGGGCAGCTGAATTGGACCTACCACCAACAGCCCGAAACGAATAAAAAAATAGGAACACAAGGCTTTATCGTTGTTGTTTTTACATGTTTGGGATCGACTAGAAATGCCTTGTAGATCGACAAGTCGATAGTCAAGTCACTGTACTAAGATATATGGAATTGTTTTAATACGATCATACCAAGGATAATTTTGCTATTTGATGTAGAATTTTAAGACCCCTTGAAGTACCAAAAAAATACAGTGGGGCAAAAAAGTATTTAGTCAGCCACCAATTGTGCAAGTTCTCCCACTTAAAAAGATGAGAGAGGCCTGTAATTTTCATCATAGGTACACTTCAACTATGACAGACAAAATGAGAAAAAGAAATCCAGAAAATCACATTGTAGGATTTTTAATGAATTTATTTGCAAATTATGGTGGAAAATAAGTATTTGGTCACCTACAAACAAGATTTCTGGCTCTCACAGACCTGTAACTTCTTCTTTAAGAGGCTCCTCTGTCCTCCACTCGTTACCTGTATAAAAGACACCTGTCCACAACCTCAAACAGTCACACTCCAAACTCCACTATGGCCAAGACCAAAGAGCTGTCAAAGGACACCAGAAACAAAATGGTAGACCTGCACCAGGCTGGGAAGACTGAATCTGCAATAGGTAAGCAGCTTGGTTTGAAGAAATCAACTGTGGGAGCAATTATTAGGAAATGGAAGACACACAAGACCACTGATCTCCCTCGATCTGGGGCTCCACGCAAGATCTCACCCCGTGGGGTCAAAATGATCACAAGAACGGTGAGCAAAAATCCCAGAACCACACGGGGGGACCTAGTGAATGACCTGCAGAGAGCTGGGACCAAAGTAACAAAGCCTACCATCAGTAACACACTACGCCGCCAGGGACTCAAATCCTGCAGTGCCAGACGTGTCCCCCTGCTTAAGCCAGTACATGTCCAGGCCCGTCTGAAGTTTGCTAGAGAGCATTTGGATGTTCCAGAAGAAGATTGGGAGAATGTCATATGGTCAGATGAAACCAAAATATAACTTTTTTGGTAAAAACTCAACTCGTCGTGTTTGGAGGACAATTAATGCTGAGTTGCATGCAAAGAACACCATACCTACTGTGAAGCATGGGGGTGGAAACATCATGCTTTGGGGCTGTTTTTCTGCAAAGGGACCAGGACGACTGATCCGTGTAAAGGAAAGAATGAATGGGGCCATGTATCGTGAGATTTTGAGTGAAAACCTCCTTCCATCAGCAAGGGCATTGAAGATGAAACGTGGCTGGGTCTTTCAGCATGACAATGATCCCAAACACACCACCCGGGCAACGAAGGAGTGGCTTCGTAAGAAGCATTTCAAGGTCCTGGAGTGGCCTAGCCAGTCTCCAGATCTCAACCCCATAGAAAATCTTTGGAGGGAGTTGAAAGTCCGTGTTGCCCAGCAACAGCCCCAAAACATCACTGCTCTAGAGGAGATCTGCATGGAGGAATGGGCCAAAATACCAGCAACAGTGTGTGAAAACCTTGTGAAGACTTACAGAAAACATTTGACCTCTGTCATTGCCAACAAAGGGTATATAACAAAGTATTGAGAAACTTTTGTTATTGACCAAAAACTTATTTTCCACCATAATTTGCAAATAAATTCATTAAAAATCCTACAATGTGATTCTCTGGATTTCTTTTTCTCATTTTGTCTGTCATAGTTGAAGTGTACCTATGATGAAAATTACAGGCCTCTCTCATCTTTTTACTTGGGAGAACTTGCACAATTGGTGGCTGACTAAATACTTTTTTGCCCCACTGTATACTACAAAATGATTTGATCAAACATTTAATTCAGCCTTGCTTGTTGAATAACAGTGTAACGTGTGCTCTGGGAGACAGGAAGCAAGTTCAGTGAGTGAACAACTTAATAAATTAACGAAACATAATACAAAACAAGAAACACGAACAACGCACAGACATGAAACTGAAACAGAAACAGTTAGGGACCGGTCACCTCTGCTGAGGCGCTGGAACCTGTCGATCCGACTGAGGCGCGGGAGAATGGCGACCTAGACCGCCAGAGAGAGAGCATATGTGACAATGTGACAAAAAGATTCACTACACGGAACAACAGATAGCCCCCCCCAAAAAAAAATCTAAAGGAAGTTTGTTCTGAAGTGTCTGTCCTATATCTGAGAGCTATAAGAAAGATCAGGAAGTATACATATAAAAAATATACATGTATTGAACCCCTTATTTTTGGCACTAAACAGTCTCCATACTATACTGTTGTCGTGTCTTTGGCAATGCCGGATTAAGTGATATGACATGCTATTCTATAAAATCCTTTGTCTGTAATTAATATTACCTGATTGAGCTAATCATGTAAATGTAAATAACTAGTAAGTCGGGGCACCACAAAATAATATTTATAGAGCTTTTATTTTCCGAATAAACTCTTAAAGACCTAGTAATATTTTAAATCAATAGCAGTCACTAATAATTCAGTCTCATCTGAAAGTTGTAAATTCTTGGTTATCTTCACGAACCTTGGCTAACAACTTGAATCAGCAATACAGAATTGGTTTTAATTATTTATTTACTAAATACCTAACTAATCACACAGAATTACATATACACAGAATGAATCATACATTGATTACAAATTACGTCATAAAGGAAAACGTCCCTAGCAGGCGGAACAGATATGACAGCTGGTTACACAAAGAAAAGGGGGATTGGGTTTGAGTGAAAGAGCGGGAAGACTGAAGAACAAAGGGAGAAGCGATGTCTCTATTGTAAATATAGTATCTTATGCATTCTAAATGACCGCCCATTTGGAAAAGGAAAATGCAATAAATATTTACTCTGAGCTGCGCTTCGGTAGGTTGGTGGTAGATTGAAGGCCGTGTAGCCCAACCGAGTCCTTTGCCCTTTGAAGAATGTCTCTGGTGGTAAATTGAAGACGTTGTAGTAACGTCGTTTTGTGGTAGACGGGATACTCTGTCTGTTCTTTCCTAGCCCACGTTTGCAGCTGCTGTTGCTAACTCAACAGCTAGGAGGTATCACTTCTGTAGTGAATAAGAGTTCAAAGTTCATACCATTCGCAACCAAAGCTCACGCTGAGGTTGGCTTAGTTCTGTAGTTGACATGTTAGTCATTTTAACGCAGAGGCCGCAGACCTCACGTACTTGGAACAGGAGGTTACATTTCCGTCAAGGCTTTATATAGTGGAGCGAGAAGGGTGTGTTTGAAAAGTTTTATTACCCATGTCTCTTCACAGGGGCGGGCCACTGATTGAGCAGAGCCCTAACCTTGTGAAAACCCAAATCTCTCATTTGGAAGCTAAAATTAAATTCCATCTCTTCACCAATTATTTTATATTCAAACATTTAATTTGAACAACAATTCCATGTGAATCCAGGAACTATAATGTGCATACTTTCCACTGTAGAATTTATGTCATCCTATCATTCATGAGAATGTCTCAGATGACAACCGAACTGACATCATATTCACCGCATATGTACAATTGGTCGGATTACCAGTATATAGTTCATTTCCCCCTACCTTCTGATGTTCCCAGAATATCTATGTTAACCTGGGGATTTTCAAATGTCACATCAGTAGGGTAGAGAGAGGAAAAAGGGGAGAAGAGGTGTTTATGACTGTCATAAACCTACCCCCAGGCCAACGTCATGACACTGTACTTCCATCATTTTTTTTCAACTGGTACCGGGTGACCTTCAGACGAGTCTTGTGAGGCCTGTGGCCGTACTAAAGCAAAACAACTGACATGTAAGTGTCCGTGAGAATCTCACCATTCCACAGAGGGGTTATCAGTGTGTAGCCCAAACTACAGACAGAAGTTGGCAGATCAGCTGTACCAAATTCAGACAAGTCCCACGACGCTTGCGGGGGTCGTAGAGCAAAACTGAGAACACCATCGTCTTCGCGAGAGTCTCATCATTCCATAGAGGGGCCAAACCATTCAGACGCTACAGACCATTTTGTGAGAAGACCGACTTTCTGTATGTCTTATGGTCTGACAAACACCACTCTAGCGCTGTGGCCATTCACCACAGATGGTCCTGTGTGGCTCAGCTGGTAGAACATTAGTCGAGCATGGCGTTGCAACGCCAGGGTAGTGGGTTTGATTCCCAAAGGGTACCAGTGTGATAAAGTATGCACTCACTACTTACTGTATGTCGCTCTGGAAAAGAGTGCCTGCTAAAATGTGGAAGTGTGACGTTGGTGGAATGAGACGCATCCAATGCACCAGATATCTCAAGCTTCAACTAAGAAATTTTTCTGAGTATTTTTTTATTAACCTAATTAGATTTTTGTGGGGGCGCGGACAAAGACTCTCGGTTAATTTGTCCATTTATGAATGTTTTCTCTGGAGTATTGTCACAGCATTGTAATTGCCATGACACTGGGAATAACTATTTGGCCATTAACGATTCCAACTTACCTCGCTGTACAATACCATAAAGGAGAGCCTTGGAGTAACATTGGTTGAAGTGACTAGGTTTTCCAACCAGTCCCAAGAAGCGAGTCAAAATTATAGTCAGTTGTATTGGAACATAACGCCTACCTTTACAGTTTTTTTTACAATCGCTAGGACCCATTTCTCAAAACTTAGGTCACTTTTTCAAAACTCTTCACACAGTGAGCACCACAGTGGAAACTGTGGATCATTTTGTATTGCTTTAGCACAAAATGCATTCAATTACTACAACTTTCAAATGTTATCAATTATTTTCTCACTCAGACACTACCACCAAAACTCTATGTACCTACAGTCCAATTTGCACGTTTACATGCTCTTTTCAAAACTTTTAAACTTAAGTTCAAAACCTAACATAACACAAAATTGAATAAGACAGCAAATTGCTACATTTCTACAGTAATACTGCATATTCCAAATCTAAAAAATTAAATACTATCAAAACAATTAGACCAACCACAGATGATTCCCATTGTAGCTGAACAGGTGTTAGTCTTTCAATTGCATTACCATCTATATTAAAGGGGACATCTTAGGAATAATGCTGTACTGTGATGTGAACATGGACCCAGACAGAGATAGAGAAGCGGCTGACAGATAAAAGGATAGAAGAGTGACTGGGAGAGGAAGAGGAGTACGCGTGGTGGAAGAAGACTGAGAGGAAGAACAAGGGCTGTAGTCTCAGATGAATTTAGGGCTACTATAATTGATCGTGTAATAAATCATGGTCTATCAATGAGAGAGGCTGGTCTGAGAGCATAGCCAAATCTGCAACGCTCAACAGTATTATCTACTGTTACACATTTCCGGCAAAACAACAGGAAAGATGTGCATTCTGCAAGGGCATCTGACTGAACTGCACATTACAGAAGTAAATTGAGCAAAGCCTCCAAACCCACTTGTGTTTAATTGTTTTTGTATTTCAGCTTAGGACCCAAGAGTTACCTCCCACAGGTGGTAAAGGGAGGATTTTCACTGCTGTGCAGGAAACTGCAATTGTTGATATGATCATCAGCAACAATGGCATAAAACTCACAGAGATTCGGGACAGTGTTGGCAGACATTATTCCATTTGGAAATATTCACAATGTAAGCATAACAACTCTTTCTAGAGTCCTGAAACAACATCAAGTCAGGATGAAGCAGTTGTACACTGTCCCCTTTGAGAGGAACTCTGAACGAGTCAAGCAACTTAGGAACCAATATGTCCAGTTAAGATGACTATAACATACAGAACTGGTTTTGAACGAAACCAAACAGGGCAGAGGGCACACAATGGCATGTTTTTAGGTATAATGTAAACTACCGTAATAGCCTAACTCTTATGTTGCCTTAGAGAGTCATGGAGATTGAAGCCAGGCAAACACCCGATATATTCATCTATGTGGATGAGGCTGGTTTCAACTTGGCCAAAACACGGCGGTGAGGAAGGAATGTGATTGGGAAAAGAGCCACAGTGGATGTCCTGGGCCAGAGGGGTGCCAACATCACAATGTGTGCAGCAATATCCTCTAATGAATTGCTGTTACACAAACGGCTAATTGGGCCACACAACACAAGCGTCTCATTTCATTCCTGGGTGACCTCTATTGAAGGTGTTTGCCAGGTGAGGGAAGGGTTGCAGTGAAGCGAAATCGGCCAACGTTTGTAATTGTATGGGACAATGTGGCATTTCACCACTCCCGTGCAGTCAGAGTGGTTTTCAGCCCATCCCAGGATGATGTCACTTTTCCTCCCACCTTACTCTCCATTCCTCAACCCCATAGAGGAATTATTTTCCTTGTGGAGGTGGAAGGTTTATGACCCCCATCCACATGATCAAATGTCCCTCCTGGACGCAATGAAGACTGGATGCCTGGACATATCTGCAGAAGAAATTTCTTGTTAACAAACTATAGTTTTGGCAAGTCGGTTAGGACATCTACTTTGTGCATGACACAAGTAATTTTTCCAACAATTGTTCACAGACAGATTATTTCACTTATAGTTCACTGTATCACAAATCTAGTGGGTCAGAAGTTTACATACACTAAGTTGACTGTGCCTTTAAACAGCTTGGAAAATTCCAGAAAATAATGTCATGGCTTTAGAAGCTTCTGATAGGCTACATTACATTTTTTGTGTCAATTGGAGGTGTACCTGTGGATGTATTTCAAGGCCCACCTTCAAACTCAGTGCCTCTTTGCTGGACATCATGGGAAAATCAAAAGAAATTAGCCAAGACCTCAGGAAAAAAATTGTAGACCTCCACAAGTCTGGTACATCATTGGGAGCAATTTCTAAATGCCTGAATGTACCACGTTCATCTGTACAAACAATAGTACGCAAGTATAAACACCATGGGACCACGCAGCCGTCATACTGCTCAGGAAGGAGAAGTGTTCTGTCTCCAAGAGATGAACATACTTTGGTGGGAAAAGTGCAAATCAATCCCAGAACAACAGCAAAGGACCTTGTGAAGATGCTGGAGGAAACAGGTACAAAAGTAACTATATCCACATTAAAATGAGTCCAATATTGCCTTAACCTGAAAGGCCACACAGCAAGGAAGAAGCCATTACTCCAAAACTGCCGTAAAAAGCCAGACTACGGTTCGCAACTGCACATGTGGACAAATATCCTACTTTTTGGAGAAATGTCCTCTGGTCTGATTAAACAAAATGTAACTGTTTGGCCATAATGACCATCGTTATGTTTGGAGGAAAAAGGGGGAAGTCGTGCAAGCCGAAGAACAACATCCATACCTTGAAGCACCAGGGTGGCAGCATGATGTTGTGGGGGTGCTTTGCTGCAGGAGGGACTGGTGCACTTCACAAAATAGATGGCATCATGAGGTAGAACAATTATGTGGATATATTCATGCAACATCTCAAGACATCAGTCATGAAGTTAAAGCTTGGTCACAAATGGGTCTTCCAAATGGACAATGACCCCAAGCGTACTTCTAAAGTTGTGGCAAAATGGCTTATGGACAACAAAGTCAAGGTATTGGAGTGACCATCACAACGCCCTGACCTCAATCCTATAGAAAATGTGTGGCAGAACTGAAAAAGCGTGTGCGAGAAAGAAGGCCTATACAAACCTGACTCAGTTATAACAGCTCTGTCAGGAGGAAAGGGCCAAAATTCACTCAACTTACTGTGGGAAGCAGGTGGAAGGCTCACCGAAACGATTGACCCAAGTTAAACAATTTAAAGGCAATGCTACCAAATACTAATTGAGTGTATGTGAACTTATGACCCACTGGGAATGTGATGAAAGAAATATAATCTGAAATAAATCATTCTCTGTACTATTATTCTGGCATTTCACATTCTTAAAAGAAAGTAGTGATCCTAACTGACCTAAGACAGGACATTTTTACTTGGATTAAATGTCAGGAATTGTGAAAAACAGTGTTTTTAAATGTAATTGGCTAAGGTGTATGTAGACTTCCGACTTCAACTGTATGTAGCCTTAGAAATAAGGTTTGTGAAATCAATAACTTGCTAACATCAGATACCATTCATATATTAGCCATTTCTGAGACTCACTTAGAGCATTCATTTGATGATACATCAGTAGCAATACAAGGATATAACATACATATATAGAAGAGACAGGAAAGGTTATGGGAGAGTTGTTGCTGTATATATTCAGAGCCATATCCCCGTAAGGCTTAGAGAATATCTTATGTCAAGTGTTATTGAAATGTTGTGGTTGCAGGTTCACCTGGAACTTGGTGTTGCTATAGGCCACCAAGTGCTAACAGTCAGTAACTAAGTAATATGTGTGAAATGCTTGATAGTGTATGTGATGTGAACAGAGGGGTCTACTTTCATGGGAAAACTGAATATTAACAGATTTTCCATCAAGCTGTCCCCTCAGGAGGAAGCTTCTCGCTGTAACCAGTGCCTGTAATCTGATTCAGGTTATCAATCAACCTACCAGGGTGTTTCCAAACTCTACAGGAACAAGATCATCCACATGTATTGATCACACTTGAACTAATACTGTAGAACTTTGTTCTAAGGCTGTATCTGTACCCATTGGATGTAGTGATCACAGTGGTTCTTCCTAGAAGTGTTGAGCTCATGCCGCGACCGTTGTTGGTAGATTGCGGCATTCTGTTATTGCACCACACTATCACAAGGGGGAGTTAGAACTCTGATCTTTCGGGAAGTCTAAACTGTGGCACAAATTGACCATCTTTTCTTGAGTTAAGGGAGGTGTTTTCAGTCTGAGAGTCTCTCTTCTCTGGCATGAGAGTCCTGCGTCGGGCAACAACGACGAAAAGCTGTCGGTGGTGTTGGAGTTAAGAGAGAACTTGGGTAAATACAATGGAGGAAGTACACTTGACATGTGGACTGACGATGTTCGAAAAATAGGCACGGTGGGCTTTTGGTTTCTCTCCCTGTTAAAACAGAAATAAATAATTCTAAGTAACAAACTGGCTTTATTTACCACAGTGTGAAAGAGTGATAGCCCCTCTATATAAAGTGAGTTTCTGAAACCCAGAGTCCTTCTTTGATGACGTGAAGAAGAAACGTAATGAAATAGTCCAGCGAGGATTTGTCTGCATAAAGATGAGTGACTCACTCATTCAATTTGCTTTCGATCAAAATAAATAAGTACCAACCTTCTTTCTGATCCTCTTTTAATAAAGAAATGTTTTGACTGTTTTGTACAAGTTAATTAGCTCACGTTGTGTTTAATTATTTGTGACATTGTGGTTGCAATGAAGAATGTAAAGAAAATAAATCAAATAAATCCTATTCATGATAAATAATCAGATGCGTGATACAAGCTTGATTTATTTGTTCTTACTATATCACAAAATCACAAAAAATATAACTTTTACATTACTGTGTAGTTTACCAATAAAATGGACTGACAGGGATGTGGACATACTCGGTATACATATCCCGAAAGAAAGAAATGATCTCACTCCAATACATTTTAATAGAAAGTTAGCAAAAATATTTAAGATCTTGCTACTATGGAAAGGAAAATAGCTGTCTGTTTGTGGAAAAATAAACCTAATTAAATCTTTAGTCATTTCACAGTTTACCAATTTGCTTATGGTTTTGCCTACACCTACCGATCCTGTGCAGGTTGTTCAAATTATATTTTTTAAACCTTTGCAGGTTGTTTAACCTGTTAAAATTGAATATTTTTTGATCATATAATTTAATTTGGAATTTCAAGCCAGACAAAATTAAAAGGACCTATTTATATAATGAATATGAGAAATTACTTTATCAATTGGAACCTTTATCAAGTGGAAGGGAGAAAAAGTAAGGAACTTGTCTGTCGGCCATGCATTAAAGACCAAAATTGGTTAAAGAAAATTGTGATAAACAAAAAGAAACTTCCCTTTTTCAGGACCCTGTCTTTCAAAGATAATTCATAAAAATCCAAATAACTTCACAGATCTTCGTTGTAAAGGGTTTAAACACTGTCTCCCATGCTTAAACAATTAATGAACATGCACCTGTGGAACAGTGGTTAAGACACTAACAGCTTACAGATGGTAGGCAATTAAGGTCACAGTTGTGACAACTTAGGACACTAAAGAGGCCTTTCTGAAAAACACCAACAGAAAGATGCCCAGGGTCCCTGCTCATCTGAATGAACGTGCCTTAGGCAAGCTGCAAAGAGGCATAAGGACTGCAGATGTGGCCAGGGCAATAAATTGCAATGTCCGTACTGTGAGAAGCCTAAGACAGCGGTACAGGGAGACAGGACAGACAGCTGATCAGCCTCGCAGTGGCAGACCACATGTAACAGCACCTGCACAGGATCGGTACATCCGAACATCACACCTGCGGGACAGGTACAGGATGGCAACAACAACTGCCCGAGTTACACCAGGAATGCACAATCCCTCCATCAGTGCTCAGACTGTCCACAATAGGCTGAGAGAGGCTAGACTGAGGGCATGTAGGCCTGTTGTAAGTGCTCTTCACTGACAAGTCACGTTTTTGTCTCACCGGGGTGATGGTCGGATTCGCGTTTATCATCGAATGAATGAGCGTTACACCGAGGCCTGTACTCTGGAGAGGGATCGATTTGGAGGTGGAGGGTCCGTCATGGTCTGGGGCGGTGTGTCACAGCATCATCGGACTGAGCTTGTCATTGCAGGCAATCTCAATGCTGTGCGTTACAGGGAAGACATCCTCCTCCCTCATGTGGTACCCTTCCTGCAGGCTCATCCTGACATGACCCTCCAGCATGACAATGCCACCAGCCACACTGCTCGTTCTGTGCGTGATTTCCTGCAAGACAGGAATGTCAGTGTACTGCCATGGCCAGCGAAGAGCCCGGATCTCAATCCCATTGAGCACGTCAGGGACCTGTTGGATCGGAGGGTGAGGGCTAGGGCCATTCCCCCCAGAAATGTCTGGGAACTTGCAGGTGCCTTGGTGGAAGAGTGGGGTAACATCTCACAGCAAGAACTGGCACATCTGGTGCTGTTCATGAGGAGGAGATGCACTGCAGTACTTAATGCAGCTGGTGGCCACACCAGATACTGACTGTTACTTTTGATTTTGATACCCCCTTTGTTCAGGGACACATTATTTAATTTCTGTGAGTGACATGTCTGTGACATGTCTGTAGAACTTGTTCAGTTGAATCTTGTTATGTTCACACAAATATTTACACATGTTAAGTTTACTGGAAATAAACACAGATGACAGTGAGAGGATGTTTCTTTTTTTGCTGACTTTATGTACCAGTTTCATTAAGGAACCAAAAAATTGACAGCTGTGCCATATAGATTGCAAAATAGTTGGGAAGAGATTTTCGATGTACCGATTCCATAGCACATGGTTTATGAATTGACAAAAATTTTCCGCTCCTCCTGAAAGCCCTAATCTGCTCACTTAAATTAATAGAGATCCTGGTCATGATGCTACAGTATGTTGTTACAGCATAATCAAAGTGGAGACAATTAGCGATCAAATCAAATCAAATCAAATCAAAATTGTATTTGTGATGGTATAGAACGTCATAGGCAAGATGCAGGGGATGGTATAGAGTACAGTATATACATATGAGATGAGTAATGTAGGGTATGTAAACATTATATGAAGTGGCATTGTTTAAAGTGGCTAGTGATACATTTATTACATCAATTTTTCCATTATTAAAGTGGCTGGAGTTGAGTCAGTATGTTGGCAGCAGCCACTCAATGTTAGTGATGACTGTTTAACAGTCTGATAGCCTTGAGATAGAAGCTGTTTTTCAGTCTCTCGGTCCCAGCTTTGATGCACCTGTACTGACCTCGCCTTCTGGATGATAGCGGGGTGAACAGGCAGTGGCTCAGGTGGTTGTTGTCCTTGATGATCTTTTTGGCCTTCCTGTGACATCGGGTGGTGTAGGTGTCCTGGAGGACAGGTAGTTTGCCCCCGGTGATGCGTTGAGCATACCTCACTACCCTCTGGAAAGCCTTACGGTTGTGGGCGGAGCAGTTGCCGTACCAGGCGGTGATACAGCCCGACAGGATGCTCTCGACTGTGCATCTGTAAAAGTTTGAGTGTTTTGGTGACAAGCCAAATTTCTTCAGCCTCCTGAGGTTGAAGAGGCACTGCTGCGCCTTCTTCACCACGCTGTCTGTGTGGTTGGACTATTTCAGTTTGTCAGTGATGTGTGAGTGGTCAACTATTTCAGCACCGTTTCGCGCTGCTCTGAGACAAGCATGGGGACTGGTCTTGATAAATCAATGAGATTTTTGTTTTCACTGAATCTCCGTTTGGGTATTGGTTAGCCTACAATTAGGGTGTGGAAATGTTAGGATTATTTTGCTCTTCACTCGCAGTCACTTAGCAGCCTACTCCCGACCAGTCACTTTGTACAGCATCATATTTTCCTAACGGAAACACTGAGGGTTTCGTTTTTCATACATTTTTGGAATAGAAACACCATAGTATTAATCAAATTAATTAAGCTTTAATTTAGCTTTTCTTAAAATTGACAAAAAAAGGCTTTAAATTCTCTAGTACGGCCAATATTAAAAACAGTCAAAGGCTTATCAAAGACACCCTCTGGTGGTCAAACTAGCACTAACTAGCATTAATTGGCTAACTAGCAACATTGGCTGACAATTAAATAACGTACCATAGAAATCTGAGGCAGCCCGCAAACTGTGCGGCAGTACGACGCAACTTTTAAAGGAAGAACCACTGGCTATAGCCAGGAAAGCCAAAAGCTGGCTCTGAAATAGTGTATAAGAGATAATACAAAATACATTGCAAAATACAAAATACAAAATACAAGAGACATTATTGTGCAGCCGTATTCATCGACCTGGCCAAGGCTTTTGACTCTGTCAATCACCACATTCTTATTGGCAGACTCTACAGCCTTTTTTTCTCGAATGATTGCCTCGCCTGGTTTACCAACTACTTCTCTGATAGAGTTCCGTGTGTCAAATCGGAAGGCCTGTTGTCCAGACCTCTGGAAGTCTCTATGGGGATGCCACAGGGTTCAATTCTCGGGCCGACTCTCTTCTCTGTGTACATCAATGATGTCGCTCTTGATGCTGGTGATTCTCTGATCCACCTCTACGCAGACCACACCATTCTGTATACTTCTGGCCCCTCTTTGGACACTGTGTCAACAAACCTCCAGACAAGCTTCAATGCTATACAACTCTCCTTGCATGGCCTCCAACTGCTCTTAAATGCAAGTAAAACTAAATGCATGCTATTTAATCGATCACTGCCCGCACTCGCCCGCCTGTCCAGCATCACTACTTTGGACGGCTCTGACTTAGAATACGTGGACAACTACAAATACCTAGGTGTCTGGTTAGACTGTAAACTCTCCTTCCAGACACACATTAGGCATCTCCAATCCAAAATTAAATATAAAATCAGCTTCCTATATCGCAACAAGGAATCCTTCACTCATGCTGCCAAACATACCCTCGTAAAACTGACTATCCTACCGATCCTCGACTTTGACGATGTCATCTATAAAATAGCCTCCGACACTCTACTCAACAAATTGGATCCAGTCTATCACCGTGACATCCGTTTTGTCACCAAAGCCCCATACACTACCCACCACTGCGACCTGTACACTGTCGTTGGTTGGCCCTCGCTTCATACTCGTCTCCAAACCCACTGGCAACAGGTTATCTACAAGTCTCTGCCAAGTCTCCGCCTTATCTCAGCTCACTGGTCACCATAGCAGCACTCACTCGTAGCACGTGCTCCAGCAGGTATATCTCACTGGTCACCCCCAAAGCCAATTCCTCCTTTGGTCGCCTTTCCTTCCAGTTCTCTGCTGCCAATGACTGGAACGAACTGCAAAAATCACTGGAGCTGGAGACTCATATCTCCCTCACTAGCTTTAAGCACCAGCTGTCAGAGCAGCTAACAGATCACTGCACCTGTACATAGCCCATCAGTAAATAGCCCATCTAACTACCTCATCTCCATACTGTATTTATTTCCCCGACAACCAAAAGTACTCGATACATTTTGAATGCTTAGAAGGACAGGAAAATTGTCAAATTCATGCACTTTCAAGAGAACACGTTGTCATCCCTACTGCGTCTGGCCTGGCGGACTCACTAAACACAAATGCATCTTTTGTTAATAATGTGTTGGAGTGTGACCAGCTCACAGATCACTGCACATAGCCCATCTTGAAACAGGCCATCTATCTACTTCATCCCCATACTGTATTTATTTATTTATCTTGCTCCTTTGCACCCCTGTATCTCTACTTGCACATTCATCTCCTGCACATCTACCATTCCAGTGTTTAATTGTTATATTGTAATTACTTCGCCACCATGGCCAATTTATTGCCTTAACTCCCTTATCTTACCTCATTGCACTCACTGTAAATAGACTTCTTGTTTTCTTTTTTCTACTGTATTATTGACTGTATGTTTTGTTTATTCCATGTGTAACTGTGTTACTGTGTTATTAAATCCGATTATTTATTCATCACCAAACCATTTGATGTTGCTAATAATTTGAATGATTATGTCATTAGCAAAGTGAGCAAGGAAGGAAATTCCTACAATGAAAAGTACAATGAAAAGTGTGCCATCGTACTCATGCATTAAAAAAAAAAGTACTTTTGAATTTTGTAAAGTTAGAGTGGGTGATGTGGAAAAATGATTGTTATCGATCAATAATGACAAACCTCCTGGCATTGAAAACTTAGATGGAAAGCGAGTCTAGAGGAAAGTCTTTGTCCTCAGGACTGGAGGGAAGCCATAGTCATTCTGTTACCCAAGAGTGGTAAAGTGGCCTTTACTGGTTTTAACAGCAGATCTATCAGTCTGCTGCTGGCTCTTAGCAAACTGTTGGAAAAAATTGTGTTTGACCAAATACAATGCTTTTTCTCCCTAAACAAATTAACAAAATACTTTTAGCGTGCTTATAGAGAAGGGCACTCAGCGTGTGCTGCACTGACATAAATGACTGATGATTGGTTGAAATAAATTGATAATAAGATTGTGGGCTTTTTACTGTTAGATTTCAGTGCAGCCTTTGATATTATTGACCAAAACGTATGTGTTATGGCTTGTCAACTTCTCCTATATTCTGGATCCAGAGCTATCTATCTAATTTAACTCAGAGGGGTTTCTTTAATGGAAGCTTCTCTAATGTCAAACATGTAACGTGTGGTGTACTGCAAGCCAGCTCTCTAGGCCCTCTGCTCTTTTCTATTTTTACCAATGACCTGCCACTGGCATTAAACAAAGCATGTGTGTCCATGTATGCTGATGATTCAACCATATACGCATCAGCAACCACAGCTAATGAAGTCACTGAAAGTCTTTATTAACAAAGAGTTGCAGTCTGTTTTGGAATAGGTGGCCAGTCATTTAAAAATATATATATATTTTATTTTACCTTTATTTAACTAGGCAAGTCAGTTAAGAAAAATATATATTTTCAAAGAACAACAGATTTTGTATTTATATTTTACCTTGGGGATTTGATCTTGCAACCTTTCAGTTACTAGTCCAATGCTCCAACCACTAGGCTACCTGCCACACTAGTCCTGAACTAAGAGCATTGTAAACTCTCATGGTCAAAACATATACTGTAGATTCAATGGTTGTGAAGATAGGGAGAGGTCTGTCTGTAATATTCGTACTATGTATGCCAGTCTTTGCTAAGAAAGACTGTGTCACTTCTGACACACACACACTTACCCCACCAGACAGGCACCAGGGGTCTTTTTCACATTCCCCAGGTTCAGAACATAATCAAAGAAACATATACTGTAGTATTAAACAGAGCCATGAGTGCATGGAACTTGCTTCAATCTTATATAGTGCAAGTGAACAGCAAACCTGGTTTCAAAAAACAAATAAAGCAACCCCTCATGGCACAACACCTCTCACCTATGCGACCTACTTCTTGTGTATATGCAGTGCCTTGCAAAAGTACTCAACCCCCTTGGGGTTTTTCCTATTTTGTTGCATTAAAACCTGTCATTTTTAGTAGATTTTTATTTGGATTTCATGTAATGGACATACACAAAATAGTCCAAATTGGTAAAGTGAAATGAAAAAATAACTTGTTTAAAAAAACAAAAAACAGAAAAGGGGTGTGTGCATATGTATTCACCCCCTTTGCTATGAAGCCCCTAAATAATATCTAGTGCAAACCAATTACCTTCTGTCACATAATTAGTTAAATAAAGTCCACCTGTGTGCAATCTAAGTGTCACATGATCTGTCACATGATCTCAGTATATATACAACTGTTCTGAAAGGCCCCAGAGTCTGCAACACCACTAAGCAAGGGGCACCACCAAGCAAGCTGCACTATAAAGACCCAGGAGCTCTCCAAACATGTCAGGGACAAATTTGTGGAGAAGTACAGATCAGGGTTGGGTTACAAAGGAATGTCCTAAACCCTGAACATCCCACGGAGCACCATTAAATCCATTATCAAAAAATTTAAGAATATGGCATCACAACAAACCTGCCAAGAGAGGGCCGCCCACCAAAACTCACAGACCTTGCAAGGAGGGCATTCATCAGAGAGGCAACAAAGAGACCAAAGATAACCCTGAAGGAGCTGCTAAGCTCCACCGCGGAGATTGGAGTATCTGTCCATAGGACCACTTTAAGCCGTACACTCCACAGAGCTGGGCTTTACGGAAGAGTGGCCAGAAGGCATATGGGAGACTCCCCAAACATTTGAAAGAAGGTACTCTGGTCAGATGAGACTAAAATTGAGCTTTTTGGCCATCAAGAAAAATGTCTGGCGCAAACCCAACACCTCTCATCACCCCGAGAACAACATCCCCACAGTGAAGCATGGTGGTGGGAGCATCATGCTGTGTAGATGTTTTTCAATGACAGGGACTTGGAAACTGAATTGAAAAACTAGAATTGAAGGAATGATGGATGGTGCTAAATACAGGGACATTTGAGGGAAACCTGTTTCAGTCTTCCAGAGATTTGAGACCGGGACGTAGGTTTACCTTCAAGCTGGACAATTACCCTAAGCGTACTGATAAAGCAACACTTGAGTGGTTTAAGGGGAAACATTTAAATATCTTGGAATGGCCTAGTCAAAGCCCAGACCTCAATCCAATTGAGAATCTGTGGTATGACTTAAAGATTGCTGTACACCAGCGGAACCCATCCCACTTGAAGGAGCTGGAGCAGTTTTGCCTTGACAAATGGGAAAAAAATCCCAGCTGCTAGATGTGCCAAGCTTATAAAGACATACCCCAAGAGACTTGCAGCTGTAATTGCTGCAAAAGGTGGCACTACAAAGTGTTGACTTTGGGGGAGTGAATAGTTATGCACGCTCAAGTTCTGGGTTTTTTTTGTCTTATTTCTTGTTTGTTTCACAATAAAAAAATATTTAGCATCTTCAAAGTGGTAAGCATGTTGTGTGAATCAAATGAAACAAACCCCCCAAAAATCGATTTTAAGGTTGTAATACTTTCACAAGCCACTGTACATGTACACTGACATGCATGAGTGACAGATGCGCGCGCGCGCGCGCACGCACACACACACACACACCACATGTTAACGTTATTAAATGTATGTAAATTGTAAAGTATTTTGTCTGTAATGTTTTTTCCATCATGTGTCGAACTCCAGTAAGACTAGCTGTCTGGCGTCTGCGAATGGGGATCCTAATAAATCAAATAAAAAAACGAATTAAACGGGCCGAGTCACACACAATCGAGGAGCCTATGACATCCGTCCTTCAACAAAGGCAATACTCATCACTGTATAACAAAGTAGCCTATAAGCGGCCCATGCAAAAAGGATTTGACATGCGAAAAAGATTGATCAAAGCGGAATGATGATGGGATCTTCATCGAATAGCAATTGAACGTGGGTATTCATTTCATGAATCCGCTTTGTTCAAGTTTAATTATCTGTAAATCTGTGTGTGATAGCAGGCTGTTCGAGAATGTGCAGACTGAAAATGCACCAGCCTGAATGCGCACGATGCGCTGTTCCAAGTTGTCAATGAGGTCATGAAAAGTCATGGAAATTAGTTTAATCATTTTTGCTAATGTAATTCGTGAAGGCACACTAAAATATGATCAATCCCAACAAATGAACATATTGTAACGGTTTTCTATATGAGAAGGAGAGTCGGACCAAAATGCGGCGTGTCTATTGCAATCCATGTTTAATGAAGTAACACACTAAACACAAACACTACCAAAACAATAAACTTAACGAAAACCGAAACAGCCTATACTTGTGTAACCTAACACAGAACAATGACACTAAGGACAATCACCCACGACAAACTCAAAGAATATGGCTGCCTAAATATGGTTCCCAATCAGAGACAACGATAAACACCTGCCTCTGATTGAGAACCACTTCAGACAGCCATAGACTTAGCTAGAACACCCCACTAGCTACAATCCCCATACATACACACCACATACACAAACCCATGCCACACCCTGGCCTGACCAAATAAATAAAGATAAACACAAAATACTTTGACCAGGGTGTGACACATATCCATTATCGTAATGACCCTTCAGTTTGTGTCTGTGCCCAGCTAGCACAGTGGATCAGCGCCGATTCCGGCTGAGAGTCAGGGCACTCGGCTTAGAGTCAGACTCAGACGACATAATGTGTTCCGATTCTGGGCCGCCTTCGGCAGTATTACTTATGGCTAGGATGTGGGGATGTGGTACACCTTAGCCAAATACATTTAAACTCAGTATTTCACAATTCCTGACATTTAATCCTAATAAAAATTCCTTGTCTTAGGTCAGTTAGGATCACCACTTTATTTTAAGAATGTTAAATGTCAGAATAATAGTAGAGAGAATGATTTATTTCAGCTTTTATTTATTTCATCACATTCCCAGTTGGTCAGAAGTTTACATACACTCAGTTAGTATTTGGTAGCATTGCCTTTAAATTGTTAAACTTGGGTCAAACGTTTCTGTTAGCCTACCACAAGCTTTCCACAATAAGTTGGGTGAATTTTGGCCAATTCCTCCTGACAGAGCTGGTGTAACTGAGTCAGGTGTGTAGGCCTCCGCACATGCTTTTTCAGTTCTGGCCACACATTTTCTATAGGATTGAGGTCAGGGCTTTGTGATGGTAACTCCAATACCTTGACTTTGTTGTCCTTAAGCCAATTTGCAACAACCTTGGAAGTATGCTTGCGGTCATTGTCCATTTGGAAGATCGACCAAGCTTTAACTGATGTCTTGAGATGTTGCTTCAATATATCCATATAATTTTCCTACCTCATAATGCCATCTATTTTGTGAAGTTCACCAGTCCCTCCTGCAGCAAAGCACCCCCACAACATGATGCTGTCACCCCTGTGCTTCACGGTTGGGATGGTGTTCTTCGGCTTGCAATCCTTCTCCTTTTTCCTCCAATATAACAATGGTCAAGAAGTTCTATTTTTGTTTCATCAGACCAGAGGACATTTCTCCAAAAAGTATGATCTTTGTCCCCATGTGCAGTTGCAAACTTGCAACCTTTCAGTTACTAGCTCAATGCGCTAGCCACCCTGCCCCCCATTCCTGAGCTGTATAATGGCTGCATGCTCCCATGGTGTTTATACTTGTGCACTGTTGTTTGTACAGATGAACGTGGTACTGTCAGACATTAGTAAATTGCTCCCAAGGATGAACCAGAACTGTGAACCAACAGTGGTACAGTGATTTACCACAGTGATTTATAATTGAAATAATCTGTCTGTAAACAATTGTTGGAAAAATGCACAAAGTAAATGTCATAACCAACTTGCCAAATCTAAAGTTTGTTAACAAGCAATTTGTTGACTGGTTGAAAAACAAGTTTTAATGACTCCAACCTAAGTGTATGTAAACTTCTGTCTTTATTTCATTATTTATTTTTCCATATTTTCTAATTGTTTCTTTGATCGAAAAATACAATTCACATTTAAATGAAATTGTTTAAGAGTCCTGTGTAGTATTTTAGTATTTTGATACTTTGTGCAAGGCAATTGATAAGCATTAAAAACTTTGAGGATGGAGTCTCCCGAGTGGTGGAGAGGTCTAAGACACTGCATCGCAGTACAAACTGCGTTGCTATAGATGCTGGTTCGAGACCCATGAGCCGACGCACAATTGGCCCAGCGTCGTTAGGGGAGGGGTTGGCTGGTCAGGATGTCCTTGTCCCATCATGCTGTAGTGACTCCTGTGGTTGGCCAGGTATATGGTGTTTCCTCCGACACTATCTTATTTTATTTTTTAAATTTTTGTGGATGGGTATAATTTGTATGTATAAAATTAATATTCTTAATATTTAAAATTACTAAATCGGGTAATTTTGAATACATTTATTTGAATTTGCATCGGGCCGCTTCTGGGTGGATTCTCGTACGATGCTGGTAAATGGAAACGGATTCTGGGCAGTCATTCATTTTGATTCCGGGCTGAGTCTGGCACACAATTCCGGGCCGATTGAATCAGTTCCGGCCCCCCAGGCCGATTCCTCATTGCTAGCTGGGTGTGTGTTAGTGCGAATGGGCCGTTGCCCCAATAGAGAGAGTGCACCATTTTAGCAGCAGGTAACAGACTAACTAGATAACTACTACAAGTCATGTTTTGAATTGGCTATCTCTCTAGTTAACAATAGCTAACTAAACATTAATGTCATTGTCGCCTTTTCATCAGCACTGTAGATAGCCTAAATAAATTGGCAACTGTTGGCTGGGATGACCCTCTATTAAACAGTAGTCATGTAATTGCCATGTAAAAAAAATATTCTAAGAATAGCCTAAATGACAAATAACTTGCTTTGCATAGATCTCCCCTCAAACACGAACATTTGAGACTGATATAAAACATTGTCTAGTTGGATACCTTGCTTTGAAGTAGCCTACCTTATCCATTTGATCTCTGATTCATTGAATGAGGGAATCGTTTTATAAAAGACAAAAGTATTTGATTGTAATGTTGCAATATTTTATATCAAGGGTGGCAACTATCCTCCAGGATAGTTACTGGGGGTGCAGGCTTTCGTTCAAGCCCTGGTCTAACCAAATTGTAGCCTGAACATCAGCTGCTCAACAGGACCTTGATAAGCAGCCTTGGGTGTTTCAGGGATGGATCAGAAGCCAAGCCTGCACACCCAGGAGCTCTCCAGATGGAGGGTTGACCACATGTTGACATCAAGGTTAAGTGCCTTGATCAAGGGCACAACGGCAGATGACGGTAGACCTGCATGGGATCAGTAACAGCATCTTCCCAGTGTAAATAATGCTTTAGATTCTAATGTAGGCTGTAATAGTAGTCATGGAAATGTGGTTAAAGGTAATGGAGATATCATGAAAAATGTGTATGAACCCTTAAAAGTGAATAATCAAAAGTCTTTATAGCTTTATAGCATTTGTGAGTTGGTGAACTAATGGACCGAATTGGAAAAGACAACTCTTTCATCTCAAGTCAAACACTATTTCCAGCTAGTTGTTATAGAGTCCTGGGCCCAGGAAGTGTATTCAAATGTTTGAAGGAAAAATCTTGTTTGTTAGAAATAGAATACCTGAAAGCTATCAAATTATATCATTTACAGTGGTAAACAAATGTACTTTTGCAATGAGATAGTGGTTTCAAATCGCCTGGAATCCAAACTGATATAGTCCATTGTACCATACAAAAACGTGAATTCCAGCCAGGATAGATATCGAGTTGGTTTACACCTACTGTTAGTGATTGAGCCTTTGCATGGGCCAGGTCGAATCACATATTACCTGAGCAGATTTGTAGCTTTGTAGCACTGTCGATCTCTGGTTCTGGGCCAAAAAAATAGGGTTGTGGAGCCAGGACATCAGCCAAGTCGGGGGACATCAATTAACGTTGCGCATCGATACAGCCCCATCCTGAGAGAGATTGGTGTGTTTTTTCTAAGGCAATGAAAGTGTATTCAGTGGGTTTGAAAGTGTATTTATCTTAGCGAGCGTCGTCTGACAAAGGCTTTCATCAAATATGTCATAAGGAAACGGCTGAGAGGTGAAAATGTACTGGCTGATGGCAAGGTAATCCATTTGACCCAACTGTCTTTACTAAGTATATTTCCTTATGTATCAATATAACGAAAGAACTTTCCAATAAAATATATAAAAAAAAGATGACATTGGATTTGAACAAACTGAACTGCAATGTGTGTGTGCGCTCGTGTTCTGTTGTGCTGTACTGAAATAGGAGCCCCCATGTCTACATCTGATCCTTTATTTTTCATATGAACGATTCCTCAGATCCATGCATACAAAGAGCTCACAGAGACAGAGAGAAAGAGACAGAAAGGGAATGAGAAGTGAGTCAGAAAGAAATCCCATGCTTACAAAACATATTTATTCCACCAAACGATGGAAACAGTTCCGCAGGGCATTGTGAAACAAGCAGCAATCCAAACATATTGCTTCCTCCTCCAAAGGAAGGAGTGTAACAGTGTCACACCCCAACAAAAATGATCATTAACATCAGTAAAAATCTGTAAAACACTTTTGGTTATGTCTGTGACCAGACATTGCAGAAATGTTCTGGATTTCATGGCATGATATATTTGTCATTTGTAGGTTTGCAAAATTCAGGGAACTCCACAAATGTTCCCAGTTTTCCATAAATCTTGGTTGGAAGGTTCCTGTTTATTCCCTCCTGATTCTGGGAATATTCCAACTGGAATTTCTGAAAAACCCAGGAACTTTTGAGTAATTACAGGAATTTTACAACCCTAGTCATTTTCTTTCATCGGATTATCGATGTTGGTGAAATGAATCTGATATATATTCTTGTATATCTATATAACATATACTTCATACAAAATAAAAACATATACGTCTTACATAGAGTCACTGTTATCATCACTGTAAACATGAAAACAAAGTACATTATATCTTTTTAGGTATCGAAAAAAACTAACAAAAGTGATTTTTGCAAAAGACAGATACATTTACCCCATTTCGCTTTGATTGTATAGAGGTGAAGATAGCACAGATCACGGACGGTCCGGAAAGTGGAAGGTTTTTTGTATTTGGAAATTTTTCTCCGTTCACTTGTATTTTTAAAACTAATTTAACTATTTTATGTCACATTGGTTCCCTTAATCCCCCCTCCCCCTTTGTCCATGTGTGTGTCTATGTGTTAGTATCACCCAGTCCCAAATCGCTCCCTACCCCTTCCCCTGGGCTCCTTTACCCCTCCGATGTTTATAGATCTGCAGTGTACTGGATAGGTACAAGGAGCGAAATGGTGAAGCTTGAGCTTCCGCCATATTGCTGGTTTCCACTTTACAGATGTATAGACATCGAAGGGTTCGCGCCATGGGGGAGGGGTAGGGAGGGCACTGGGACCAGCTGGTCCTCTCACACCGACTCCACCTTGACTTGGTTGTTGTTGGTGATGAGCGGTGAAGGCTTGCTCTTGAGCCGCTCGGCCGCATCATTGGAGCTGCCGTGGAAGAAGATTCGCGCTGTGCACACCGATACCACGATGCGCTTGTACTCGCGCCGGAAGTTCTGGTTGAGCATCCCGTACACGATGGCATTAAGGCAGCTGTTGAAGTAGGCCATGAAGTAGCTCGCCACGAAGAGCCACTCGGGGATGAGAGGCACCACCACCTCTGGGTTGATGGCCACCGCCAGCCCGATGAAGTTGAGCGGTGCCCAGCACACGGCGAACAGCACAAACACCACAAACATAGTCACGAAGTTCCTCACGTCGTTTGGCGTCAGTTTTGGTCTATTGTCCGGTTTGACCCGTCGCCTAACTTGAATGACCAGGATCCAGATCCTCAGGTAGCAGTAGGTGACGATCATGATCGGTAGGATGAAGTGGAAGAAGACCACGGCGATAGTGTATGCCGAACTCGCCGACTGCTCGAACGTACACGAATACACCCTGGGGTCGTACTGCAACGAACCCACGAAGAGATTCGGCACGATGGCCACAATGGTCAATGCCCAGATGAGTAGGACGTAACACACTGAGTTCTTGTCACTGTACAGCTTGTCGTACTTAAGGCTGTGACATATATAACAGTAGCGGTTGATGGCAATGCCGGTGATGTTGAAGATGGAGCCAATGACGCTGACGCCCATGAGAAAACCGCTGATCTGGCAGTGGACATAGCCCAGGTTCCAGCCTTTGTGGAAGATGGAGGTGAGGACAAGAGGGTAGGGGTAGATGGCCACCACCAGGTCGGCCACAGCCAGGCTTACCACAAAGATGTTGCCTGGAGACACAGAGAGAGAGAGAGAGAGAGCATAGGGAGAGAAAGGGAGAGAGAGAGCATAGAGAGAGAGGGAGGGAGAGGGGAGAGAGAGCATAGAGAGAGAGGGAGGGAGAGAGAGCATAGAGAGGGAGGGAGAGAGCATAGAGAGAGAGCATAGAGAGAGAACAGAGAGAGAGCATAGAGAGAGATAGAGAAAGAACATATAGATAAGGAGAGAGAAAACAAAGACCATGGTAATTAGTAAATATTCTATCCTTTCACAATGAGCACAATCAAAGTCATCAAGACAAACACAATGTTAATGTCACTAAATAAGTGGCTGAATGGACGGACAGGTAATTGTGTTTCGGTTCTTTCAGCCAGCGAGGGTTGACTCATTTATTTACATTTACCATTTTGCATACCTCACTACACAGCAATCTGCTTCAAGGCAACTACTTTGACAACTAGGTGCTTATGATGAGAGAAAAACAATGCCTTTGAATCTGCATATGCTTGTGTAAATGTGTATGTCAGTGTGTGAATGTCATTGTGTTTGTGTGTGTGTTTGTTTGTTTCTTAGCTAGGGACTGTCAATAAATTACACAATGTCAATGAGACTATTTTCATGTTGCACACCTTTAAATTATTTCAATATTTGTATATGAATTTCTACAATTTATAGTTGTTTTTAGGTTTTTTAGTCATTGTAATTTAGAGCTACTGGAATTTTAACATATTCCTCATGTATAATGTGTAATTTACTGATGGTCCCTGACTAGCCCCATAAGGATATCCAAAGTCAACCCAAATTTACCACAGACATTACTATTCGGTCGCTTGCAGCAAAGATGGTGGATAAATTAAGATAGTTCACCCAGGCCGTTAGCTATTGAAAAAATAAATTACTTTCCTACTTAATTGGGTGTGTCTCCCATAGACACCAATGCAATAGCAGCTGGGTCTGGTCGACTTAGTAATTTGACTTTCCTTGAACCAAAACATTTGACAAAATAAACAGCAAGTGTGGTGTCTCACTTCATCTTAACAGGCAGTTAACAGCTTTACAGTACCTACAGTACTGTCTGTGTGTCACAAACCTGGTCCTGTTAGTGACGAGTTCCTTGTGTGTCAGACGTGAGCTAAACATAAAGACAGCATAGTACCAGGCTTCTACAACATCGCTACAACGACTCAGCAACATTGCAGTAGCGTTGAAGTATTGTCTTTCCACACACATCACTCCTTGACTTCCAGCTACGATCTATCACACAGATCAGTTCCCAGACGCCTCTAGGAAATGTGTCAGTCTCTCCGGGACGCCGGTGGCACAGACACATAAGCAAAACAAAACCAAGGTCTGCCCGGCGCCTTCTCTCTCTCTTTCTGCCCCCCCCAACCCCACGTAGCATACCAGACATTCTTTAATGGCCGAAGACCTTACCTGCAATAAATTAAGCTTTGTCCTCTTGGATCTGTCATCCAGGAGACCTCTGTAAAAGGATTATGTGCACCTGCTATTGTCACGATTAGCAGGACGAAGAGACTTCACAAAAGGTCTGGCGGCTAAAACAAAGAGATGTTTCTCAAGCTGTGTGGTGAGAGCTTACGGGCGGAGACAGTAAGGGTCGAGAAGTTCGTCTTTAAGACCTCTAAGACCAGGATTGCACTACCCCTCAACGTGAGACTCGCTAAAGCAAAGCTGGGACCAGGGTTTAGACTATTTGAGCTGCTTGGAGTGTTCATACAGAGCCTAGACCTTGACAAGGTTGTGAGACAGAGCCCTTACAGGCAGCTCGGCTGGCTTTCAGGTGCCCTGAGGCCTGGCTTCTATCAGCTCTTGTCACCATGGAGGCTAGACCCGGTGATTGACACACCGCTCAAAGTATTAATTTAGCTTAAGGGGAAATACAGCCCAGCTCTTCCAAGTTTTCATTTTCATTCACTTGCCACCAACTTTGATAAGGATTTATGCATGAGGGAATCCCCCCTGGTCTTTTTCTTTGGCAGGCAGTGGAGATACATTTTTTGCAATGGAGCAGCATGGATAAGATACCTTCAATACCTCGAGCGGCGTGCCCTTTTTTAAGGACAGCAGGTAGAGCGAGTCGGAGTGAGTCCAAGCCCGTCAGCGGCGGCCAACTGTAGCCTCCCGGTTACGCTCCGCTAATGAGGTGGGAATGTTAACACCTAGAGTCAAAGTGTAAACTACGTCAGCGAGGCACCAAGGTCGAAGTGTCAGTAAGCGGAGAAGGTTACAAGGGCCCTAACTCTATTGCCCCTGGCACTGTGTTATGCATAGGCTAGCTAGCTGTTAAAAAGTAATCTGTTATAATGTATGACAGCGGTGTCACGTGTGCCCCCTCTCCGGCCTCTAGGTCACCAGGATGCTCGTTATGGCCCACACCTGTCACCATCGTTACGCTCACTTGCACAGCATTAGACTCACCTGGACTCCATCACCTCCCTGATTACCTTCCCTATATATGTCACTCCCTTTGGTTTCTTCCCCAGGTGTTATTGTTTCTGTTCCTGGGTCATGCCAGTGTGTTTGTGGTGCGTGTTGGTTTCATTTATTTATTAAAACACTCACTCCCTGAACTTGCTTCCCGACTCTCAGCACACATTGTTACAAGCGGTTCCTAAACTAGGGGAGAGGAACAAATGAAAAAGGAACTCAGTTGGACTTTCAAATTACAGTGCACTTGAAAGTTGTAATGGTAAAATGCACAAGGTGCAATTTCAAAAGTGGCTAGTACATCAGCAGTTTTCCTCTTGTCCAGTCAGTCATTGTAGAGAGAGCTATTTTTAACTTGTCAGAAATACCCAGTTGATCAACTAGCCCATGTCATCTGTTGTTTTGATTTTGTTGTAAACTTTGAGTCACTCCGATATCACATGAACAGACATAAGACATAAATGTGTAACAAATTGAAGGGAATTAGCTTAAAAACAGCAAAACAAGAGGGGTGTGAACAGTGTCATGAACAGTGCTTGTGCAGATAAAACATAGATGTTGGTGAATGCATATCTGACATTCATGAATTGTAACTTCGCATTTAACGTTCACCTTCTGTACTTGGCCATTGATAAAATGGTTAATAGTTCAAGTGTTTCTTTCACAAAAGTAATGTGGTAACACTGGCGTATTAAGTCAATAACATTGATATGTGTCACAGATGGACATTGCGGGTATTTAGTAGGGACTAGTTGGAATGAACCCAAAATATCCCACCGCTGCCACCAGCACAACAAAGATAGAATATGATGGCTACAAACAAACAAACAAAAACTTTTGACATTATTGGATTTGCAGATATTGTGTTTATGAATGAGGGCTGGTGACAGGCATGAATGATGAGGCCCGCCTCTCCAGAGTTAATCTGTTCTCTCCTCGCTACTAAGGCTATTTCAAGAGCGGAGACCATAAAACGAACGGCTTAGAAATGAAAATAGCCAGGCCCCAGAAAGCACGGTGAAACAATCTGTTAATGCAAGCAGTGTAGAGTATCAGCAGGATCACACCAGATATTACTTCAATATTCTGTCCAGGTCCCCAGGACGTCAGGTGGCGCCTTCGATACCATCCACTAGAGGCAACGTGAGCATGCATCAAGTAGGCACGTGGCTCCGAGGATCACAGGTGTAATCCTAGTGCTATGCTCTGGGTTTTTATTTTTTTCCTGTTTTCACCTAAAACCAAACCTTAACCCTTGCCTTAACCAGTCAGAATAATTTGGTAGATTTGGGCTTAGCTGCTTGGTTTGTTCTCTCTCTCTCTCGCTCTCTCTGGGCATAGGCAGATTCTGCAATTGCAATCAATACATAAAGCACCACAACCTTGTAGAACATATAAAACGCAATAGGTTATCTTATATGCAATATGTAAACATTTGGCATTCGACCAGTTCACACCAGCAGACATAACAAAGGAAAAGATGAAAGAATACAAAGCAACAATGGAATACACAAGACGTCCACAAAAGACGACATAGACAAAACAAATCCAACGATTAGAGACAGTATAAATGAAAGCTGATTCTGCGGTAAGCTACCGCACGTGAACTGTCATTGCTACCAGTTAATAAATCACAGGAGTCAAGAGCTGTCACACGGGGCGGACTAGTGCCAGAGGAGAGAAGAGAGAACCTGACTGCAGCCCCAAGAGATTCACATTACCCCAGATATTTCAAGGCCCTTACCTAGCTTGTGACATTTCGGAGAGTGCTTTTGACTTGACATCTGGGATTCTGTCTCTTTTTCTCTCAGACAAGGGTGCAGCTTTTGGCATAAGATGTCTTGCAGACAGACTGTCAGGTCAGGGTGCTTCCCTCTGTCTGTATTCAGAGAGAACTCTTCAGACAAGAGTGAGTTTTTAATTCTGTGCACATTTACATTTTGTTAAGTAAAACAAAGTACTTTTTATGGGCGCTTGAAGACCTTTCAGGAAATGACTTTCACTGTTATATTCGTGGAAATCAGAAAGCAATCGTCAAGTTCTTCCAATTCCCTATTTATTTATCTTAGTGTTCGGCACAGCAGGACGAATCCTAGGGTGTGATAGCGCTGTGGTTTAACAATACTCAAATAAACTTGAGTCAACTGAATCGCAAATTGCACCTACTCACAGAACATGCCACAAAAAAATTCCACCAAAGTTGCTCATCCTCCCTAGTTCCCGATCTCATTCTCAATTTGCCGGGCTGCTAGTCAATTTTTACGGACCGCTAGACCACAGCGTGTCGCGGCTTTGAGGATCATACGCTGTGCATGTACCTGTCCGGCGCACTCACTGTCTCTCCTCGGGAAGCTGAGGAAGCCGCGATGACAAAACACCATGGGTGGTGTCACACTGGATGTCAACATGGCCCACACAGCTGGTGGCAATGAAGCGAGATGACAGGACCAGCCATGTTGGTCGTGGAGCCAGACAGAACCCCCCACCCCCCACCCCCACCCCCGGGCAGAGTTGTTCACTGTCATATTGTCACTCCGATTACACCATCCTTCATTTGTGACGTTTTGGCGTCTCCAATGTTAATTGCAACCTCTCTTCCGAAAACATAGACGGAAAACATCAAACCGGTGAATGGGCGCTAGTTAAGGTATCGTATTTTCTCATACCTGAACGGCGTGACAAAGGCTGTTTGTGTCACCGTTCTAGATGCAGCACTGGCCTGCAGGTGTAACAACCCCAGACAACATCTTCAGTGTATCATTATGACAGAGAAATTACGATTCAGTCCAACACGAGGATCTGAAAAGGTGCGTTTTAGGCTAGCTAGCTGTTAGGATGTACTGACTGCTACACAATAACACATTAGCTGCGTAATTTTCCCAAACACTCATCTTGCTTCTAGTTCTGAACGATTAGTGCTTTTTGAGGTCAGTTCAGTTTCTGTTCAATTATTATTTTTTTATAATATTTTGATTATATGATTATATGGGTTGAAAACTGTAGCAGTTCTTCAAAGTAAATAAGGCATACTTTTATGACTGCTGAATATCAGCTATCAATCTTGAGCAAAATGGAATTAAAATCATTGAACGGGTGTCGGTCAATTAGTTGTAAAAAAAATGAAAATTAGCGACATTTCGGTTAATCGCTCAGCACTACTTGCTTCACATGGGGCCCTGGCCTGTTGTGTAAGGGCTACTGTACTTGAGGCCCTGAGGGGGGTGTGGGTTGGGTAAGCCATGTGGGTCACGGCTTGTCGTATCCCCGGGCACCACTGCACCTTACCTCAGCTGCTCACAAAATCAAATTGTATTTGTCACATGCGCCGAATACAACCGTACAGTGAAGTGCTTACTTTACAAGCCCTTAACCACCAATGCTTAAAGAAGTTTTAAGATTAAAAAAAGTGTTAAGTGAAAAAAAATTAAAAATAACAAATGATTAAACAGCAGCAGTAAAATAACAATAGCGAGACTATATAAGGGGAACCGGTACAGAGTCAATGTCTGGGGGCACCGGTTAGTCAAGGTAATTGAGGTATTTGAGGTAATGTAGGTAGAGTTAAAGTGACTATGCATAAATAATAAACAGAGAATAGCAGTGCGTAAAAGACGGGTCTGGGTAGCCCTTTGATTAGCTGGTCAGGAGTCTTATGGCTTACGGGTAGAAGCTGTTTAGAAGCCTCTTGGACCTAGACTTAACGCTCCGATACCGCTTGCCGTGAGGAAGCAGAGAGAACCAAAATCTTTCAGTCTCCTGAGGGGGAATAGGCTTTGTCGTGCCCTCTTCACAACTGTCTTAGTGTTTTTGGACCATGATAGTTTGATGATAGTTTGTTGGTGATGTGAACACCAAGAAACATGAAGCTCTCAACCTGCTCCACTGCAGCCCCGTTGATGAGAATAGGGGCGTGCTCGGTCCTCCTTTTCCTGTAGTCCCCAATCATCTCCTTTGTCTTGATCATGTTGAGGGAGAGGTTGTTGTCCTGGTACTATACGGCCAGGTCCCATCGCTATTGGTTATCAGGCCTACCACTGTTGTGTCATCTGCAAACTTGATGATGGTGTTGGAGTCATGCCTGGCCATGCAGTCATGAGTGAACAGGAGGGGACTGAGCGAGCACCCCTGAGGAGCCCCTTTGTTGAGGATCAGCATGGTGGAAGTGTTACCTACCCTCACCACTTGGAGGCGGCCTGTCAAGAAGTCCAGGATCCAGTTTCAAAGGGAGGTGTTTCGTCCCAGGGTCCTTAGCTTAGTGATGAGCTTTGCAGGTACTATGGTGTTGAACGCTGAGCTGTAGTCAATGAATAGCATTCTCAAATAGGTGTTCCTTTTGCCCAGGTGTGAAAGGGCAGAGTTGAGTGCAATAGAAATTGCATCATCTGTGGATCTGTTGGGGAGGTAGACAAATTGGAGTGGGTCTAGGGTTTCTGGGATAATGGTGTTGATGTAAGCCATGACAAGCCTTTCAAAGCACTTCATGGCTACAGACGTGAGTGCTACGGGTCTGTAGTCATTTAGGCAGGTTACCTTAGTGTTCTTGGGCACAGGGACTACCGTGGTCTGCTTGAAACATGTTGGTATTACAGACTCAGTCAAGAACAGGTTTAAAATGTCAGTGAAGACACTTGTCAGTTGGTAAGCGCATGCTCGGAGTACACGTCCGGGTAATCCGTCTGGCCCGGCGGCCTTGTGAATGTTGACCTGTTTAAAGATCTTACTCACATTGGCTACGGAGAGCGTGATTACACAGTCATCTGGAACAGCTGATGGTCTCATGTATGCTTCAGGGTTACTTGCCTCGAAGCGAGCATAGAAGTAATTTAGCTCATCTGGTAGGCTCGCGTGTACTGGGCAGCTCGCGGCTGTGCTTCCCTTTGTAGACTGTAATAGTTTGCAAGCCTTGCCACATCCGACGAGTGTCGGAGCCGGTGTAGTATGATTCAATCTTAGTCCTGTATTGACGCTTTGCCTGTTTGATGGTTCGTCGGAGGGCATAGCAGGATTTCTTATAAGCTTCCGGGTTAGAGTCCAGCTCCTTGATGGAGGGCGAGGGAGAGCTTTGTACATGTCTCTGTGTGTGGAGTAAAGGTGGTCTGGAGTTTTTTTCCCTCTGGTTGCACATTTAACATGCTAATAGAAATTAGGTCAAACGAATTTGAGCTTCCCTTTATTAAAGTCCCTGGCCATTAGGAGCGCCGCCTCTGGTTTGTTTGCTTATGACCGTATACAGGTCATTGAGTGCTGTCTTAGTGCCGGCATCGGTTTGTGGTGGTATAAAGACAGCTTTGAAAAATACAGATGAAAACTCTCTAGGGTAAATAGTCGAGCAAAACCTTGTATATCAGCTGTTGTTTACAAATATACATAGACCGCCACCCCTTGTCTTACCAGAGGCCGCTGTTCTATCCTGACGAAAAAGCTTAAAACCTGCCAGCTGTATGTTATTCATGTCGTCATTAAGCCACGACTCGTGAAACATAAGATATTACAATTTTTAATGTCCCGTTGGTAGGATATACGTGATTGTAGTTTGATTGATTGAACGCTGGATAATAGAACCAAAGGTATAGGTAGATTACCCTCTCGTCGACGGATCTGTCTCTTTCTCCTGCGAATGACCGGGATGGGGACCTTGTCGGGCGTCTGAATTAAATCCTTCCCGTTTGACTCGTTGAAGAAAAAGTATTCCTCCAGTACGGGGTGAGTAATCGCTGTCCTGATATCTAGAAGCTCTCGGCAGAAACATTAGGTACAAAATAAGTTACAAATAACGCGAAAAAACATACACAACAGCACAATTGGTTACGGGATTGTAAAACGGCAGCCATCCCCTTCGGCATCAATCTGTATTTTTTCAGATATCCACCATCAGATACAGTAGCAAGGGAAAAATATATTCACAGAACCACGCCCCCAGTGCACCACAGCTGCAGTCCCTGATCCACTTCCTGGGCACTGTGAATGCAAAACTAGGACCCTACACTGGCACTGTGTTGCACTGTGCTGGACTGTGCGCTAGAGAAAAGGATGTCAAATAGCAAGGCTGCCCGTTTCTGGATCCATACTGAGTGGGTTCACAAACACAACCCCATTCGGTCCTAAGTTTCCCGTCCCATCAACCCTTTTTCTGCTGTTAAATATCAGAGGATCAAAGGGATTTCCGTGTCCCACCAGAGGTCGACTGTAATGATGGTCACCACATCAGGAGTATCACAGGAGAGTTGGCACCTGCCCGGGTGCTTTGGGCAAGCCCCAGGGGCCAACTCCATTATTTTCGAAAGGAGCCCTTAGATTTTCAGCTTTGTGGCATAAGGATACAGGCCAGGGATGGCCTAGCAGCAGGAATCAAAGTGTTGTCCATAGCCAACACAGTGCGATTATCACCTTCCCTCCACCTCCCATTAGACACCCAGGTGAATTTGTTTTGAGTGGGTGTGTGAGTTTTGATTTGGAGAGGCAAGCCTGGGCACGGCACAGTAGGGGACTGATGAGGTGACTCAGATAGGGGGGAAACAAACTGAAAGTTCAGCCAGGACACAAGGATTACAGGACACGAGCGTGGTAGAGGTCTTAGTTGGAAGTGATTCTGGGGGTATTCTCAATGTTTTTTTTCTCAAGGAACGCTAGGTGGCTAACAGGCTAACAAACCATGTATTGCAGTCAAACTCATTAGGTGGTGGAACGCAAACACTAATTAAGAAGAATGGACAGAAAACCCGTAGCATCGTGATATACAGAGAAGAGGTTTTCCCTTCCTTTTTTCTTCCTTCCCATATAAACTGGTTGAATCAACGTTGTTTCCATGTCATTTCAACAACAAAAATTCAACGATGACGTTGAATCAACGTGGAGAACTGATAGGATTTTTGAAAAAGGCATCAATGTAAGGGAATTTCATTTTTTTTCACCCAACTTTTCACCTAAATCCAATACAATGGCGAAATGTTTTGTTGAATTCACATTAGTTGACAACTCAACCAAATGTAAATCAAAACGTTGAACTTACATCTGTGCCCAGTGGGTTTCCTGCATATAGGAAACCCATTATGCAGAGTTTGGGCTCCATTTTGCAACTACTAGCAAGGGTTGGAACCGGTTCAGGAAACAGAACCCGAAAACCTCAAAATTATATTTTTTGAGAAACAGAATCAGAGCCGGGGATGAAAGTGATCTATAATGTGCCGGAATAGAACCGTTATTTTAAAAGCACGGTAACCAGTTAATAAAGTTATTTTAGCTCCAGGCATTTTTTTCCAGTCCCACAAAAAACGCACAAAGCACGTATGCAAAGCCCTCGCTCTGTCACTCAGAAACATATTCCAGTGTCTGCTTGCCAGCTGAAAATCTATTCCAGTGTGTGTGCCGTGTGTGTGTGTGTAGGCTACCTACTCCTGCTCCACCACAGCCCGGTCGATGGGAATGGGGGCGTGCTCAGTCCTCCTTTTTCTGTAGTCCACAATCATCTCCTTGATCACGTGTCTTGATCACGTGATCTTGATCATGTTGAGTGCGAGGTTGTTGTCCTGGCACCACACAGCCAGGTCTCTGACCTCCTCTAACCTCCAAGTCTCTGACCATGTTTATGCAACATGCTCACCATCATAGACGTGCCAATACCTTATCCGGAATTCTGAGCATTTAGTCACATTTATTAATCCCTATATTAAAAAACGATCCACTATCTTCAATTCAACATGAAAATGAATCCTATTTTCCACAACAGTGAGTAGATCCCATCCGTTCGCCTGCCTCCCACCACTCTCTCCCTCCATCCCAGACAGCTCAGATACTCCTGTAATTACTTATCTGACAGCTCGGCGAAAGGCCCCAAAAATACATAAGCTCTGTCTCTCTCTCACACACACACACGCACACATAAACACACCCTAAAACAGATTAAATCATAGCAACACACACAGATATAATACAGAAACTATATGTTTTAGTTTGAAACAATTCGGTATGATTAGGGGAACAAATTGAGGCGATACTGTTTGATGCAACTTTTTGTTGTTGTTGCATGAACACATTAATTTTCCATTTTAAATTCATATCTGATGCTGATGGGAGCTCAGGAGCAGGGCCTGTCTGAGGTGACTTCTCTTCACTAAATGGACCTCTGGTGTGTCAGTTAAGAACTAATTCTTATTTACAATGATGGCCTAGCCCGGCCAAACCCTAACCCTAATTCCAGGACATTGTGCACCGCCCTAAGGGACTCCCAATCACGGCCAGTTGTGATGCAGACTGGAATCAAACCTGGGTCTGCAGTGACACCTCTTGCACTGAGACGTAGTGCCTTAGACCACAGCGCCACTTGGGAGCTTGCGAAACAAACAAATGTGACTCCAGGTGAACATCAGGACTGTTTCTCTTCAGAGATTAAATTCGCTTCATGTTTTGTTTCCTTGCCACGATACTTACGAGTTTCGCCACAACCCTAATAAGACACCCCTCCCACCCTGAAGAGCTGCCTCGCAGGAGACAGAGAAGTACCGGGTCCAGGCCTAAACGTGGGGTTGGGCTTTCAGAAAGCCCCACTCATCACTATTCCATTGAATCCGGGCTCCCGGTATCAGGACAGTATTGGTTTTTAAACACATTTGCCCGATTTGGTGGCACAACGTGTGCGGCACTTTTGATGCCACTTTTAGTTTCTATACCGCATTGTGTGATCTCGCCTACTGTGGGATTGGGGGGAGCAAACACAGAGTTTTTTTTTATGTCACCTTTATTTAAATAGGCCATAGTAGCAAAGTAATTCCAATTTAGCAAATTAACACGGGAGTGATCGATGTGCAGATGATGATGTGCAAGTAGAAATGCTGGTGTGCAAAAGAGCAGAAAAGTAAATAAAAACAATATGGGAATGAGGTAGTTGGATGGGCTACAGTGCCTTGCGAAAGTATTCGCCCCCCTTGAACTTTGCGACCTTTTGCCACATTTCAGGCTTCAAACATAAAGATATAAAACTGTATTTTTTTGTGAAGAATCAACAACAAGTGGGACACAATCATGAAGTGGAACGACATTTATTGGATATTTCAAACTTTTTTAACAAATAAAAAACTGAAAAATTGGGTGTGCAAAATTATTCAGCCCCTTTACTTTCAGTGCAGCAAACTCTCTCCAGAAGTTCAGTGAGGATCTCTGAATGATCCAATGTTGACCTAAATGACTAATGATGATAAATACAATCCACCTGTGTGTAATCAAGTCTCCGTATAAATGCACCTGCACTGTGATAGTCTCAGAGGTCCGTTAAAAGCGCAGAGAGCATCATGAAGAACAAGGAACACACCAGGCAGGTCCGAGATACTGCTGTGAAGAAGTTTAAAGCCGGATTTGGATACAAAAATATTTCCCAAGCTTTAAACATCCCAAGGAGCGCTGTGCAAGCGATAATGTTGAAATGGAAGGAGTATCAGACCACTGCAAATCTACCAAGACCTGGCCGTCCCTCTAAACTTTCAGCTCATATAAGGAGAAGACTGATCAGAGATGCAGCCAAGAGGCCCATGATCACTCTGGATGAACTGCAGAGATCTACAGCTGAGGTGGGAGACTCTGTCCATAGCACAACAATCAGTTGTATATTGCACAAATCTGGCCTTTATGGAAGAGTGGCAAGAAGAAAGCCATTTCTTAAAGATATCCATAAAAAGTGTTTAAAGTTTGCCACAAGCCACCTGGGAGACACACCACACATGTGGAAGAAGGTGCTCTGGTCAGATGAAACCAAAATTGAACTTTTTGGCAACAATGCAAAACGTTATGTTTGGCGTAAAAGCAACACAGCTGAACACACCATCCCCACTGTCAAACATAGTGGTGGCAGCATCATGGTTTGGGCCTGCTTTTCTTCAGCAGGGACAGGGAAGATGGTTAAAATTGATGGGAAGATGGATGGAGCCAAATACAGGACCATTCTGGAAGAAAACCTGATGGAGTCTGCAAAAGACCTGAGACTGGGACGGAGATTTGTCTTCCAACAAGACAATGATCCAAAACATAAAGCAAAATCTACAATGGAATGGTTCAAAAATAAACATATCCAGGTGTTAGAATGGCCAAGTCAAAGTCCAGACCTGAATCCAATCGAGAATCTGTGGAAAGAACTGAAAACTGCTGTTCACAAATGCTCTCCATCCAACCTCACTGAGCTCGAGCTGTTTTGCAAGGAGGAATGGGAAAAAATATCAGTCTCTCGATGTGCAAAACTGATAGAGACATACCCCAAGCGACTTACAGCTGTAATCGCAGCAAAAGGTGGCGCTACAAAGTATTAACTTAAGGGGGCTGAATAATTTTGCACGCCCAATTTTTCAGTTTTTGATTTGTTAAAAAGTTTGAAATATCCAATAAATGTCGTTCCACTTCATGATTCTGTCCCACTTGTTGTTGATTCTTCACAAAAAAATACAGTTTTATATCTTTATGTTTGAAGCCTGAAATGTGGCAAAAGGTCGCAAAGTTCAAGGGGGCCGAATACTTTCGCAAGGCACTGTATTTATAGATGGGCTATGTACAGCTGCAGCGATCGGTTAGCTGCTCAGATAGCTGATGTTTAAAGTGAGGGAAATATAAGTGTCCAGCTGCAGTGATTTTTGCAATTTGTTCCAGTCATTGGCAACAGAGAACTGGAAAGAGAGGCAGCCAAAGGAGATGTGGGCTTTGGGGATGACCAGTGAGATATACCTTTATGGAGCACGTGCTACGGGTGTTGTTATTGTGACCAGTGAGCTGAGATAAGGCAGAGCTTTACCTAGCATAGACTTATAGATGACCTGGAGCCAGTGGGTCTGGCAACGAATTGGTAGCAAGGGCCAGCCGACTAGAGCATAGAGTGGTGGGTGGTATATGGGGCTTTGGTGACAAAACGGATGGCACTGTGATAGACTGCATCCAGTTTGCTGAGTAGAGTGTTGGAGGCTATTTTATAAATGACATCGCCGAAGTCGAGGATCGGTAGGATAGTCAGTTTTACGAGGGTATGTTTGGTGGCGTGAGTAAAGGAGCCTTTGTTGCGAAATAGGAAGCCAATTCTAGACTTTATTTTGCATTGGAGAGGTTTAATATGAGTCTGGAAGGAGAGTTTACAGTCTAGCCAGACACCTAGGTATTTGTAGTTGGCCACATATTCTAAGTCAGAACCGTCTAGAGTAGTGATGCTCGATGGGCGGGCGAGTGCGGGCAGCGAACGGTTGAAAAGCATGCATTTAGTTGTACCAGCATTTAAGAGCAGTTGGAGGCCACGGAAGGAGAGTTGTATGGCATTGAAGCTCATAAGGAGGTTTGTTAACACAGTGTCCAAAGACGGGCCAGATGTATACAGAATGGTGTCGTCTGCATAGAGGTGGATCAGGGAATCACCCGCAGCAAAAGCGACATCGTTGATATATACAGAGAAAAGAGTCGGCCCGAGAATTGAACCCTGTGGTACCCCCATAGAGACTGCCAGAGGTCCGGACAACAGGCCCTCCGATTTGACACACTGAACACTGTCTGATAAGTAGTTGGTGAACCAGGCGAGGCAGTCATTTGAGAAACCAAGATTGTTGAGTCTGCCGACAAGAATACAGTGATTAACAGAGTCGAAAGCCTTAACCAGGTCGACGACGACGGCTGCACAGTACTGTCTTGTATCGATGGCGGTTATGATATTGTTTAGTACCTTGAGCGTGGCTGAGGTGCACCCGTGACCAGCTCGGAACCCGGATTGCACAGTGGAGAAGGTACGGTGGGATTCGAAATGGTCAGTGATCTGTTTGTTCACTTGGCTTTCGAAGACTTTAGAAAGGCAGGAAAGGATGGATTTAGGTCTGCAACAGTTTGGGTCTAGAGTGTCACCCCCTTTGAAGAGGGGGATGACAGCGGCAGCTTTCCAATCTTTTGGGATATCGGACGATACGAAAGAGAGGTTGAACAGACTGGTAATAGGGGTTGCAACAATGGCGGTGGATCATTTTAGAAAGAGAGGGTCCAGGTTGTCTAGCCCAGCTGATTTGTACGGGTCCAGGTTTTGTAGCTCTTTCAGAACATCTGCTATCTGGATTTGGGTGAAGGAGAAGCTGGGGAGGCTTGATCAAGTAGCTGCGTTGGGTGCAGAGCTGTTGGCCGGGGTTGGGGTAGCCAGGAGGAAAGCATCGCCAGCCATGGAGAAATGCTTATTGAAATTCTCGATTATCGTGGATTTATCAGTGGTGACAGTGTTAACCTGTTAGAGCTCTAGGGGCGCTATTTCATTTTTGGATAAAAAACGTTCCCGTTTTAAGCGCGATATTTTGTCACGAAAAGATGCTCGACTATGCATATTCTTGACAGTTTTGGAAAGAAAACACTCTGAAGTTTCAGAATATGCAAAGATTTTGTCTGTAAGTGCCCCAGAACTCATTCTACAGGCGAAACCAAGATGATGCATCACCCAGGAATTAGCAGAATTTCTGAAGCTCTGTTTTCCATTCTCTCCTTATATGGCTGTGATTGCGCAACGAATGAGCCTACACTTTCTGTCGTTCGCCCAAGGTCTTAGCAGCATTGTGACGTATTTGTAGGCATATCATTGGAAGATTGACCATAAGAGACTACATTTTCCAAGTGTCCGCCTGGTGTCCTGCGTCGAATTCGGTGCGCAATTGCCAGCTGCTTCTACTTTACCATTTGATTCAGGGGAGAAAGCATGTGTCCAAGAACGATGTATCAATGAAGAGATATGTGAAAAACACCTTGATGATTGATTCTAAACAACGTTTGCCATGTTTTCAGTCGATATTATGGAGTTAATTTGGAAAAAAGTTTGCGTTTTGAGGACTGAATTTATGGATTTTTTTTGGTAGCCAAATGTGATGTATAAAACGGAGCTATTTCTAATACACAAGGAATCTTTTTGGAAAAACTGAGCATCTGCTATCTAACTGAGAGTATCCTCATTGAAAACATCAGAAGTTCTTCAAAGGTAAATGATTTTATTTGAAGGCTTTTATGTTTTTGTTAATGTTGCGTGCTGGATGCTAACGCTAATGCTAACGCTAAATGCTAACGCGAAATGCTAACTCTAGCTAGCTACTTTTACACAAATTATTGTTTTCCTATGGTTGAGAAGCATATTTTGAAAATCTGAGATGACAGTGTTGTTTACAAAAGGCTAAGCTTGAGAGATGGCATATTTATTTCATTTCATTTGCGATTTTCATAAATAGTTAACGTTGTGTTATGCTAATGAGCTTGCTGATAGATTTACACAATCCTGGATACAGGGGTTTTTTCATAGCTAAACGTGACGCAGAAAACGGAGCGATTTGTCCTAAACAAATAATCTTTCAGGAAAAACTGAACATTTGCTATCTGAGAGTCTCCTCATTGAAAACATCTGAAGTTCTTCAAAGGTAAATGATTTTTTTGAATGCTTTTCTGTTTTTTTGTGTAAATGTTGCCAGCTGAATGCTAATGCTAAATGCTACGTTAGCCATCAATACTGTTACACAAATGCTTGTTTTGCAATGGTTGAGAAGCATATTTTGAAAATCTGAGATGACAGTGTTGTTAACAAAAGGCTAAGCTTGAGAGCTAGCATATTTATTTCATTTCATTTGCGATTTTCATGAATAGTTAACGTTGCGTTATGGTAATGAGCTTGAGTCTGTATTCACGAACCCGGATCCGGGATGGGGAGATCAGAAAGGTTAACTAGCCTCAGTGCAGTGGGCAGCTGGGATGAGGTGCTCTTATTCTCCATGGACTTTACAGTGTCCCAAAACTTTTTGGGAGCTGTATTGGTACCTGACTTCCCTGAAAAGTTGCATATCGCGGGAACTATTCAATGCTAGTGCAGTCCGCAGCAAGATGTTTTTGTGCTGGTTCGAGGGCAGTCAGGTCTGGACTGAACCAAGGGCTATATCTGTTCTTAGTTCGACATTTTTTGAAAGGGGCATGCTTATTTAAGATGGTGAGGAAATTACTTTTAAAGAACGACCAGGCATCCTCGACTGGCGGAATGAGGTCAATTTCCTTCCAGGATACCCGGGCCAGGTCGATTAGAAAGGCCTGCTGGCAGAAGTGTTTTAGGGAGTGTTTGACAGTGATGAGGGGTGGTCGTTTGACCGCGGACCCATAGCTGATGCAGGCAATGAGGCAATGATCGCTGAAATCATGATTGAAAACAGCAAAGGTGTATTTGGAGGGCAAGTTGGTCAGGATAATATCTATGAGGGTGCCCATGTTTACGGATTTAGGATTACGGATTTCACCTAACAGAACGAACTCTGAAGATAGATGGGGGGCAATCAATTCACATATGGTGTCCAGGGCACAGCTGGGAGCTGAGGGGGGTCTATAAACAGGCAGCAACAGTGAGAGACTTATTTCTGGAGAGATTCATTTTTAAAATTAGAAGCTCGAACTGTTTCGGCATAGACCTGGGAAATTTGACAGAACTTTGCAGGCTATCTCTGCAGTAGATTGCAACTCCTCCCCCTTCGACAGTTCTATCTTCACGGAAAATGTTGTAGAATTTTTGGTGGCCTTCCTAAGCCAGGATTCAGACACGGCAAGGACATCAGGGTTGGTAGAGTGTGCTAAAGCAGTGAGTAAGGGAGGAGGCTTCTGATGTTAACATACATGACACCAAGGCTTTTTCGGTTACAGAAGAAAACAAATGAGAGTGCCTGGGGATACACAGGGCCTGGGTTAACCTCTACATCACCCAAGGAACAGAGGAGGAGTAGGATGAGGGTACGGCTAAAGGCTATCAAAACTGGTCGTCTAGTTCATTGGGGACAGAGAATAAAAGGAGCAGATTTCTGGGCGTGGTAGAATAGATTCAGAGTATAATGTACAGACAGAGGTATGGTGGGGTGCGGGTAAAGTGGAGGTAAACCCAGGCATTGATGTGATGATAAGAGAGGTTGCATCTCTGGACACGCTAGTAATGCTGGGTGAGGTCACCGCACGTGTGGGAGGTGGGACAAAGGAGGTATCTCAGGCATGTTGAATGGGACTAGGGGCTCCGCAGTAAAGTAAAACAATGATAACTCTCCTAAAAAACAGGATACAAGGCATGTTGACATTTGAGAGAGACATAAAGCGAGGCATAAAGCAATCACAGGTGTTGATTGGGAGAGCTAGCTAAGACAACAACGGGTAAGACAACAACAGCTAATCAGCTAAGACAACAGGTAAAATGGTGATGAATGGGCAGAGATAGTCAGTTAACTAAACACAGGGCCTGAGTTTGAGGCTGGGGCCGACAGATAAAAAATATTTAAAAAATATTTAAAAAATAAATAAACAAAATGGAGTACCGTGATCAATGAACAGTCCAGCAGGCATCAGCTATGTAGCCAAGTGATCATAGGGTCCAGTGAACAGCAATAGATGAAACAGGGAAGCCGGGGTAGTTGTTACTACGCTAGCAAGCAGGAGACACAGCGTTTAAAGTTAGCAGGCTGGGGCTAGTAAAAGCGTCTGCTCCGAAGTCCGGTTGAGGGCACAGTGGATGGAGTTACGTCGGCAGACCAGTCGTGGTGGTTTGGCGGGGCGCCGTGTCGACAAAGGGTCTAGGCCAGTTGGCGAAAGAGGTATTCTAGTAATTTTGTTTGCTAGCCGGGAGATGCGCCTGGCTCGCGGCTAACTGGTGCTAGCTTCGGGACAGGGACATTAGCCGCTATAGCCACTCGGTAGCAGCTAGCTAGCAGTGATGATCCGTTGCAAAGGTCCAGAGCTTAAGGCAAGGATCCGGTGGAGTAGTGGATTCTAGCCATGTTGGGGTAGAGTCCGGGAGGCATCAGCTGTGTAACCGAGTGATCACTGAGCAGGCCGGGAGGTGGGCATGGCTCAGAGCTAGTTTCGGGGCTGGGACACTCGGTGGCAAGAAGTAATGGTCCAGGGCTTACGGCAGGAATCTGGTGTTGTAGTGGAGAAAACAGTCCGATACTGGCAGGCTGGCAAGTATTATCCAGGCTAAAAGCGGCTAGTGTCTGTGCAGAAGGTAAAGGCCGCTAGCAGTGGCTCACAATGACTAAATAGCTAGTTAGCTATTAGCTGATTAGCTTCTGATGGCTAGCTCCTGATGGAGGTTCTGGCTATAAGGTCTAAAAATAGCAGATCCGTATCACATTGGGCGAGGCGGGTTACCGGAAGGTATATTTAATTTAAAAATGGAAAAGATATTGAAAATAAATTTGAAATATATAGAAAAAAAGACGAAAAATACAAAAATGTACATGGAAGAACATCAAACCATGTCTGCACTGCTATGCTATCTTGGAACTTTTGTGAACAATGTGAAACATTGAAGAGTGCTTAGACACACACTGGAGAGAGGCACACAAACACACACACACAGACGCACACTGGAGACAGAGATACACACACACACACAGTGGAGATACAGAGATACTCACACTGGAGAGATCCTGAATGCCACAACAGTGTTTTAGCCTGCTGAGCTATTACCTCAGGGACCTACAGCACAAGTCTTCAGGTCTTAGAGAGTTCAACGTTTGAAAACACGGACAACTCTTGGGTGGTGATTAGAAACATACCAGCAGACAGAAACTTAGCAAACAGAATTGGGCAGAATGTTCCAGGGAAACCGCGGCCTCACACACAAACACACACCACCAGGAGAGACTTGGGAGACGGAGCTGAGCGTTGCAGTTTGGGAGTGTGCCGAGAGAGCTAAACCAGATAAATGATGAATTAGTCATTCTCAGTCTGTAGATACAGCTCAACTGAGTCTGGGCTGAATACACACACATCCTATACTAGTGGAGCTCCACCCCTTTTTTTTTTTTTTTTTTACCTTTATTTAACCAGGCAAGTCAGTTAAGAACAAATTCTTATTTTCAATGACGGCCTGGGAACAGTGGGTTAACTGCCTGTTCTTTGAATCTTCACATGACATGGTGTGAAGTCAAAAGGTGCCTCCAGATTCTAGAGTAATGAGCAGGGCTTTTCAATCAAGGTCCTGGGGGGAACCACAGGGTACGCGTTCTAGGACAGTACTAATACACCTGATGCAAGTAATTAACTACATAGAGTATATAGAGGTCCAGGGCCTAGACAGGTCCAGGGCCTAGATTCACAAAACCTTCTTAAGACATTTCTTCTTAATTCTTAACTGCCATTTTTTCCTTAACTATAGACTTAAGAATAAAGTTAAGCAAAGTTGCTATTCCTCAAAAAGTTTCTTGGAAATTATCTTGTGCTATTTCTTATGTTTCTCCTTAAGCAAAAAGTTAAGAATACATTTGATTCTTGAAAATGAAGTTATTGGAAATGTTCTTAATTCCAAGATACCCTTTGTCTTAAACTCAGGGCAGTGAGAGAAAAAGCAATTGAACATGTTTAATTCACTCACAAACGTCATCTGAAATTTTCCGTATGGATTATTTTAAACCCAAGAACATGTTTTAGAACAGTAATCTAAGTAAGAAATATGCTAACAAGATTGCTAGCTAGCTGTCATTGCTAGCTAGATAGCTAGCTAGCTAAAATGTTTGCCAAGCAACAAACATCGTTGAGAAGTTCCTGAGAAAATCACTCAATTTTATGATATTGTTGGGTAATTGCACTTACGAACTAACTTATGAACTTCTTATTTCTTAAATTTTTGCGTAAGAAGTGTTTTGTGAATCTGAGCCCAGGACTGAAATAAAGAATATCAGTAGAACCGGTCAGCTACTAGGGAGCTAGGAAATTAAGTTAATTAAGAGCACATTCTCATTTACAAATACGACAGGAATAGAGAGGTTGAATGAGCCCATTGGAAACTGAGGGCCAGGTTTGGAATTTAGCCAGGACATTGAGATTAACACTCCAACTCATGCCACACGTGTGCAATGGGAATTTAGAGCTCAGAACACTGAGACCCAGAACATGGATTGTACGTCAAATCAAAACAAATCTGTTTATTGGTCGCATACACAGATTTGCAGACGGTATCGCAAGTGAAGCGAAATGCTTGTGTTTCTAGCTCCAACAGTGCAGCAATAATACCCAGCAATGCAAAACAATACATACATAATCCCAAAAATTAAAAGACAGAAATTAAGAAATATCAGAATGAGCAATTTCAGAGTCCAGAATATACAAAATATAATAGTATTTATATTGGTGTCTATAGACATTATGGACAGTATATTAATATAAAAGCTGTGTACAGCAGTACACACATTTTATATTAGGATAAGTAGGATACGCCATGGCTAGAATACAGTATATACATCTAAAATGGGTAAAACAGTATGTAAACCTTATTAAACATTATGAAAGTACATATGCCTGCAGTCTCTAAAGTGCAGGGTAGAGGTACCGGGTGGTAGATTGCTATTAACAGTGAATAAGGTTCAGGGCACTGTACTGGGCAAAGGCCTACTAGTGGTGACTGTTTAACAGTCTGATGGCCTGGAGATAGAAGCTGTTTATCAGTCTCTAGGTCCCAGTTTGATGCACCTGTACTGTTCCTGCCTTTTAGATGGTAGTGTGGTGAACAGGCCGTGGCTCGGGTGGCTGAGGTCCTTGATGATATTCTTGGCCTTCCTGTGACACCGGGTGTTGTAGATATCCTGGAAGGCAGTCGGTGTGCCCCCGATGATGTGTTGGGCTCTCACCTGTAGGCTGTCTCATGTTGTTGGTAATCAGGCTTACCACTGTTGTGTCGTCAGCAAACTTGATGATTGAGCTGAAGACGTGCGTGGCCACACAGTCATGGGTGAACAAGGGCTACAGGAGGGGACTGATCATGCACCCCTGAGGGGCCCCCGTGTTGAGGATCAGCGTGGCGGAGGCGTTGTTGCCTACCTTCACCACTTGGGGTCGGCCCACCAGGAAGTCCAAGACCCAGTTGCACAGGGAGGGGTACAGACTCAGGGCCTGGTATGCCAAATAGTGTTCCCCTGCCATAAAGTGTCCCCCCCCCCTCCCTGCATCACAATGGGATTCGATAAGTTCTAGCTTCTATTGCAAGGGTTGTAGCTAGAACAAAATTCTGACCAGATTACGAAATTAATCAAAGCGTCCGTTGCTATGCTATGCTGGTTGCTTGACTCTATTTTACCTCGTAGGGATCACGAAGGAAGGAGGGTGCGGGAAGTTCTAGTAGAACACTCTTACTTTACCATTTATTTGTCTTCATATAAGAAAATATTGTTAAATAGGAAGAAATCATTTAAGATGTTTTTAGATTGACATTGCTAGCAACTTATTTACCTCAGCCTGCCTAGTCAGGTAGCCAGCTAGCTGGCCAAACAGTTTTATTTAGCTAATGTTAGCTAGCTAGCTACTGTAACTGTTATTGTAGCTTTCTGTTTGAATGTAGCTTGCGTTTCAATGGCATCCCTCGAGGAGATTTTATTTTATCTTTACAACTAGGCGAAGTACTATGAAGGCACCACTGATCTCGACAAGAGGCGCAACATTCAGACATTAAGCAGTTCACTTCTATTAGGTAACTGGACGGATTTAGCTATGTACAACCATTTTTTCAACAACCGTTTTCCATCTAGCTAACTGGTCATCTACATGTTGCTAGCTAAACATATAGTTCAGTGGAGGCTGCTGAGGGGAGGATGGCTCATAATAATGTCTTGAATGTAAATGGAATGGTATCAAACACGTGACGAGGTTGATACCATTCCATTGACTCCAATTATATGTCTGTCATATTGAGGTGTCTAGCTACAAGTTAAACTTGATCAAGCAATTATGGTAATTCCAAACTAGGTGTCTTTGCTAGACAGACACAGAGAGAGAGGGGGGAGAGGAAGAAAGTGAGAAAGAAAGGATAAAAGTGAGAGAGGGTAGAGAGAGGTGGGAAGAGAGTGGAAGACAGAGCGAGAGAGAGAAAGAGAGAACGAAAGGCAGAAGTACAAATGTACTTAGACTAGAGTATTTCTCTTCCATCTTGTTAGGCAATCACATGAGGGAAGGATGGCCAGCCATACAGGAGGGCGATTTTTACTAAGGAGAAAGAGGCCGTACTGACCGAGATGCATTCTGGCCATTTCGGAGTGAAGAGCATGATTGCCAAAATCAACCTACGCTTCTTCTAATGGGGAATTGTCAAGGAGGTGGACAGCTGGGCAAGTGAAATAACCTTTTGTTTATCAATCACATTCTATTATATCTGAAATTATTAGGATTTCAATAAATGTCATATCAGAGAGCCCACAATGTTTCAATTTGTCACTTATTGCTTAAAGGTCAGTACCCTGTCTAGCCTGCCAGAAGTTTGAGAAGGCGAAGAATGTGGTGTCGGAGTTGAAGCTTATTTCACCTTGGCACATGATCAGTAGGTGTCCCAATTCAAATTCTGCACTGATAAGTTGTTTTGTAATGGTTGCTTTATTTGACCACAGCAGAGTTCAATATTATAGAATGTGTGTGTGAGTGTCAGTATCCTTACAAATATGAAAATCTGCACTAAATGTTAGGGGGGGACCTCATTGAACACTTCACGAAATCCAGGAATGGCAACAGCTGGTGTCTGACGGCTACCGATCACTTTACCAAGTGGGTGGAGGCGATACCCATTAAGGTTAGTAAAGGAAGAGTACGTGCTTAACTCTAAATTCCCTTCTGTAACCCATTAAAAAGGGTGCTTGGAACCAAAAATGTATTTCATTTTGTATGATACCCAACAAGGACGAGCCTGGCGAGGCTACCTCCAAGGCAATGATGGACATCTTCAACACCCACGGCTCTCCTGAGGTCATCTTGAGTGACCGAGGTCATGAATGCTGGAACAAGGTACAGAAGTTATATTCTGTCACCAATGGTTTGTTTTATTTATTTTTTACAATTTGTTTTAGTTTTTCCATGGTACATAATCAGACGTATTTCAATATCTTACATTGTCAATAGAAACCACTTTCCTAACCCCTCCTCCAGGTTTGGTGAATGGACCAACCAGACTTTCAAGACTGCCATGGGAAAGTCTCTTGATTGGTACCAGGAAGGGTGGAGAACAACCTGAAGGTAATTCTCTTTGCACACAACAACAGTATCCAGGCCTCCACCGAGTACAGCTGTTGACTGAGGTAAACAATGCAATTTTATATACAATTATTGTATATACTGTAGTCTTTCAAATTTGTGATTGACTTAGTGTTGTTGTTTGTCTATTGCTATGTTTGTATAACGTACTTTCAGATCACTGAGACCCCACCTGATGTGGTGGAAATTGTCGAACCAGACCAAAATGCCTTTGAGGACCACCTTCAGGCACTACCTTCAGGCACAGACTGAGAAGGATGTGGATGTTTTTAACCAGGTAAAAATGATTGTCTGCTGTTCATTTATTTTCTGGCCCTCCGAGAGATATGTAAGACATGTATATTGTAATATGAAATCTAATTTAAAAAAATTCCTGTTATCAATCAAGGTAAGACTGAACCTTGACAGGGCGCAGGAGAAACAAAAGGAGAGCTATCGGAGCAGAATCAAGAAGGAGACCAAGTGCTATGACATCTGGGCGAATTACTTGGTTTGGAAGAAGGACGAAAGGAAGGCGAGAACTGGATAACCTCGCTGCTCTTTTGCTCCTAGCTGGGGTCACCATCTATTAAGGTGAATATAAAAAATCTCAGATAATAACTATTTTCATTTGCACACAAAATAACCTGAAGATAGTTTTAGCTTCCTTAACACTGATATTTTTCTCTTCCTAGGTTTACCTCGGTGGAAGCCAACAATCCTCTCCAGTTGGAGCAGTTTGATGGTCGACCATTGAAAGCACTGACGCCCTACACTTCGGTGAAGCCCAATAGACAAAGTATATTAAGCTTTGGTTGACATTTGAGGAAGCAAGAAACAGTCGTTATGCTGAGCTTATAAAAATATACCTCTTCAATTTACCTCTCCAAATGACTTTAAGACCGTCGACTCCCCGAGCCCTCCCAGGGGGTATCCCATTCACCAGAACCAGTAAGTTCGGATCAGTCTGATTCCCTATGCTTTGAGTCGGAGGGAGACCAGCTTGAGGTAGGCTATACCTTCCAAAAGTGTTGATATCTCCCATTTATAACACTGCACTAATCCATCAGATTTTCTCACAGTGAAGTGTAACCTGTGTTTGCTTGTTTCCTACCCTGTTCCCTTTAACTTTGCTCCTGTTCTCCAGGACCTAGTGGTTCTGCCCAACACCAGGTCATGGATCCACCAGATGTCCTCCATTACCAACCACCCTCCAACTTTCATTACATCATCTACAGCTACTGTTGTTGTCATGATGTCATTATCTGCTAAGAAAGTTTTCTTGCTCTATCATACGGTGCACAAAATATGTGAGATACACAGATGAACTAAAAACACAACAACGAGAGCAGCAGAGCCTGGACTTTGCAGTCTCCCTCTTCAAGTCCCCCTGACAGGCAGAACCTCACACCCACACAGCAACCACCTCCTCAATATTCCACAAACCAGAATTCCGTATTTTAGTCTTTGATTGCCATGTGAGTGACACAATTGTACAAAAATATATATAAACGTTTGTATTAAAATCCAAAATATTGCCAGGTTAGTTTTGACCTCTGTTTCACAAGGTGTTCATTATTGTAAGTTGTAAGGTATCCTTATTTATTTGTTCCACATGATTCATTGTTGTATACTAGGACCCGATATATATAGATATATATATATATATATAGATACATATATATTCAACCACAGGGGGGTGCTAATGAGCTATGTGAGATAGAACAACATGAATCACAATAGAGGACTACTGAAATTTTATCATTTCAGTGTCGATAAGGAAAAGGCAGGTTAAAATAAACATGGCAGCCAGACAAGCCAGTGTATGAATCAAACGGATATGAATGGAGTGTAAATTAGCTGCTTTCGTGAGCTGTAAGGTAAGCAACTTGAATGTGTCAAGCAGATTACACGTTTCCTTTGCCATTTCCGAAACGTAGCAAAGTCTAAGACATGGATTTCATGTTGTAATGTTAACGAGGTACCCAAAAGCAGCACAAAGTCACGTTGTTGATTAGCTCGACTAAACTCTAAACAGCGAAATTGTCACGGGAATCAGCCTTGTTGAAAGGAACGTAATTTAAGCTGTCGTGATCTCCAAAATTCTTATCATTAGGTCATCACACCGTTGATATAGCAACGGACCCTAAAAGTTTATCGAGTCCCATTGTGATGCAGAGGGTGACACTTTTTGGCAGGTGGACATTATTTGGCATGACAGGCCCTGAGCATAGTGATGAGCTTGGAGGGCCCTATGGTGTTGAAGGTTGAGCTGCAGTCAGGTGGGATAGGGCAGTGTGCAGTGCAATGGCAATTGTGGATCTGTTTGGGAGGTATCCAAATTTTAGTGGCTCTAGGATGTCGGGGAAGGTGAAGGTGATATGATCCTTAACTAGACTCTCAAAGCACTACATGATGACAGAAGTGAGTGCTACGGGGCGTTAGTCATTTAGTTAAATTACGTTCGCTTCCTTAGGTACAGGAAAAATGGTGGACATCTTGAAGCAATTGGGGACAACAGACTGGTATATTGAGAGATTGAATATGTCTGTAAACACTCCAGCCATCTGGTCTGCAAATGCTCTGAGGACGTGGCTTGGGATGCCATCTGGGACTTCTCTTCCAAAGGAAGGCATCCCTTTGTAGGAAAGTGCTCCAAGGTGAAGTTTCCCAGGTACAGATCTAGAATCAGCTTCCCATCCCCCAATCCTAACCTTAACCGTTAGTGGGTAAAATGCTAAACTAACCAAAGATCAGTGTCTCTGTGGCAAGAGAGGCAAGGAAGATTTAGGGTATGGATAACCAGGGGTAGAAGTCTAAACTCACTTTGAGAACTAAACAATGTAAAATGACCAGGATTCTTTGTAAAAGAAAGAAGTCAAAATGATTTCACTCTATTCTCACGCCTTCTGCCCCGACAATACTGGATAAGTTAATATTGTTATGACAGTTTGGACAGGGAATTAGAAACTGTTGACAGCATATGACAATGTAATGCTTAAATATATTATAAAGTAGGGCTGGGAATTGCCAGGGACCTCACGGTACGATATTATCACGATAATTAGGTGCCGATATGAGATGAGTTATAAGACGACGCCGAAGAGGATGGCTGACGTTTTACATGTTCCTAACCAACTGTGCTATTTTGTTCGTTTTTGCGTTGTTTGTAACCTATTTTTTTTAACTTATTTTAGAAATAATGTTGCTGCTACCGTCACTTATGACCAAAAATAACTTCTGGACATCAGAACAGCGATTATTTTTCCTTTAACAAGTCTGATGAGAAGGATATAATGCTTTCCCGGGAACAGGCCCAAATCCCCATCATTTGCATGAAGAAAAGACAGAGGAAAAGAGGGCGCAGGTCGGGCTTCTGAGAATCCGTAGGCGAGCAAGAAAACTTCTACAGCAATCTGTTCTACTTGCTGACATGCAATCATTGGAAAATGAAAATTGATAACCTACGATGACGATTAATCTACCAATGCACCGGCAGAACAGAGAAGAAGCCACGTCTGGTAAGACGAGGGGTGGAGTTGTGTGTCTTTTTGTAAATAACAGCTTGTGCGCGATGTATAATATTAAAGAAGTCTAGAGGTATTGCTCGCCTAAGGAAGAGTACCTTATGATAAGCTGTAGACCACACTATCTACCAAGAGAGTTCTCATCTAAACTCAGCAAAAAAAGAAACATCCCTGTCTTTCAAAGATAATTAGTAATAATCCAAATAACTTCACAGATCTTCATTGTAAAGGGTTTAAACATGTTTCCCATCCATGTTCAATGAACCATAAACAATTAATGAACATGCACCTGTGGAACGGTCGTTAAGACACTAACAGCTTACAGATGGTAGGCAATTAGGTCACAGTTATGAAAACTTAGGACACTAAAAGAGGTCTTTCTACTGACTCTGAAAAAAAAGAAAAGAAAGATGCCCAGGGTCCCTGCTCATCTGTGTAAACGTGCCTTAGGCATGCTGCAAGGAGGCATGAGGACTGCAGATGTGGCCAGGGCAATAAATTGCGATGTTCGTACTGTGAGACGCCTAAGACAGCGCTACAGGGAGACAGGACAGACAGCTGATCGTCCTCGCAGTGGTAGACCACGTGTAACAACACCTGCACAGGATCAATACATCTGAACATCACACCTGCGGGACAGGTACAGGATGGCAACAACAACTGCCCGAGTTACACCAGGAACACACAATCCCTCCATCAGATCTGAGACTGTCCTCAATAGGCTGAGAGAGGCTGGACTGAGGGCTTGTAGGCCTGTTGTAAAGCAGGTCCTCACCAGACATCGCCAGGCACAACCTTGGCTATGAGCACAAACCCACCCTCGCTGGACCAGACAGGACTGGCAAAAAGTGCTCTTCACTGACGAGTCACGGTTTTGTCTCACTAGAGGTGATGGTCGGATTCGCGTTTATCATCGAAGGAATGGGCGTTACACCGAGGCCTGTCTCTGGAGCAGAATCGATTTGGAGGTGGAGGGTCCGTCATGGTCTGGGGCGGTGTGTCACAGCATCATCGGACTGAGCTTTTTGTCATTGCAGGCAACCTCAACGCTGTGCGTTACAGAGAAGACATTCTCCTTCTTCATGTGGTACCCTTCCTGCAGGCACATCCTGACATGACCCTCCAGCATGACAATGCCACCAGCCATACTGCTCGTTCTGTGCGTGATTTCCTGCAAGACAGGAATGTCAGTGTTCTGCCATGGCCAGCGAAGAGCCCGGATCTCAATCCCATTGAGCATGTCTGGGACCTGTTGGATCGAAGGTTGAGGGCTAGGGCCATTCCCCCAGAAATGTGAGGGAACTTGCAGGTGCCTTGGTGGAAGAGTGGGGTAACATCTCACAGCAAGAACTGGCAAATCTGGTGCAGTTCATGAGGAGGAGATGCACTGCAGTACATAATGCAGCTGGTGGCCACAGCAGATACTGACTGTTACTTTTAAATTTGACCCCACCCTTTGTTCAGGGACACATTGTTCCATTTATGTTAGTCACATATCTGTGGAACTTGTCCAGTTTACGTCTCAGTTCTTGAATCTTGTTATGTTCATACAAATATTTACATATGTCAAGTTTGCTGAAAATAAACACAGTTGACAGTGAGAGGACGTTTCTTTTTTGCTGAGTTTATATTATTTGTAGTCATCTATTTACCACCACAGACCTATGCTGGCACTAAGACCGCACTCAACCAACTCTATAAGGCCATAAGCAAACAAGAAAATGTTCATCCAGAAGCGGTGCTCCTGGTGCCCAGGGACTTTAACGCAAGCAAACTTAAATTCATTTTACCTCATTTCTACCAGCATGTCACATGTGCAACCAGAGGGGAAAAAAAAACTCTAGACCACCTTTACTCCACACACAAAGCTCTCCCCCTTCCTCCATTTGGCAAATCTGACCATAATTCTATCCTCCTGATTCCTGCTTACAAGCAAAAACGAAATCCGGAAGTAATTGTGACTCGCTCAATACGGAAGTGGTCAGATGGCGCGGATGCTACTCTACAGGACTGTTTTGCTAGCACAGACTGCAATGTGTTCCGGGATTCATCCAATGGCATTGAGGACTATACCACTTCAGTCATCGGCTTCATCAATAAGTGCATCGACAACGTTGTTCCCAAAGTGAACACGTACCTATCCCAACCAGAAGCCATGGATTACAGGCAACAACAGCATCAAGCTAAAGGCTAGAGCTGCCGCTTTCAAGGAGCGGGAGACTAATCCAGACGCTTATAAGAAATCCCGCTATGCCCTCAGACGAACCATCAAACAAGCAACGCTACAATACAAGATTAAGATTGAATCCTACTACACCGGATCTATTACAGACTACAAAGGGAAACCCAGACGTGAGCTGCCCAGTGACGTCAGCCTACCAGATGAGCTAAATGCCTTTTATGCTCGCTTCAAGTCAAGCAACACTGAAGTATGCACAATAGCACCAGCTGTTCTGGATGACTGTGTGATAATGCTCTCGGTAGCCGATGTGAGCGAAACCTTTTAAACAGGTCAACATTCACAAAGCCCAGGACGTGTATTCAAAGCATGCGTGGACCAACTCGCAAGTGTCTTCACTGACATTTTGAACCTCTCCCTGACCGAGTCTGTAATACCTACAAGTTTCAAGCAGACCACAATAGTCCCTGTGCCCAAGGAAGCGAAGGTAACCTGTCTAAATCATTACCGCCCCGTAGTACTCAAGTCGGTAGCCATGAAGTGCTTTGAAAGGCTGGACATGGCTCACATCAACAGCATCCTCCCGGATACCCTTACCCACTCCAATTTGCATACCGCCCCAATAGATACACAGATGACGCAATCTCAATCGCACTATGTGAGAATGCTGTTCATTGACTACAGCTCAGCGTTCATCACCATAGTGCCCACGAAGTTCATCCCTAAGGTAAGAACCCTGGGACTAAACATCTCCCTCTGCAACTGAATCCTGCACTTCCTGACGGGCCACCCCCAGGTGGTAAGAGTAGGCAACAACAGGTCTGCCACGCTGATCCTCAATACTGGGGCCCATCAGGGGTGTGTGCTTAGTCCCTCCTGTACTCCCTGTTCACCCACGACTGGCCAAACATGACTCCAACACCATCATTAAGTTTGCTGACGACACAACAGGGATCACTGACAATGATGAGACTTCCTATAGGGAGGAGGTCAGAAAACTTGCAGTGTGGTGCCAGGACCACAAACTCTCCCTCATTGTGAGCAAGACAAAGGAGCTGATTGTGGACTACAGGAAATGGCGGGCCGAACAGGCCTCCATTAACAACGACGGGGCTGTAGTGGAGTGGGTCGAGCATTTCAAGTCCACATCACCAACAAACTATCATGGTTCAAACACGCCAAGACAATCGAGAAGAGGGCACGACAGGAGAATGAAAAGATTTGGCATGGGTCCCCAGATCCTCAGAAAGTTCTACATCTGCACTATCGAGAACATCCTGACCGGTTGCATCACCGCCTGGTATGGCAACTGCTCGGCATCTGACCGCAAGGCGCTCCAGAGGGTAGTGCGTACGGCCCAGTACATCACTGGGGCCAAGCTTCCTGCCATCCAGGACCTATTTAATAGGCAGTGTCAGTGGAAAGCGCATAAAATTGTCATAGACTATTTTCTCTGCTACCGCATGGCAAGCAGTACCGGAGCGCCAAGTCTAGGACCAAAAGGCTCCTTAACAGCTTCTACCGACAAGCCATAAGACTGCTGAACAATAAAATGGCCACCGGACTATTTACATTGACCCCACCCACCTCCACCCATTTGTTTTTACACTGCTGCTACTCGCTGTTAATTATCTATGCATAGTCACTTCACCCCTACCTACATGTACAATAACCTGTACCTCCGCACACTGACTCGGTACTGGTACTTCCTGTATATAGCCTCGTTATTGTTATGTTATTGTGTTACATTTTTTACTTTAGTTTATTTGGTAAATATTTTCTTAACTCTTCTTGAACTGCAGTGTTGGTTAAGGGCTTATAAATAAGCATTTCACGGTAAGGTTACAGTTGTTGTACTCGTCGCATGTGACAAATGAAGTTTGATTTGATATGTATTGCGAGTCTCACAATTATCACAATTCTATATGTGTTACAATTCTATACTGTTATTTTATTGCAATTCAATGTTTCAGAGAGCTATGAGAAAACACGTTTTGATCTGTCATGGAAATAAAAGTGCTGAAAACAAAATGGAGGTCCAGCCAACAAGGACAAAAACATAATATCGTTCAAACGATGAAATAAAACATATCATCAAAAAGAATATCCTGACATGTGACTGTATAGATTTCCCCCCCCCCCCCCCCCCATCACTACAATAAACCCTGTTGCAACAAATGAAAAAAAGTTGAGATAAGATAAAGTTGCAATATAGTGGAACACGGACATTTTTTCCTTCCTTCCTTCCTTCCTTCCTTCCTTCCTTCCTTCCTTCCTTCCTTCCTTCCTTCCTTCCTTCCTTCCTTCCTTCCTTCCTTCCTTCCTTCCTTCCTTCCTTCCTTCCTTCCTTCCTTCCTTCCTTCTCTCTCTCTCTCTCTCTCTCTCTCTCTCTCTCTCTCTCTCTCTCTCTCTCTCTCTCTCTCTCTCTCTCTCTCTCTCTCTCTCTCTCTCTCTCTCTCTCTCTCTCTCTCTCTCTCTCTCTCTCTCTCTCTCTCTCTTTCCCTTCCTATCTCCCTGTCGCCTCCCTTCCGGTCTCTGTCCCTTCCTGTCGCTCTCTTCCTCCCTCCCCTCCACTCCTCTCTCTCTCTCTCTCTCTCTCTCTCTCTTCCTCTCTCACTCTCTATTTCCTTCTGTTATGTGCAGCAGAATGAAATGTGGGATAATCCACAAGGTAACGACAGCAAAGCTGCTACGGTCTGATTTGGCATTTGATACAGAGCGCAGCTCACTCAAATTGGAAGCCACACCATTTCTGACAGAGGAGAAATATCAGTGAACCACACCCATGCAGCCACCTTCCAACCGCCAAAATGCTCATCAATGTTATCTTTTCCCCTAAAATACCAGAGGTGATATCAATTATAGACAAACGCGAGGCTGTCTTCACCACCACATTAGCACGGAAGTCACTCCTTTGGATTCATAACACATCCAAAAGTGTTTTCTGACAGTTTTGGACGTGCAGGTATTCTTTATGGTCGAGATCATCTTATTTCCTACTGCATCATTTTCAAATGCCATTTCATCGCCGTCGGAGTGCACGGGAGGCGGCTCTGGACTAGCTGGCTTGGACAAGGGCTAAGCAGCCAGGCAGGCGGAGGGAGCGTGTAACGGATTTGAAAGTCTATGAAATAACCCTAACCCAATTTCAAAGAGTTTGTTTAATGGCCTGTTAAAAGAAATCATACAGCTTGGAAGCAAAACAATTTGCACCCACTTTCACATTGGCATTAGCAAACGGAAAGTTACTGTTTCATCCCCCATCCTTGCAAGTCAATGGCAAATTCTAAAACAATATATACAATTCTACAAGAGATGTCTTTGTGGTTTTGGGACATACAGTTCACATACTGGAGGTATAAATATCCTTAGAAAGTTTGGCAACACAATCTGCTACTACTACACAATCTCTGTATGTAGCGCAATTCATTCATTCATAATTGAAGGCCTCATTGATGCATTTACTGAATATATAGGCTGTTACTCGGAGCCATGAGCTGCTATAGCTGTTTATAACAAGTCAAAAGCTTCTCACTATGTGACAATGACAATGGAGGAGAAGTCAGAGGGGGTGCTTACTTGTCCCTAAGGTCCATCCAGACAAGGGAATGTATACCGCCCTATGGGAGAAGCTGACACCAATGTCCTCTGGTACATGGACGGCCCTGTCACAATAGTGATACATACAGTACTGTGAAGTACAACTGCGGTCGTTGACACAATGCCTACATCCCAAATGGCACCCTATTCCCTACATAGTGCACTACTATGGGCCCTGGTTAAAAATGTGTGCACTATGTAGGGAATAAGGTGCTATTTGGGATGCATGTGTTACCACATAATCAGGCCTCAACAATACAAGCCATTAGCGGTTGGTCAGTACAATGGAGTGGCTATTGGCATATCGTGTGACGAGGACAGGTACGTTAAATGGCTTATCTTGGCAGTTCACAGCTACGTGGTTTCGCTGGTCCTCTATAACCTCCTCAGGTTATAGGAGCGTGGCTCTAGCAACGCCAGGGCCGTAGGTTCGATTCCCACTGGGTCACATATACAACAAATGTTTGCGCTCACTGTAAGTCCTTCTGGAAAGAAGAGCTAAATGATATTACACCTACTCGTCTCATGTCTTTGGCCCTTGTAATCCGCACTGCATTGAGGTTGACAGTGTGATAAGACTTTCAATTCTTTAAGGAGAGAAATGACCATGCAGCAATGTTGAAATGGGATGTCTGGGCTAGAAACCGAGTCAACTGTGCACCACAAGACTGTGTTATCCCGCTGAGCTAAAGCCTAGGCATTAGCTCTGAGCGCTTATGCAAGTCTTCAAGTCTCAGGCAAGGTTACTTGTCACGTGAACATGGTTCACAGAACCAGCCCTTTAACACCTTCAGTGTTAGGTGAATACTAGGATTCCAGGGTAAATTTATCCACAGACAGATGGGTTGGAACCGGTTCAGGAAACAAAACAGAAAACCGGAAAATAACTACATTTTTCTAGGACCAGAATCTGAACCAAGAAAGAAAGTGAATCTATACCGTTCCGGAACAGAACCGTTATTTTAAAAGCATGGGAACCGGTTAATAACATTCTGGTGAACATATTCTCAGAAGCTTATTCTGATGTCTGCCTGCTAGCTGAAAATCTTTACCAGTGTTCGTGCGTGTGTAGGCTACCTGCCCCTCTCCCTTCCGAAGCATAGGCTACTGCAGCCTACTGATGTTACAAGTGTGATTCAGAAATACGGGAGAAAGATTTTTATTAGAGAAGAATGGATTCACTTTTTCAATGCTAATTAAGGACACTATAGTCGTCACGTTTCAAATTGGATTTATTAACTACAAAAAGGTAAGATGTGTTGTATTTTAATTCTGGTGCCGATCTGCACCAGTGGTGAAAAGTACTTAAGTAAAAATACTTTTACTTTTACTTCACTACATTCTTAAAGAAAATGGTGTACTTTTACTGCATACATTTTACCTGACACCCAAAAGTACTCGTTACATTTTCAAACGCTTATCAGGACAGACAAATTCAAACACTTATCCCTACTGGCTATCCGTAAATACATTTTAAAAAACAAGAAAATTGTGGTTTGCTTAATATAAGGAATGTGAAATGATTTATACTTATACTTTTGATACTTAAGTATATTTAAAACCAAATACTTTTAGACTTTTACTCAAGTAGCATTTTACTGGGTGACTTTCATTTTTACTTGAGTCATTTTCTATTAAGGTATAGTAGCTGTGTAAGCTAGCTAGCTAGCTCTGGTCCAACATCAAACCAACCATGGGAAGTTCAAAGACATTCAAAGTTCCTTCATGGAAGCCACTCCTCCATAGGTATAATTCTGTGGGCCTAATTCAGATCATGCCCAGCGCTTCAAGACAAGCCTCCTCCTCCACAGTCTCATGCTCTCTCCCCACCCACAAAATGTCAACCGCATCACACGCCCTACATTTGTCCGTCCAATGCATGTAAACAATATAATATATAATAATATATAATACAATATAGCAAGCTGCTCTATCTGCACTGATTGGTGAAGTAATTTAATGCCGAGCTAAACGTACAAAATTGATTTCAGAGGTTTAAATATGAGGCTGTCTCCAATTTCAGATGTTTAAAAGGAACAGAAAGGAACAATATTAACCATTAACTTTTTTGGGGTTCGAACCGGATCAGAACTTTATTTAGCTGGACGTAAGAGAGGAACGGAAGCAAAATTATTATGGTTATTTTCAGAACGGAAAATAATTTTAGTTCCAACCCCTGCTGAAAACCCAGATACCGTAATTGATCCAAGCACAAGAAGAAAAAAAACAATAGGTTAATTGTTTTAATCACATGGAAGGAGTCAACGCATCTCGCCTTGGGGTGGAACTGGCTTTCTTTCTATCCTGCTGAGAAACAAATACCCATTTGATAAAAGTTTGTCTCTGTAATTACACTTTGAGCATCGTGATACTTTATAATTTCCAACAAATCTGTTGCCCAAAATAAGAAGAGGCACATCAGATACGATTTTTGCTTTAGGTTTTTTCCTTCATATTTTGGCTTGTATTCCTCTCTTGCTCTTTTCCTCTGGCACACAAAGACAACAGTGATGTTTCATCACCTCGTGTCATCCTTTGCTGGTTTCTGCATATATGTCATGCTGTTTTCCTTCCTTCCATCCCTCTCTCACTCTGTTTCTCTCCCCTTCTTTCTCTCTCTTTTTCTACCTCGCTGCTCTTCTTCATCCTCTCTCTCTCCCTCTCTCTCTACCTTTCCTTCTCTCTCTACCTCACTCTCTCCATCTTTCTACCTCTCTCCACCTCTCTCTCTCTTACTTATGTGAGTTCTGATTGTAATAAATGTAACTGCCAAGCTAATAATAACAAGGAAACGCAGAGGCAGCGTTCAGATAAAGCTTGAAGGGGACCAAGTGTTCACAGTAGATATTAAAGAAGAACATTAAAGTGCCTATGTGTCTATCATCCACTATGGGTTTGTCCCAAAATGGCACCCTATTCTCTATAAAGTCCCTATGGGCGCTGGTTCACTAGAGAATAGGGTGCCATTTGGGACTTACATAGTGAATCAGTTAATCACTCTGAAGACTGGGGTGAGTGGAGAGTCTCTTGTTCACGTTCATCTATGACACAGTTAAAGTCGGAAGTTTACATACACTTAGGTTGGAGTCATTAAAACTTGTTTTTCAACCACTCGTTTTTCAACCACACACAAATGTCTTGTTAACAAACTATAGTTTTGGCAAGTCGGTTAGGACATTTACTTTGTGCATGACACAAGTACATTTTCCAACAATTGTTTACAGACAGATTATTTCAATTATAATTCACTGTACCACAATTCCAGTGGGTCAGAAGTTTACATACACTAAGTTGACTGTGCCTTTAAACACTGGAAAATTCCAGAAAATGATGTCATGCTTTAGAAGCTTCTGATAGGCTAATTGACATAATTTGAGTCAATTGGAGGTGTACCTGTGGATGTATTTCAAGGCCTACCTTCAAACTCAGTGCCTCTTTGCTTGCCATCATTGGAAAATCAAAAAAAATCAGCCAAGACATTAGAAAAAAAATTGTAGACCTCCACAAGTCTGGTTTATCCTTGGGAGCAATTTCCAAATGCCTGAAGGTACCATGTTCATCTGTACAAACAATAGTACGCAAGTATAAACATCATGGGACCACGCAGCCGTCATACCGCTCAGGAAGGAGACACGTTCTGTCTCCTAGAGATGAACGTACATTGGTACGAAAAGTGCAAATCATTCCCAGAACAACAGCAAAGGACCTTGTAAAGATACTGGAGGAAACAGGTACAAAAGTATCTATATCCAGTATCTATATCGACATAACCTGAAAGGCTGCTCAGCAAGGAAGAAGCTACTGCTCCAAAACCGCCATAAAAAAGCCAGACTACGGTTTGCAACTGCACATGGGGACAAAGACCATACTTTTTGGAGAAATGTCCTCTGGGCTGATGAAACAAAAATAGAACTGTTTGGCCATAATGACCATCGTTATGTTTGGAGTGGGGTGGCAGAATCATGTTGTGGGGCGTGCTTTGCTGCAGGAGGGACTGGTGCACTTCACAAAATAGATGGCATCATGAGGCGGGAAAATTATGTGGATATATTGAAGGAACATCTCAAGACATCAGTCAGGATGTTAAAGCTTGGTCACAAATGGTTATTCCAAATGGACAATGACTTTAAGGATCTGGGTGTAGCTGGTGCAGAAGAGTCAGGCACAGGACAGCAGAGATGAGTAACACAAGGAACTTTACTAAAAATATCAAAATACATGAAGTAACACCAGGCCCACAAACATCGGACTGAACTTACAATAAACAAACACGCACAAAAACCATGGGGGAAACAGAGGGTAAATAATGAACATGTAATTGGGGAATTGAAATCAGGTGTGTAAAACAAGGACAAAACAAATGGAAAATCAAAAGTGGATTGGCGATGGCTAGAAGGCCGGTGACGTCGACCACCGAACGCCGCCCGAACAAGGAGAGGGACCGACTTCGGCGGAAGTCGTGACAATGACCCCAAGCATACTTCCAAAGTTGTGGCAAAATGGCTTAAGGACAACAAAGTCAAGGTATTAGAGTGGCCATCACAAAGCCCTGACCTCAATCCCATGGAAAATTTGTGGGCAGAACTGAAAAGGCGTGTGCGGGCAAGAAGGCCTACAAACCTGACTCAGTTACACCAGCTCTGTCAGGAAGAATGGGCCAAAATTCACCCAACTTATTCCGACATTTCACATTCTTAAAATTACGTGGTGATCCTAACTGACCTAAGACAGGGAATTTTTACTTGGATTAAATGTCAGGAGTTGTGAAAAACTGAGTTTAAATGTATTTGGCTAAGGTGTATGTAAACGTCTAACTTCAACTGTACATCTGTTCACTAGTTCCAAAGTTAATGTAGTAATGATTCCTGAGTTTAACCAGAAGGCCAAATGTGTTATGCGATGTATGACATTTTCTGGTTGTAAATTGGTTTTCTGGTCGTAGATTTCACAGGTCAATTTTTTTGGTCTCTAGAAATATGTCGAAAGAACGTCCTTTCGCAATCCGCATATAAAACCTGACCACGATGTCACAAACATAAGTGGATCATGCCCAAGCTCTTTTGGGGAAACAGACAGGCGCACCGGAGGGGAGAGCTGCCCAGTAACGCCTTGATCACACATACAGTGTCATTGCATTTTGACACACCAGAAGCACATTAATTTCCAATGGAACCCTGTGTTTGCCTCGCAGCATTGTGTGTGTCAGAGGCAGCTGCAGTGTGTTCAGTGTGGTGCATGCGTTGCATTTATCAAACGTATGTATCAAATCGTATGTGTAGACGGCTTGACATAAATGATAGCAGAACACACTCATTCAAATGCACACATCTGCACATACACAGGCGCACACACACAGGTAAATAGTGCCATACATGCACTCAAACATATTTAGTTGACCTTGCTGTTGTGATTGTTGTTGTCCTTGGTGTCTTTGTTGGTTTTTGAATAGTTTATTTCTGGTTTTCCTTTGTCTTTCTCTTTTTTCTCTTTTGTTAATTTTGTTGGTTGTTGGGGCATTGGGTGGGGGGGGGCTCTTGGGAGTGGGGGAATTTATTTTTTTTGTTAAATTTTTTTTTACATTTTTTTTTTTTTAAATTAAAATTATTTATAAAAAAATTCTCGGGGGGGGGCTGTGGGGAGGGTCTCGGATGGTTGAGAGGCAGCTCTTGGGGAACTGTGGGTGGGATCTTGGAAGGGCTGGCAGTTGGGAGCTTGGGCTGGTAGCTGATGGATCGCTGGTTCAGGTCCCCGTTTTTTGACCCTGTGGGAGATCTGTTGACCCTGGTTACTTCTGTGTGTCGCTCTGGATGGGAGTCTGTTAGATGACTAATGTTATGTAGTTGTTGAGCGGCTTCACTGCAAGTATATTGTATGTTTTCAATACAATTTTTTTTTTACATTTAAAGAACCTTTAATGTTGAATTTTCATGATGATGCTGCATACCATTTTGCGCAATGGCACTGTAAGTGTAATTGAGGCGTAACACGGAACCCAAACCGGCTGCGCGCGTGCGCCATCGTGAATAAATGTATTTTGTCACCCTACACCAAACGCGATCACGACACGCAGGTTAGAATATCAAAACAAACTCTGAACCAATGACATTAATTTGGGGACAGGTCGAAAAGCTTTAAACATGTATGGCAATTTAGCTAGTTAGCTTGCACTTGCTAGCTAATTTGTCCTAATTAGCTAGTTTGCGGTTGCTAGCTAATTTGTCCTAGGATTTAAACACTGAGCTGTTATTTTACCTGAAATGCCCAAGGTCCTCTACTCCGACAATTAATCCACACATAAAACGGTCAACTGAATCATTTCTAGTCATCTGTCTTCCTTCCAGGATTTTTCTTCTCTTGACTTTATATTGCGATTGGCAACTTTCATAAATTAGGTGCATTACCGCCACTGACCTTGTTCGTCTTCAGTCACCCACGTGGGTATAACCAATAAGGAGATGGCACGTGGGTACCTGCTTCTACAAACCAATGAGGAGATGGGAGAGGCAGGACTTGCAGCGCGATCTGCGTCAGAAATAAAAGTGATTTCTATTTTAGCCCTTGGCAATGCAGATGCTCGTTGGTGCGCGTAGTGTGAGTGCAATAATTGAATAACATAGATTTCTAAATATATTTAGCAACGCTCGCGCACGCAACGCGAGCGGTGTGGTCAGCCTTTAAGTGTGTGTACGTGGGTGTGTGTGTGCATGTTCACAACATCTCTTATACTCTAACCCGGCATATACTACTGTATGCATATGTTGTGCACGGTTTCCCACGGACGAGCATTAGGTTATACTTGATTGAGCCCGCCAATTTGCGTCATCCCCAGTGCACATCAAGCAGAAAGAGGTTTGTACTGTATAGTATTGTAAACGATTAAATGCAGCCCTGAAATGAGGGAGAAAAAGCAGGATTAAGAAAATGAAGGAATGAAGAGGTGGGGGATAAAGAAGAGGAAGGAAGAGGTGGGGGATAAAGAAGAGGAAGGAAGAGGTGGGGGATAAAGAAGAGGAAGGAAGAGGTTGGGGATAAAGAAGAGGTGGGGGATAAAGAAAAGGAAGGAAGAGGTGGGGGAAAAAGAAGAGGAAGGAAGAGGTGGGGGAAAAAGAAGAGGAAGGAAGAGGTGGGGATAAAGAAGAGGAAGGAAGAGGTGGGGGAAAAAGAAGAGGAAGGAAGGAAGGAAGGAAGGAAGGAAGGAAGGAAGAGGTGGGGATAAAGAAGAGGAAGGAAGAGGTGGGGGGAAAAGAAGAGGAAGGAAGAGGTGGGGGAAAAAGAAGGGGAAGGAAGGAAGGAATGAAGGAAGGACGGAAGAGGTGGGGATAAAGAAGAGGAAGGAAGAGGTGGGGGGAAAAGAAGAGGAAGGAAGGAAGGAAGGAAGGAAGGAAGGAAGGAAGGAAGGAAGGAAGGAAGGAAGAGGTGGGGATAAAGAAGGGGAAGGAATGAAATAAGGAAGGAAGGAAGGAAGGGAAGGAGGGGAAGGAAGGAAGGAAGGAAGGAAGGAAGGAAGGAAGGAAGGAAGGAAGGAAGGAAGGAAGGAAGGACGGAAGAGGTGGGGATAAAGAAGAGGAAGGAAGAAGTGGGGGAAAAAGAAGAGGAAGGAAGGAAGGAAGGAAGGAAGGAAGGAAGGAAGGAAGGAAGGAAGGAAGAGGTGGGGATAAAGAAGGGGAAGGAATGAAATAAGGAAGGAAGGAAGGAAGGAAGGAAGGAAGGAAGGAAGGAAGGAGATAAAAGGAAAAAAAAGGAAGGAAGAGGTGGGGGATAAAGAAGGGGAAGGAAGAGGTGGGGGATAAAGATGAGGATGGAAGATGTGGAGGATAAAGATGAGGAAGGAAGAGGTGGGGGATAAAGATGAGGAAGAAAGAGGTGGGGATAAAGAAGAGGAAAGAAGAGGTGGGGGGAAAAGATGAGGATGGAAGATGTGGGGGATAAAGATGAGGAAGGAAGAGGTGCGGGATAAAGATGAGGAAGGAAGAGGTGGGGGATAAAGAAGAGGAAGGAAGAGGTGGGGAATAAAGAAGGGGAAGGAAGGAAGAGGTGGGGATTAAGATGAGGAAGGAAGAGGTGGGGAATAAAGAAGGGGAAGGAAGGAAGAGGTGGGGATTAAGATGAGGAAGGAAGAGGTGGGGATTAAGATGAGGAAGGAAGAGGTGGGGATTAAGATGAGGAAGGAAGAGGTGGGGGATAAAGATGAGGAAGGAAGATGTGGGGGATAAAGATGAGGAAGGAAGAGGTGGGGATTAAGATGAGGAAGGAAGAGGTGGGGGATAAAGATGAGGAAGGAAGATGTGGGGGATAAAGATGAGGAAGGAAGATGTGGGGGATGGGCACAGGGGCTTTTAAGGTACTTTTGAAAGTATTGAAGAGAGAGAGAAAGAGAGACATAGCAACCCATTGGGCACACACTGCTTGAATCAACATTGTTTCCACGCCATTTCAGTTCAAATATGCTGAACAAACAAGAAATAGACGTTGAATTGACATCTGTGCCGTGGGAATGGAATAGGCAAAAAAAGAGGGACCCAGAAAATGTCTATATTTTCATCTTCAATGAACAAATTCAACAGATTAAATGTCTCTGTATCCCTCCCTCTCTATTAGTCTCTCTCTACCTCTCTTTCCCCCCACTCGGTCCATCCCCATGGGAGTTAGCACAATAGAGGATAACAGCAGACTTATAACCAAACCACACAATCCAAACCTTTCATTAGGTTTGCTCACTGCTCCAGGGTGGCTTGACAGACACATGCACCTGACGGCACTCCAATAGAATTCACATTGGCCAATTTACAGATCACCAGAAAAGACCACAGTGTCACAGAGAAGAGTACTGTTGGCGTAACTCATGAAAGGTACAAACACACACAGCTGTTCTTGTCTATTAATGTTCTGTATTATGTCATGTTTCATGTTTTGGTTGGACCCCAGGAAGTGTAGCTGCTGCTTTCGTGACAGCTAATGGGGATCCTAATAAAATACAAAATACACACACACACGCAAGCCTACTTGAAGAGGTATTGACGACTTCCACTTTTTTTGTTATTGCCCTAGTTGACTGGTGGTGATCTTAAGACTGATTTTACAGCCGATGTTAAGTGGGTTATAATGAGAACTAAGGAGAACGTTGCTTAGCCAGGCCTTGCTATCTAATCCACTTCTTCCCAACACATTATTCATTTATGCAGCTTGGACACACACACACACACACACACACACACACACAGCGAAGCCACCAACACACACACACACAGCGAGGCCACCAACACACACACACACACACACACACACACACACACACACACACACACACACACACACACACACACACACATACACTCAGGTAAGCCACCAACACACATACACACAGCGAAGGCACCCCAAGGTCATGCAACCCCGCGGCCACTCTCACCTGAGTCAACCGAGTTTACCCACCATCCTGATAACGGTCCTGATAACGTGCCCTATCCCTATGCCACAGCTTGACTCCTAGTGTGGTCAGCAGGAGCATGACGTCAACAGGAGCATGCAGCTTTTTTGGCCAGTGTTCACATGTAAGAGTTGACAAAGATGTTGATCGCAATGTGACTTCCTGGATATCGTTTTGATGCCTTGAGGTGTTGTTTTAAACATGTTCTTATACTGAAAGAATGGTACCAATTCCCTTGATAGGAAAGTTGTGCTTTGTGTAGTGTAGCGAGGCAAACTCTTTGGTAAAATAATGGTTCTCGGCTGATGGTTTTGTAGAAACTCTGACAGACATGATGAAAAGTTTGAGCATATCAACCAAGGCTAGACATATCCAACTGAGACAGTTATGCAACTAAAGGAGACAGGAACTGTGTCTACAGAGAGATTGCGGAAGCAGATTACTGGTATTCACCTTGCAAGATTGAGTGATGTCTCATGTATACAATACAGTCTATACGACCAACGTGTCTACGATGTCTCTGTAGAAATGTGAACAGGGGTTTCAAGGACATAGTTAATGATAGCTTCTCCCCTGCAGCCAGAGGAGAAAGCGAGCAAGCACAGTGTTTGAGTAACAATATGTCAGATGTAGCAGCGTTCACAGTGGTGGGGCATTTCAAACATATCAGCCAGCCGCTGTTCAATTTCACATAGAGTAGCAGTGGACACCTGGCGCGTGACACTCCACCCCACATTCAAATCACCTATAGCTGCACTGATCCAACAGAAAAAGCCAACAGAAAAAGCGAAGTCAAAATGGGGTCCCGGCAAGTCTTACAGAAGAAAGAGCGGAACTGTTGCTGCTTTGTTTGAGCGCTTTTGGGATTTATATTAAAGGTCGACCGATTCATTGCCAATTAATTAGGGCCGATTTCAAGTTTTCATAACAATCGGTAATCAGCATTTTTGGACGCCGATTATGGCCAATTACATTGCACTCCAGACTGCGTGTGTCACGCCCTGACCGTAGAGATCCTTTTGTTCTCTATGTTTGTTTGGTCAGGGTGTGACTCGGGTGGGAAATTCTATGTTTTGTATTTCTTTGGGTTTGGCCGAGTGTTGTTCCCAATCAGAGGCTATCGTTGTCTCTGATTGGGAATCATACTTAGGTAGCCGTTTTTCCCACCTATGTTGTGGGATCTTGTCCTTGTATTGTTGCTGTTGAGCCCTACAAGGCTGTATTCTCTCTTTCTTGTTTTTTGGGTTATCATTAAAGAATATGATTAACCTACCCCACGCTGCATCTTGGTCCACTTCTTCAGACGAGCATTACAGCGTGGCAGGCTGACCACCTGTTACGCGAGTGCAGCAAGGAGGCAAGGTAAGTTGCTAGCTAGCATTAAAACGTATCTTATAAAAAACAATCAATCTTAACATAATCACTTGTTAACTACACATGGTTAATGATATTACTAGTTTAACTAGCTTGTCCTGCGTTGCAAATAATCAATGCAGTGATTTATCATCGAATCACAGCCTACTTCGCCAAACGGGTGCTGATTTAACAAGCGCATTCACGAAAAAAAAGCACTGTCGTTGCAACAATGTACCTAACCATAAACATCTATGCCTTTCTTAAAATCAATACACAAGTATATTTTTTTAAACCTACATATTCAGTTAAAAGAAATTCATGGTAACAGGCAATATTAACTAAGGAAATTGTGTCACTTCCCTTGCGTTCTGTCAGGGTATGTGCAGCAGTTTGGGCCACCTGGCTCGTTGCGAACTGTGAAGACCATTTATTCCTAACAAAGACCGTAATTAATTTGCCAGAATTGTACATAATTATGACATAACATTGAAGGTTGTGCAATGTAAAAGCAGTTTTTGTTTTTTTTACACAATTTATTGTCCAAGCAGCAGTCTACACAGCAAGGGCCTTTAATGGGTATTGAGTGCTATGGTCGGGCAGTACCCAGATTTTCATAACTCATACCGTTCCTGTACCATACCGGGTTAATCCTTTTCTTTTGGGGGGGGGGGGGGGGGGGGGGGGGCGCACAAAGCTACTTTAGGCAGCAGGGATGTTGATCCAGGAGGAGATTGATTGTCTCTGCTGTAACCAAGAAACGTGATCTTGCAAGCTAGCCACTTATCTAGCAACCAAATGCATAGCTGAAGCCCTGAGCTGGAGATAATTTATTTCTCCCTTTTTTTACGCTGTTGAAAATCATACCGCTGGTATTTCAAAATACCACGGTATAGGGTATATACGGTCGGGTGCCCAAGCCTATTGAGCGTGTCTCTCGAAAACAGGTGGTGTTGACGTCTTTATGGAACAGCATGACAGCTCACTTTGATATTGTTTCGACTACGCAATAGAAGTTGACTACTGCAACTGGATTTAACAAATCGACCCGGTGCCAAAATGTACTCATTCCAAACCTTGTGAACTAAATACAACACACTACATTCTGGTAATACTTTGCAAATGAACATGAACAGCAAAATTAACATTGCACTTCACAAGACAGATTTAGAATGGGACTCTCCTTCTGTCTGGTACACTCCAATGACAGATATTGAGCAGCAGATTGTCAGAGAGGTGGACAAAAGCTTTGTTCACAACACCCATGTATTTTCCTGTCACTCAAACATGCTAGGCTGTCCATTGACCATCCAGATGATTAGGAAATACCAGACCTGTGTCAAATAGGAATAAATTCATGAATTTGTATGTCTGATGTTGTGACTATATTAGGTTTCTCTTTTTGTTGTGGAATCTCTTTGAACGCAGTGCAATTTCTGTATATAATAGACACTTCTGTGAAAACACACAATAAAATACTAACTAATAAAAATATTTGAATACTTTCTTATACTTTAGAGTTGCTGTTGTTTAGGTGTGTCTGGCACAATGGAATAGTCCCAAAAGTACAAACCTCAATCTTGCTAATCGAAATATTGTAATACTTTCTTATACTTTAGAGTTGCTGTTGGTTAGGTGTGACTAGTACAATGGAATAGTCCCAAAAGTACAAACCTCAATCTTGTTTGATCCAGAGTTTAATTGGGATATAAAATGGTTTCCCTCTAGATTAAAATCAAACAGGACCCTGGGAGGAATCACTGCAATTAAAATATATCAATTTCCCTCCAAAATGAGGATTTGTCTTTTGTTTTTCCCTGAGCTCTCTAATTTGACGCCACTGCGCTGTGTGCCAATTTTACCTTAAAGAGGTTTAACAACAAAGCCAGTGGGATATTTAGGGGCCATAAACGCTTGTCGTAAATGGAGACATACGCAAAGCACTTAATGCCGTATTATATGCTTAGAAATCATGTATTACGCTTGGAGCTACAGCAACAGACTCTGGAGGGGCAGTGGGGTTTGGATTCTATGATGATCCAAAATAACATTAATGAAATGAAAACAAACTTTGGGGACATCCGGTAGCAAATCTAGTCATGCTTTGAGCTAAAGAACTTCATTGGGACTTGAAGATTGGATCTGAAGTTTACCGTAACACCATTGAAACTTGTAATGTGCATACATGAAAAGATTGATAGTACACAAATGGCTTGTAGACCTGATATAGCTTTTACACCAGACTCTATAATCGGACTCTGTGATATAGACATACTGTACATTTGGAAAGTATTCAGATCCATTGACTTTTTCCACATTTGGTTACGTTGCAGCCGTATTCTAAAATGGAGGAAATTGTTTTTTCTTCCTCGTCAATCTACACATACAGTACCAGTCAAAAGTTTGGACAAATCAAAGTTTATTGGTCACGTGCACCGAATACAACAGCTTACTTACAGGCTCTAACCAACAGTGCAAAAAAGGTATTAGGTGAACAATAGGTAAGTAAAGAAATAAAAACAACAGTAAAAAAGACAGTGAAAAATAACAGTAGAGAGGCTATATACAGTAACGAGGCTATAATAGTAGCGAGGCTACATAGTCGGGCTGATTGAGGTAGTAGCTACATGTAGGTATGGTTAGCGTAAAAAAGGGGTTGGCAGGTGGTGGGTGGCGGAACATAATGCAGAGAGCCCGTTTAGCCAATGTGCGGGGGCACTGGTTGGTTGGGCCAATTGAGGTACTATGTACATGAATGTATAGTTAAAGTGACTATGCATATGTGATAAACAGAGAGTAGCAGCAGTGTAAAAGAAGGGTTGGGGGGTAGCCATTTCAACTGGGTAGCCAGACATAGTCCAGGTAGCCATTTGACTACCTGTTCAGGAGTCTTATGGCTTGGAGTTAAACACTGTTGAGAAGCCTTTTTGTCCTAGACTTAGCACTCCAGTACCGCTTGCCATGTGGTAGTAGAGAGAACAGTCTATGACTGGGGTGGCTGGGGTCTTTGACAATTTTTAGGGTAATCCTCTGACACTGCCTGGTGTAGAGGTCCTGAATGGCAGGCAGCTTAGCCCCAGTGATGTACTGGGCCGTATGCACTACCCTTTGTAGTGCCTTGCGGTCGGAGGCCGAGCAATTGCCATACCAGGCAGTGATGCAACCAGTCAGGATGCTCTCGATGTTGCAGCTGTAGAACCTTTTGAGGATCTGAGGACCCATGCCAAATAATTTTAGTTTCCTGAGGGGGAATAGGCATTGTCGTTCCCTCTTCAAGACTGTCTTGGTGTGTTTGGACCATTCTAGTTCGTTGGTGATGTGGACACAAACAAACTTAAAGCTCTCAACCTGCTCCACTACAGCCCAGTCGATGAGAATGGGGGCATGCTCGGTCCTCCTTTTCCTGTACTCCACAATCATCTCCTTAGTCTTGGCTACGTTGAGGGATAGGTTGTTATTCTGGCACCACCCAGCCAGGTCTCTGACCTCCTCCCGATAGGCTGTCTTGTTGTTGTAGGTGATCAGGCCTACCACTGTTGTGTCGTCAGCAAACTTAATGATTGTGTTGGAGTTGTGCCTGGCCATGCAGTCGTGGGTGAACAGGGAGTACAGGAGGGGACTGAGCACGCACCCCTGAGGGGCCCCCGTGTTGAGGATCAGCGTGGCAGATGTGTTGCTACCTACCCTCACCATCTGGGGGGGGGCCCATCAGGAAGTCCAGGATCCAGTTGTAGAGGGAGGTGTTTAGTCCCAGGATCCTTAGCTTAATGATAAGCTTTGAGGGTACTATGGTGTTGAACGCTGAGCTGTAGTCAATGAATGGCATTCTCAGGTAGGTGTTCCTTTTGTCCAGGTGGGAAAGGGCAGTGTGGCGTGCAATAGAGATTGCATCATCTGTGGATCTGTTTGGGCGGTATGCAAATTGGAGTGGGTCTAGGGTTTCTGGGACAATGGTGTTGATGTGAGCCATCACCAGCCTTTCAAAGTACTTCATGGCTATGGACATGAGTGCTACGGGTCTGTAGTCATTTAGGCAGGTTGCCTTTGTGTTCTTGGGCACAGCGACTATGGTGGTCTGCTTGAAATATGTTGGTATTACAGACTCAATCAGGGACATGTTGAAAATGTCAGTGAAGATACCTGCCAGTTGGTCAACAGACGCCCGGAACTTCCGGGTTAGAGTCCCACACCTTGAAAGCGGCAGGTCTACCCTTTAGCTCAGTGTGAATGTTGCCTGTAAATGGCTACCCGGTTGAAAGAATACCAAGAGTGTGCAAAGCTGGCCTCCCGGGTGGCGCAGTGGTCTAAGGCACTACATCGCAGTGCTAGCTGTGCCACCAGAGATGCTGGGTTCGGGCCCAGGCTCTGTCGCAGCCGGCCGCGACCGAGAGGCCCATGGGGCGGCGCACAATTGGCCCAGCACCGTACGGGTTAGGGAGGGTTTGGCTGGGAAGGATATCCTTGTCTCATCGTAAACTAGCGACTCGTGTGTCGGGCCGGGCGCAGTGCACGCTGACCAGATCACCAGGTGTACAGTGTTTCCTCCAACACATTGGTGTGGATGGCTTCCGGGTTGGATGTGCATTGTGTCAAGAAGCAGTGCGGCTAGGTTGTGTTTCGGAGGACGCATGGCTCTCGACCTACACCTCTCCCGAGTCCGTGCGGGAGTTGCAGCGATGAGACAAGACTGTAACTACTACCAATTGGGGAGGAAAAAGGGGTTAAAAAAAGTGTGCAAAGCTGTCATTAAAGGCAAAGGGTGGCCTTGATTTGTTTAACACTTTTTGGGTTACTACATGATTCCATATGTGTTATTTCATAGTTTTGATGTCTTCACTATTATTATACAATGTAGAAAATAGTAAAAATAAATACAGTGCCTTGCAAAAGTATTCGGCCCCCTTGAACTTTGCGACCTTTTGCCACATTTCAGGCTTCAAACATAAAGATATAAAACTGTATTCTTTTGTGAAGAATCAACAACAAGTGGGACACAATCATGAAGTGGAACGACATTTATTGGATATTTCAAACTTTTTTAACAAATCAAAAACTGAAAAATTGGGCGTGCAAAATTATTCAGCCCCTTTACTTTCAGTGCAGCAAACTCTCTCCAGAAGTTCAGTGAGGATCTCTGAATGATCCAATGTTGACCTAAATGACTAATGATGATAAATACAATCCACCTGTGTGTAATCAAGTCTCCGTATAAATGCATCTGCACTGTGATAGTCTCAGAGGTCCGTCAAAAGCGAAGAGAGCATCATGAAGAACAAGGAACACACCAGGCAGGTCCGAGATACTGTTGTGAAGAAGTTTAAGGCCGGATTTGGATACAAAAAGATTTCCCAAGCTTTAAACATCCCAAGGAGCACTGTGCAAGCGATAATATTGAAATGGAAGGAGTATCAGACCACTGCAAATCCACCAAGACCTGGCCGTCCCTCTAAACTTTCAGCTCATACAAGGAGAAGACTGATCAGAGATGCAGCCAAGAGGCCCATGATCACTCTGGATGAACTGCAGAGATCTACAGCTGAGGTGGGAGACTCTGTCCATAGGACAACAATCAGTCGTATATTGCACAAATCTGGCCTTTATGGAAGAGTGGCAAGAAGAAAGCCATTTCTTAAAGATATCCATAAAAAGTGTCGTTTAAAGTTTGCCACAAGCCACCTGGGAGACACACCAAACATGTGGAAGAAGGTGCTCTGGTCAGATGAAACCAAAATTGAATTTTTGGCAACAATGCAAAACGTTATGTTTGGCGTAAAAGCAACACAGCTGAACACACCATCCCCACTGTCAAACATGGTGGTGGCAGCATCATGGTTTGGGCCTGCTTTTCTTCAGCAGGGACAGGGAAGATGGTTAAAATTGATGGGAAGATGGATGGAGCCAAATACAGGACCATTCTGGAAGAAAACCTGATGGAGTCTGCAAAAGACCTGAGACTGGGACGGAGATTTGTCTTCCAACAAGACAATGATCCAAAACATAAAGCAAAATCTACAATGGAATGGTTCAAAAATAAACATATCCAGGTGTTAGAATGGCCAAGTCAAAGTCCAGACCTGAATCCAATCGAGAATCTGTGGAAAGAACTGAAAACTGCTGTTCACAAATGCTCTCCATCCAACCTCACTGAGCTCGAGCTGTTTTGCAAGGAGGAATGGGAAAAAATGTCAGTCTCTCGATGTGCAAAACTGATAGAGACATACCCCAAGCGACTTACAGCTGTAATCGCAGCAAAAGGTGGTGCTACAAAGTATTAACTTAAGGGGGCTGAATAATTTTGCACGCCCAATTTTTCAGTTTTTGATTTGTTAAAAAAGTTTGAAATATCCAATAAATGTCGTTCCACTTCATGATTGTGTCCCACTTGTTTTTGATTCTTCACAAAAAAATACAGTTTTATATCTTTATGTTTGAAGCCTGAAATGTGGCAAAAGGTCGCAAAGTTCAAGGGGGCCGAATACTTTTGCAAGGCACTGTAACAAATTTGGAATGAGTAGGTATGATCAAACTTTTGACTGGTACTGTAATACCCCATCATGACAAAGCAAAACAGGTTTTTAGAAATATTACCAAATTTCTTGAAACAAAATGGAAATATCACATTTACATTAGTAATCAGACCGTTTACTCAGTACTTTGTTGAAGTACCTTTGGCTGAGATTTCAGCCTTGAGTCTTCTTGGGTATGACGCTACAAGTTTGGCACACCTGTATTTGGGGAGTTTCTCTCATTCTTCTCTGCAGATCCTCTCAAGCTCTGTCAGGCCATAGTGAAGGAAGTGTTCTCATGATGTCACATTCTGACCTTTATTTCCTTTGTTTTTGTATTTAGTTAGTATGGTCAGGGCGTGAGTTGGGTGGGCAGTCTATGTTTGATTTTCTATGATTTGGGGATTTCTATGTTTCGGCCTAGTATGGTTCTCAATCAGAGGCAGGTGTCATTAGTTGTCTCTGATTGAGAATCATACTTAGGTAGCCTGGGTTGCACTGTTTGTTTGTGGGTGATTGTCTATGTTGATGGCTTGTTTCAGCGCAGCTCGCATTAGCTTCACGGTTGTTATTTTGTTTACTGGTTTTGTATAGTTTTCAGTGTTCAGTACTTTCTTTATTAAAGATTTACCATGGACACTTACCACGCTGCATATTGGTCCTCTGATCCTTTTCGCCTCTCCTCCTCAGATGAAGAGGAGGACGACCGTGACACATGAGGGTAAACACAGAATACTTTCCATTCCACATCAGAGACAGAAAAACACAATCTGAGGATATTATACTATTTTTTTGCATGCACAAATCATTTCAAAGTAACTTTATATGAAGTTATGTGGTTATGATTGTTGCCCTTGTGAGGTAACTAAGGGATCTGGGAGTGAGGTCTAATGTATTTACAGCCAGGAAAGCCATGATGCATAACCCACAAGACATGCCACCAGAGGTCTCTTCACAATCCCCAAGTCCAGAACAGGTGCACAGTACTACATAGAGACATGACTACATTGAACTCTATTCCACATCAGATACAAGCAGTAGAATCAGATTTTGAAAAACAGGTACAAATACCAGTGGTGTAAAGTACTTAAGTTAAAATACTTTAAAGTACTACTTAAGTCATTTTTGGGGGTATCTGTACTTTACTATTTATATTTTTGACAACTTTTACTTCACTACATTTCTAAAGAAAATAATGTACTCTTTACTCCATACATTTTCCCTGACACCCAAAAGTACTCGTTACATTTTGAATGCTAAGCAGGAAAAGGGTCCAATTCACACATTATCAAGAGAACATCCCTGGTCATCTCTACTGCCTCTAATCTGGCGGTCTCACTAAACACAAAAGCTTTCTTTGTAAATTACATCTGAGTGTTGGAGTGTGCCCCTTGCTTATTGTACATTTTTTCAAAAACAAGAAAATGGTGCCATCTGATTTGCATAATATAAGGAATTTGAAGTGAATTTGACTTTTGATACTTAAGTATAATTAAAACCAAATACTTTTACTCAAGTAGCATTTTATTGGCCGACTTTTACTTGAGTCATTTTCTAATAAGATATCTTTACTTTAAATTTGTAAAAATGTGGAGCGGCGCTTCACATCTATTTTCAGGTCTCTCCAGAGATGTTGTATTGGGTTCAAGTATGAGCTCTGGCCGGGCCACTTATGGATTTTCAGAGACTTGTCCCGAAGCCACTCCTGCGTTGTCTTGGCTGTGTGCTTAGTGTTGTTGTCCTGTTGGAAGGTGAACATTCACCCCAGTCTGAGGTCCTGAGCGCTCTGGAGCAGGTTTTCCATCAAGGATCTCTCTGTACTTTGCTCCGTTCATCTTTCCCTTGATCCTGACTAGTTTCCCAGTCCCTGCCACGGAAAAACATCCCCAAAGCATGATGCTGACACTACCATGCTTCACCATATGGATGGTGCCAAGTTTCCTCCAGACGTGACACTTGGCATTCAGGCCAAGGAGTTCAATCTTGGTTTCATCAGACCATCTTGTTTCTCGTGGTCTGAGTCTCTTTAAGGGCCTTTTGGCAAACTCCAAGCTGGCTGTCATGTGCCTTTTAATGAGGACTGGCTTCCGTCTGGCCACTCTACCATAAAGGCCTGTTTGGTGGAGTGCTGCAGAGATGGTTATCCTTCTGGAAGGTTCCCCGATCTCCACAGAGAAAGTCTGGAGCTCTGTCAGAGTAACCATCGGGTTCTTGGTCACCTACCTGACCAAGAACCTTCTCCCCCGATTGCTCAGTTTGGCCGGGCGGCAAGCTCTAGGAAGAGTCTTGGTGGTTCCAAACCTTCCATTTAGGAATGGGGACCTGCAAAAATGTTTTGGTACCCTTCCCCAGATATTGTGCCTCAACACAATCCTGTCTCGGAGCTCTACGGACAATTCCTTCAAACTCATGGCTTGGATTTTGCTCTGACATGCAAGGTCAAATGTGACCTTTATATAGACAGGTGTGTGCCTTTCCAAACCATGTCCAATCAATTGAATTTACCACAGGTGTACTCCAATCAAGTTGTAAACACATCTTAAGGAAGATCAACCGCAACAGGATGTACCTACCTGAGCTCAATTCCGAGTTTAATAGTAAAGAATCTGAATACTTAGCTAAATAAGGTATTTCTGTTTTTTATTTATTCAAACAATTGCAAAAAATTATAAAAACCTATTTTCACTTTGTCATTATGGGTAATTGTGTGTAGATTAATGAGGACATGTTTGTTTTCATCCATGTTAGAATTAGGCTGTAATGTAACAAAATGTTGAAAAAGTCAAGGGATCTGAAAATATTCCCGAATGCACTTTACATGTATGTCATGTCTTCAAGTTCTCTGTTGCCAAGATCTACTGTCTGTTACAACCTGAATGATGAACTGAATTGAATGACTTGCCCTCAATCATACACAACATGAGAAGTAAACACTGTTGTTGTGCCTGGTGTACTACAAACACACACACAAGCGTGTGCGTGCATGTAGCGTCTATACAAAACTTTGGCACACAAACAACATTCTGCTTCTGAAAGGATGGAAAACAATGCAACATCGCTGGGTTGAGAGAGAGTGCTTCAGATCAGAGTTCAATGTGCAGTCACACACACACACACACTCTCCTGCGGCACAGCCATTCTGTTCGCTGGCAGAGGGGCAGGCCACATGGGCAGATAGACCTAGAAAGTACAAAAGAAAAGTTTCTGTGTCAATCAATATGGCCGCCATGAGGTATACGATTTGCCAATGCAGGGTTTCTCCTTTTCTTTGGCTTGAATAGAAGGACAGGCACCATCTTTGGGAACTGGGCTGAGAAATTGCAAACGCTCCTGAAAGGCATGAACCTAAGGATACAGGGAAACCGGGTGGCTGGCCTGCTTAAAGGGATGTTAGTACTCACCAAATGCTGTTGTGGAAACAGTGTTAAGAGAGAGAAATCATTTTTTTCACGTGCCTCACATGCTGGGGGATTTGAACTTGCAACCTTTCGGTTACTAGTCCAATGCTCTAACCACTAGGCTACCCTGACTGGCACAAATCCATTTGGCTTAATTCACAAAACAAATCCTCTGCGTTTTACATTATTTCTAGGCTGTGATAAACAAACGCAACTAATAACATGAAACATCAAAGAAAATAAAACTAATTTGGGGGGTAAAAAAATTGTGATTTAGCTCGATACACATTCCAGTAAACGATAAAGCACTCAAATCTATCTACAATGTGGGCTCGTCTAGAATTCCAATCTGTCATTGAATGGCCAGAGCGGCACCGAAGCGCAAAGCATGTCCATTTGGTATTTGGAGAACACACCCGTCTGTAATAATGTAGGACAAAATTGATATTTTCTCAACAGCCTAACTTCTATCTGGCGCACATTTTATCTGTAGCTTATCAAATCACGATGTACTTCGTTTTTATGATGTGCATATTATTGCGTTTTCTCACACAATAATGCCATAGGTTCTTATCACAGGGTTACAGCAGTACAGTACTTCGGAATATAATCATCCAAACAATACGTTAAATAATCACGCCACAGTACAATACTATAACGAATTTAAGATATCCACACTACACAACATACAACATTATCCCATAAACAGCATTATGCTACATTATATAATATCTGGTGTTAATGGGCTGGTCGAGACACAGCAGCCCCACTCCGATCCCAATTCATAAAACCGAAGTGCGCACGTGACGCATGTTCCGTCACCTAAATCCAAATGTTCCATTGAAAAATAAAACGGATAGTACAAGACGTTCTCATTCAACTTCCAAGTTTAGTTACATGCTATTGATAGGATGTGAAACGCAATCCCCAGCTAAGCATGCCGAGGCTGTGGCGCAAATGTTTCCTAAAATACACTGCTGTCCATTCTGTAGTTTCTCTTGAGTGGCTTCGGGCGACGCGTGTCAATCAATCCCCGCGAGTCTATTTTTCATTCTTGGAAGAGCCTCATTCGTTGACACTCTCTAGTTATTATTTCGTCTTTGCTCGCTCGGAGTTTAAACAGAGAAGTGTTTAGTTAGACATGGTTATTCGGTCTGGTCAGAGCAGCTTGCGCGTCCATACACGGTTATAATAAGAGGGCGATAATCTAACTTTCATGACATGCCGATTTAGGCATCCTTGACTAGCCTATATAAAAACCTACCGGTATATAACATACATTGTTTGGGGTATAACATCATAAGGTACATCATAAGGTATCAAGGTTACCATCAGGCTACCAACATTGACACGGAATCCTCTATAACGCTCGGGTAGCTACCTCCAAATGGCAACGGGACATTACTTTCACCGTAGCTTTAAACCCAAGCTAAATTAATTGGGATAGACCAATGCGCTTTATTGATTTTCATCGATGTATGTAATACGCCTATCACAATTTCTGAATCCGAAATAAGCCTACTTTTCTTGTTCATTTCGACAATTGCGCGCGAAGTGTACACAGATTTACCCAAACGCAGGTCTATTGTTGTCATATTTCGGACTCAAATGTATCAAAACAACAATGTTGTGTCAATTACAACACTTTGAAACTTGTTTATAAACACAATACAATACTTTGGCTCCTCCGACCTCATGCACAATATTACTCACCTGCATTCCTTAGCTTCTTATTCCGGTAGACAGAGAATATCACCAAAAGGTTGCCCAAAATATCAACCACGATAGTGAATATGAGGAAGCACCCCAAAGTTGTAGTAACCCACGGAGGGCGATTCAGCACTTCCTCGTACGGGTCCAGCGACGACCTGTTCAGATAAGACCCATTGATAATCATTGTATATTTTGTAACTTTTCCAATTAGCGAAGTAAACGTGCCGCCCGTCCCATAAAATGTAGTCTACATTTTGGATACAGGGATGCCGTGGTATTCTCCCGTGACTTTCCTCCTCTCCATATTGCCCGTTTATAGCTCCCGTAGACAACCTTCTGTTTATCCTTCTAGTCACAATGCTCGCGTGTCAGAGTCTAGACGTACATGGCTATATGTGTACGCATCACATTGTTGGTATGTGACATTCAGAGGCAACTCCAAACCTTCCCATGTTAACATTGTGTTATTACAGTGAGCCTGTCTTGGGTGGTGACGGGTAAGTGGTAGCCTAATGCTGCCTCTCAGCGCCCGAAAGAGGGAAAAACAGTGGACGGCACGCGGCGGCACTCCTTTTTTTTCCCGGGTGTGTTTTGAAGCCTGGCTGCGAGCTCTCCTCGCAATTATTGCTTTGCTTTGCTTCCAGCGACTCGTTCATTTATTCATGCGTTCGTTGATCATTATTTCTGAGGAATAGTTCATATTTTATCCATTCCCACATCGATGTATTCACACTTAAAGAAGCAGATAGCATGCACCTTTTATAACATGTCGATATAAGGATGTTGACTAGCCTATGGCATTATTAAAATGATCCTAATGATTATGCTTAATATCAATTATTGGAATTGATTCCAATTACTATGATAGAGAAAGTATTATTTATTCAAATAACATATGTACAATTGTTATGGAGAGACAGAAAGATTTAGACAGATGTACGGATGTAAATCCAGATGACATGTTAGATCACAATATATAGGTCAGGATGAGAGAATATAATGGCATGTGCATGCATCTCTCTCTCTCTCTCTCTCTCTCTCTCTCTCTCTCTCTCTCTCTCTCTCTCTCTCTCTCTGTGTGTGTGTGTTGCAAAGCAGAATCCACATGATTAGTACCACAGAATATCAAGATAAACTACAAACTCTGACATAGAAACATGAATTGCATCTCAAATGGCACCCCATGCACTAGTTCTGCTCAAGGCTCATTGGGATCTGATCAAAGGTAGTGCACTATATAGTAATGTGCAGACTTATAGAGACAGGTTGAGGAGACTGCTTGTAGCTGAGCTGGGGGAATATAGTGGAACTGACTCGAAACGGCTACGGTTATGTTTATTTTACCAAAGGAAACTGCGCCCCTGCGACCTATAAGTACATTTATGATCGCTTTATTCTGCACAAATGCCCACACACACGCACGTACAAGCACACACACACACACACACACGCTGTTGAGGGGTTGTCACCCAAACCTCCTCTGCCATGCGAACGCAACTTTAATGTGGAGACATCCCACTAATATGTCTGCTGTGAGTATGGCAGTTCATTAAAAAGGTTGTGTGGGCTATGTTCTCTCTCTCTCTCTCTCTCTCTCTAATTCTCTCTCCCCTTCTGTCTTTCATTCACTCTCTTTCCCTCCAGCTCTCCCTCTCCCCATTATCCTTCTGTGTGTGTGTGTGTGTGTGTGTGTGTGTGTGTGTGTGTGTGTGTGTGTGTGTGTGTGTGTGTGTGTGTGTGTGTGTGTGTGTGTGTGTGTGTGTGTGTGTCAGTGACAGAGTCCAGATGCCGTGAGCCAGACCACCGACTCAAAATAGTCTGTCTCACAGTAGAAGGTAGGTCCATCTGTTCAAATTACCTTTATAATCAACCCAGAACATCAGCAGTTTGTGTGTTGGATTAACGTTGGGCTAATTCCAAATCCTAGGCTCTAGGCTTGGTTATTGTCAGCATATTTATCCTTTAATACAAGTAAATTAGGATCCCAATTATCAGACTGATTACCGCTGCACTATCATTCTGGAAGAGATACCATTGAAGCTGTTTTGCCCGAGTGGTGTTGCAGAAAAACCCATTTTAAAAGTAATTGGATCATATTCAACCAGTCAGAAAACAGATGCCACAGCGCCGCATTTTGCAGAAGTAAAACCAGCACTTGTCGTCTTTGCAGAGAAAGGCACATCGAGTACCAAGACATAAACCAACTAGGTCTCACAGTCTCACGTCAGAATTAGACGTTCGTCCAACTTTCTCAAACATCAACTTTCGAAGTATATTATTGTAGTGTTTAAGGTTAAGTTTAGGCATTAGCTTAGAGTTTTTAAGGTTAGGGTTTAAGTTGAGGCGTTATCCCCAAAATCTTAAAGTTAGGCATTAACTCAGCATGGTTAAGGTAAGGGTTGAGGTTTGGGATAGGCTTGAAAAAAAATCACAAAAAACAACTTTCTATCGCTGGATTCGAACTTGCAACCTTTGGAATCAGAGGCAGATGCTTAGCAAAACGCCCTAGCAAAACCAAAACCTAATTTAAGTTAACTGCGCTCACGGTTGCCCCTAGTGGCCGGTTTCCATATCATCTCCCGACGTCCTTGGACATGGATGGACGTTGAATACTGACTTGCATCCTGATGACCTGGCTGCAAAAGCATTTTAGCTAACATAGCTATCTACTTACTACCTTGGCTTCAGCCAAGAAATGCCAACTGAACTAAAGCCCAATGGTGCCTGTCAACAGTGGCGCTTTACGTTCGCCATCAACTAAACCACCCCCATAGTTCATCAAAGGACGCTGATTGGTCCGACAAAACGGTGAGCGCACCAAGCTCACATCTTCCACCCATAGTCAGATGTAATCCGTGTTGCAAAACAGAATGTAAACCCGTAAGACTTCTGGGTGGTTGTAGGAGGTTACAGGCTAGTCTCATTAAGATCAAATCTATTTAGCCAAATCACTTGTTCACGATAGCAGCAGCTTCATTTTGACATCTTGTTCATAGGGCTATATAGAAACAATTTGATTGATTGAGCACTACTCAAGTAATTCAGTTTGGACGGGACAGGGCTTTGTCCCAAATGGCACCCTATACCCGATATAGTGCACTACTTTTGACCAGAGCCCTGAAGTGCACAAAAGGGAACAGGGCGCTGTTTGCGATGCAAACACTGTGTCTGACCCAGCACGGCTACTATATGAGGCGACTTTGTATGTCCACCATGCTTTTTTAGCTTGTCAAAAAATGTTAACATATTACCCTGAAAGCCAATATGAAGTTAGACCCATTACCACCTGTCATAAGGTTGTAATGTGTCCATGTGTGGTAGTAAAAAATATTATCCAGACTAAATTGTTAGTGAACCAGGAATAGACTTGAGTTAAGTTGAAGAGAGGGCAAAGGTCACTCCAAAAAAACATGGCCCCTGCATGATACACACACACACACACACACATAGTCAGGCACGGGTTCACGCTCGCACACGCACACGTCCAGACACAGTTGTCCCAGCGTCGTCAGCGTCGTCAGGGTTTGGCCGGGGTAGGACAGTCATTGTAAGTAACAATTTGTCCTTAACTGACCTGCCTAGTTAAATAAAGGTTACATTACAAATAATAAATGACCCCAGAACGCTGTGTGGTCAGAAACGTGTTTTCCCCATCCTAATGAGCACTTCCACAGTTTTCCCTCCTGCTGAACTTATCCTTCTGTGGACTGAGTCCCTGTTTGTCTGATGTTTAATTGCGCGTGCATCCAAACCACCACATAGTTCATGTCAGTTCTCATTGGACATGATCCTCAGTTATCTGAACCATGAGAGGTCAGATGTGTGTGTGTGATGTGTGTGTGTGTGAATGTGGACATCTTCTTCCGTTCGACATCCGCCTCATCTTTGTTTTGATCGGACATTCTGTAGTGGTTGCTACCGGCCTTAAGCCAGCACCCAAGGTTTCTTATTACATTCATGGTAACTTCGATTCTCTAACAACCCTACCCCTATGTTTTACTGCTTAATCTCATGATACACTACAGACAGAGAGAAGAAGAGAGGGAGAGAGAGGGGGGGGGGGGGGAGCAGGAGAGATATTTACTGTTTGTTTATTTCACTTTTGTTCATCCATTTCACTTGCTTTGGCAATGTAAACATATATCTCCCATTCCAATAAAGGCCCTTGAATTGAATTGAGAGAGGGAGGCAGAGAGGGAGGAGAGCTAGAAGGAGGGAGAGAGAGAGTGCAAGAGAGAGAGAGATGTAGGGAGGGGAGAGAGAGAGAGATTCTGCGTTTTGAGACCCTTTGACAGTGTTGTGATCTGTTGAGTTTTCTATCATCCTCTTTGGGTCTGATACTGGCCAACCAAACCCAAACACCCCCCCCCAAACTATTTCAGACAATAGAGAATGAGTGGGGAAACCAATGCATCCAAACTTTTTAGTCCAAACAAGAATCATAGTCACAGTGGAAGTGAATCTCACAAAGCAACCCCCCCAACAAAAACAGAATCATACACATTGTCACACTCTGACCATGGTTTGCGTTGTTTGTTTCTATGTTTTGTTTGGTCAGGGTGTGATATGAGTGGGCATTCTATGTTGTATGTCTAGTTTGTCTGTTTCTATGTGTTTGGCCTGATCTGGTTCTCAATCAGAGGCAGGTGTTAGTCGTTGTCTCTGATTGGGAACCATATTTAGGTAGCCTGTTTTGTATTGTGTGGGTGATTGTTCCTGTTTCCAGTGTTCCAGTGTTGGTATTCACGTTACGGGACTTTTTTTGTCTGTTCATTGTTTTTGTTCGTTGTTTAAGTATCCCATTAAAAATAGATAATCATCACGCTGCATTTTGGTTCTCTCTTTCTCCCGAAGAGGATCGTTACACACATGGTTCTGCTGCGTTACCGATCACTAATAAATCTATGGTTTGAATAAAATACAAAGGCACTGAAGTGAGCAGGGACGTAAGGGCAACACACTACACACACCTCTGAATGAATGAGAGCAAGAGAGAGAGGGGGGGGGGGGGGGCGAGACAGACTGTGTGTGTGTGACAGAACAAAGACACATTTAGACCCAAGCAAATCATGAGAAAACAAAAATATAATTACTTGACACATTGGAAAGAATTTATTAAAAAACCAGAGAACTAGAATCCTATTTGGCCCTAAACAGGGAGTACACGGTGACAGAATACCTGACCACTGAGACTGACCCAAACTTAGGGTAATATTTGAATATGTACAGAAGGCAGACCTGGCTCTCAAGATAAGACAGGTTATGTGCACAATGCCCACACATTAAGGTGGAAATTGAGCTGCACTTCCTAACCTCCTGCCAAATGTATGAACATATTAAAGACACATATTTCCCTCAGATTACACAGACCCACAAAGAATTAAAAAAACAAATCCAATTTTGATAAACTTTCATATCTACTGGGTGAAATATCACAGTGTGCCGTCACAGCAGCAAGATGTGTGATCTGTTGCCACAAGAAAAGGGCAACCAATGAAGAACAAACAACATTGTAAATGTAACCTATATTTATGTTTATTTTCCCTTTTGTACTTGAACTATTTGCACATCATTACAAACACTGCATATAGACATAATTTGACATTTTAAATCTTGTGAGTGTAATTTTCACTGTTAATTTCATATAGTATTTTTCACTTTTGTTTATGATATATTTCACTTGCTTTGGCAATGTTAACATGCCAACAAAGCCCTTAAATTTAACTGAATTTAATTGAATTGAATTGAGAGAGAGAGAGAGAGAGAGAGAGAGAGAAAAGGGAGAGAGAGAGAGAGATAGGGGAGAGAGAGAGAAGGGAGAGAGAAGGGAGAGAGAGAGAGAGAGGAGAGAGAGAGAGGGAGAGAGAGAGAGAGAGAGAGAGAAGGGAGAGGCTGCCTATTTCGTCGGGTCTACTCAGATTACTGTATGACTTCACTGAGTTCCTAGAACAGAGAACAGATACAGGCATGACGCCACTGCCTCTGGGCCCTCTTTTATTTCCAGGGCCTCTAAAAGGAAGTGACTGCTGATCTAAGATCAGGTCCCTCCTGTCCATCTAATCTCATTATCTTCCAAAAGGTAAAACTGATCCTACTCTTACTCTGGGACACTCAGTACAGTACAACCTGGGTGGGTGATATTTGTTGGAGCTTCATAAAATTGAATTACCTAACAGTTGTTGCTGCAATACTTCCATAGACTGGGATTACTGGGATTTCAATGGGGGGGCAACACTCACGTGAAAGAGAGGAGATGGGATTGTGGGATGGAGGGAGAGAGAGAGAGATGAAGGGAGACATGAAAGAGAGAGACGTGCAAATAGGGAGGCAGAGAGAGAGGGGAGGGTGAAAGAGGTCGAGAGAGAGAGAGATTGAGAGAGAGAGAGAGGGATAGACAGGAGAGAGAGAAACTCCCTGGACAGGAAGGATATGGAAGCTAGACAGGCACAAGAGAGTCATAGCTCTGGGTGTTAGGTGTCGGAGGGGGCAGATAGGTGTCGGGCCCCAAAAAGACTAACAAAAAAGACATGCATTTACATTTACCAACTTACCAAAATATTTATCATCTTATATATCTGAAAGGTAAAATGTAACATTCAATAAGCAGATTCAGTATCTGTCCAGTCACATGGTCCATCTGGTTTCAAAGATTTTTAAAAATATTTTCTTGAATGTAAATGTACTTTTTGCTTGGGAAATATGAGTTGGTAAAGAGTTCCATTCAGTGATAACTCTGTACAGTGCCTTCGGGAAATGTTCGCACCCTTTGACTTTTTCCACATTTTGTTACGTTTCAGCCTTATTCTAAAATTGATTCAATAAATACTCATTCTCAGCAATCTACACACAATACCCCATAATGACAAAGTGAAAATCGTTTTTTAGATTTTTTTTGCAAATGTATTAAAAAAACAAAAACTGAAGTACCTTATTTACATAAGTATTCAGACCCTTTGCTATGAGACTCGAAATTGAGCTCAGGTGCATCCTGTTTTCATTGATCATCCTTGAGATGTTTCTACAACTTGATTGGAGTCCACATGTGGTAAATTCAAATTGATTAGACATGATTTGGAAAGGCACACACCTGTCTATATAAGGTCCCACAGTTGACAGTGCATGTCAGAGCAAAAAAACAAGTCATGAGGTCAAAGGAATTGTCTGTAGAGCTCTGAGACAGGATTGTGTCGAGGCACAGATCTGGGGAAGGGTCCCAAAAAACGTATGCAGCATCATTCCTAAATGGAAAAAGTTTGGAACCACCAAGACTCTTCCTAGAGCTGGCCGCCCAGCCAAACTGAGTAATCAGGGGAGCTAGGCATCGGTCAGGAAAGTGACTAAGAACCCGATGGTCACTCTGACAGAGCTCTAGAGTTCCTCTGTGGACGTCTGGAGGAAACCTGGCACCATCCCCGCGGTGAAGCATGGTGGTGGCAGCATCATGACGTGGGGACATTTTTCAGCAGCAGGGACTCGGAGACTAGTCAGAATCGAGGCAAAGATGAACAGAGCAAAGTACAGAGAGATCCTTGATGAAAACCTGCTTCAGAGCGCTCGGGACCTCAGACTGGGGCGAAGGTTCCCCTTCCAACAGGACAACGACCCTAAGCCCATAGGCAAGACAACGCAGGAGTGGGCTTCAGGACATGTTTCTGAATGTCCTTGAGAGGCCCAGTCAAAACCCGGACTTGAACCCGATCTAACATCTCTGGAGAGCCTTGAAAATAGCTGTGTTGAAACGCTCGCCATCCAACCTGACAGAACTTGAGAGGATCTGTAGAGAAGAATGGGAGAAACTTTTCCCAATGCAGATGTGCCAGGCTTGTCGCGTCATACCCAAGAACACTTTTAAGGTGTAATCACTGCCAAAGGTGCTTCAACAAAGTACTGAGTAAAGGGTCTGAATACTTATGTATATGTCATATTTCATATTTAAAAAATGTATGAGGGGGGACAATTTAATCCATTTTAGAATAAGGAGTCTGAATACTTTCTGAATGCAATGTGTATAACTGTTAATTTGAGAAGATGTGTCCTTGGTCCGTAGGAGCAATATAAAATGGGGTCTTGGAGGGGGTGATGGAGGGTGTGATGGAGGGAATGATGAAGAACGTAATGGAGGGGGTGATGAGGGTAATGGAGGGGGTGATGGAGGGGTGATGAAGGGGGTGATGAAGGGGGTGATGAAGAGGGTAATGGAGGGGTGAGGAAGGGAGTGATAGAGGGGTGATGAAGGGGGTGATGAAGAGGGTAATGGAGTAATGAAGGGGTGATGAAGGGAGTGATGAAGAGGGTAATGAGGGGGGAGGAAGGGAGTAATGAAGGGGGTGATAAAGGGAGTGATGAAGAGGGTAATGGAGAGGTGATGAAGGTAGTAAGGAAGAGGGTAATGGAGAGGTGAGGAAGGTAGTAAGGAAGAGGGTAATGGAGAGGTGATGAAGGTAGTAAGGAAGAGGGTAATGGAGAGGTGATGAAGGGAGTAATGAAGGGAGTGATGAAGAGGGTAATGGAGGGGTGATGAAGGTAGTAAGGAAGAGGGTAATGGAGAGGTGATGAAGGTTGTAAGGAAGAGGGTAATGGAGAGGTGATGAAGGTAGTAAGGAAGAGGGTAATGGAGAGGTGATGAAGGGAGTAATGAAGGGAGTGATGAAGAGGGTAATGGAGAGGTGATGAAGGTAGTAAGGAAGAGGGTAATGGAGAGGTGATGAAGGTTGTAAGGAAGAGGGTAATGGAGAGGTGATGAAAGTAGTAAGGAAGAGGGTAATGGAGAGGTGATGAAGGTAGTAAGGAAGAGGGTAATGGAGAGGTGATGAAGGTAGTAAGGAAGAGGGTAATGGAGAGGTGATGAAGGGAGTAATAAAGGGGTGATGAAGGGAGTAATGAAGAGGGTAATGGAGAGGTGATGAAGGGAGTAAGGAAGAGGGTAATGGAGAGGTGATGAAATGGGGGTAATGGAGAGGTGATGGAGGGGGTGATGGAGGGAGTGATGAAGGGGGTGATGGAGGGGTGTTGAAGGGAGTGCTGGAGGGGTGATGAAGGGGGTGATGGAGGGGTGATGAAGGGGGTGATGGAGGGGTGATGAAGGGGTGATGAAGGGAGTGATAGAGGGGTGATGAAGGGAGTGATGGAGGGGTGATGAAGGGGGTGATGGAGCGGTGATGAAGGGGTGATGAAGGGAGTGATGGAGGAGTGATGAAGGGGGTGATGGAGGGGTGATGAAGGGAGTAATGAAGAGGGTAATGGAGGGGTGAGGAAGGGAGTAATGAAGGGGTGATGAAGGGAGTAATGCAGAGGTGATGAACGGGTGATGAAGGGAGTGATGGAGGAGTGATGAAGGGGGTGATGGAGGGGTGATGAAGGGAGTAAAGAAGAGGGTAATGGAGGAGTGATGAAGGGGGTGATGGAGGGGTGATGAAGGGAGTGATAGAGGGGTAATGGAGGGGTGAGGAAGGGAGTAATGAAGGGGTGATGAAGGGGGTAATGAAGGGAGTGATGAAGAGGGGTGATGAAGGTAGTAAGGAAGAGGGTAATGAAGAGGTGATGAAGGGAGTAATGAAGGGGTGATGAAGGGAGTGATGAAGAGGGTAATGGAGAGGTGATGAAGGTAGTAAGGAAGAGGGTAATGGAGAGGTGATGAAGGTTGTAAGGAAGAGGGTAATGGAGAGGTGATGAAGGCAGTAAGGAAGAGGGTAATGGAGAGGTGATGAAGTTAGTAAGGAAGAGGGTAATGGAGAGGTGATGAAGGTAGTAAGGAAGAGGGTAATGGAGGGGTGATGAAATGGGGGTGATGGAGGGGGTGATGGAGGGAGTGATGAGGGGTGATGGAGGGGTGTTGAAAGGAGTGCTGGAGGGGTGATGAAGGGAGTGATGGAGGGGTGATGAAGGGCGTGATAGAGGGGTGATGAAGGGAGTGATGGAGGGGTGATGAAGGGGGTGATGGAGCGGTGATGAAGGGGTGATGAAGGGAGTGATGGAGGGGTGATGAAGGGAGTGATAGAGGGGTGATGAAGGGAGTAATGAAGAGGGTAATGGAGGGGTGAGGAAGGGAGTAATGAAGAGGTGATGAAGGGGTGATGAAGGGAGTGATGGAGGAGTGATGAAGGGAGTGATGGAGGAGTGATGAAGGGGGTGATGTTGGGGTGATGAAGGGAGTGATAGAGGGGTAATGGAGGGATGAGGAAGGGAGTAATGAAGGGGTGATGAAGGGGGTAATGAAGGGAGTGATGAAGGTAGTGATGTAGAGGGTAATGGAGAGGTGATGAAGGTAGTAAGAAAGAGGGTAATGGAGAGGTGATGAAGGTAGTAAGGAAGAGGGTAATGGAGAGGTGAGGAAGGTAGTAAGGAAGAGGGTAATGGAGAGGTGATGAAGGTAGTAAGGAAGAGGGTAATGGAGAGGTGATGAAGGCAGTAAGGAAGAGGGTAATGGAGAGGTGATGAAGTTAGTAAGGAAGAGGGTAATGGAGAGGTGATGAAGGTAGTAAGGAAGAGGGTAATGGAGGGGTGATGAAATGGGGGTGATGGAGGGGGTGATGGAGGGAGTGATGAGGGGTGATGGAGGGGTGTTGAAAGGAGTGCTGGAGGGGTGATGAAGGGAGTGATGGAGGGGTGATGAAGGGCGTGATAGAGGGGTGATGAAGGGAGTGATGGAGGGGTGATGAAGGGGGTGATGGAGCGGTGATGAAGGGGTGATGAAGGGAGTGATGGAGGGGTGATGAAGGGAGTGATAGAGGGGTGATGAAGGGAGTAATGAAGAGGGTAATGGAGGGGTGAGGAAGGGAGTAATGAAGAGGTGATGAAGGGGTGATGAAGGGAGTGATGGAGGAGTGATGAAGGGAGTGATGGAGGAGTGATGAAGGGGGTGATGTTGGGGTGATGAAGGGAGTGATAGAGGGGTAATGGAGGGGTGAGGAAGGGAGTAATGAAGGGGTGATGAAGGGGGTAATGAAGGGAGTGATGAAGGTAGTGATGTAGAGGGTAATGGAGAGGTGATGAAGGTAGTAAGGAAGAGGGTAATGGAGAGGTGATGAAGGTAGTAAGGAAGAGGGTAATGGAGAGGTGAGGAAGGTAGTAAGGAAGAGGGTAATGGAGAGGTGATGAAGATAGTAAGGAAGAGGGTAATGGAGAGGTGATGAAGGGAGTAATGAAGGGGTGATGAAGGGAGTAATGAAAGGGTAATGGAGAGGTGATGAAGGGAGTAAGGAAGAGGGTAATGGAGGGGTGATGAAATGGGGGTGATGGAGGGGTGATGGAGGGGTGATGAAGGGGGTGATGGAGGGGTGTTGAAGGGAGAGCTGGAGGGGTGATGAAGGGAGTGATGGAGGGGTGATGAAGGGGGTGATGAAGGGGTGATGAAGGGAGTGATAGAGGGGTGATGAAGGGAGTAATGAAAAGGGTAATGGAGGGGTGAGGAAGGGAGTAATGAAGGGGTGATGTAATGGAGAAGTGATGAAGGGGTGATGAAGGGAGTGATGGAGGAGTGATGAAGGGGGTGATGGAGGGGTGATGAAGGGAGTGATAGAGGGGTAATGAAGAGGGTAATGGAGGGGTGAGGAAGGGAGTAATGAAGGGGTGATGAAGGGAGTAATGGAGAGGTGATGAAGGGAGTGATGAAGAGGGTAATGGAGAGGTGATGAAGGGAGTAATGAAGAGGGTAATGGAGAGGTGATGAAGGGAGTAATGAAGGTAGTGATGAAGAGGGTAATGGAGAGGTGATGAAGGGAGTAATGAAGGGGATGTTACGGATACAAGTATCCTGTGTGTGTGTGTTTCTTTTCTCTCCTTCTCCCCTCACAGGTGAAAATCATCACTTCCCAATCAGTCACCAATCATCAATCAGAAGACACACCTCCTCCTCTTTCCTACCCAATCACAGTTCCTTTCCCTTGGTTTAAAAACCCCAATCAGTTGTCTGAATCTCTCTGTAAATGCCATGTCTGTAGGCCTCTCTGTTTCACGCTCTCTTTATGTATTGAGCTATCGTTTGTTTGAGCACCTCCATAGCACTTTGTCATCATCTGTGAGTAATGTTTTTGGTTATGGTGTCTGTTTGCTGGTGGGAAAAGGGGGAACCAAGACAAGTCGCCCATGGGCATACACTACCCGTAGGTAAACTTTCTTAAATACCCTAGTTAGAACTGGGCGGACCACCCACTGTATTTTTGGTTAGTTAGTTAGCTGTTGTTGAAATAGGCTAGTCTAGCTTAGGGGTGTTTTTGAATACTTACTATTTCTTTCCTTGGGTCCAGCTCAGCCCCTTTTCCTGCTCCCCCCATTACCGTGTGTTTTCCAATAAACCCTGAGTTTGACGGTATATTTCAGTAGTCGTGGTTCTTTCGTTCTCACTTTTACTTTGTCACTATTATAAATTGCATGAGTTATGTTACGGGTCTCATTACCATCCCCCCTAGACTGTCGGGCCAAAAGGGATTCGTAACAGAGGGTAATGGAGAGGTGATGAAGAGGGTAATGGAGAGGTGATGAAGAGGGTAATGGAGATGTGATGAAGGGAGTAATGAAGAGAGTAATGGAGAGGTGATGAATTTCTCAACCTCTCTCATTCTCCTCACTTACTCTCTCCCTCCTGCTTTCTTTCCCTATTCTCTCTCTCGCATCACTGTGCTCTGAAGCATGGTGCAGAGGTCCAGAGGTGAGCTTTACTATTTCCCTGGTGTTTTTGTAGTTGACTTGCCACTGTCTTGTTTTCGTAGGTTACCACAGGGACTGGAGAGCCCGGCGGGGCCAGAGCGAGAGAGAGGTGTATTCTGTGAGACAGGGATGAAGCGATCACTGGTGGTATGTGCGTGTGTGTGTGTGTGTGTGTGAGAGAATGTGGCTGAGAGCGAGGGTTATTTATAAGTCCGTCCCTGTGTATTTTGAGAGGTATGTCTCGGCACGAACCAATGAGATTGTTTGATTCGAAGTCCGAGAGGTGATACGACAGAATTCCCTTGCTTTGCTGTTTAAAAAAAAAAAATGTTTAGGAACTCATATATACAGTATGCTTGTAAACACATGCATATCCTCGTACACACACATGCACACCACACACACACACACACACACACAACACCCCATGGAGTATGTGGAACGGTGGAGGCTGGTTGGAAGTGCTATAGGAGGACGGTGGCGTGGTGGCCATATGTTTAATCTGTTTGATACCAGTCCATCTATTCCATTACAGCCATTACAATGAGCCTGTCCTCCTATAGCTCCTCCCACCAGCCTCCCACAGATGTGGAACCACAAGAAAGGACAAGAGAATGCCCATCATCCCTAAACACCCCCTGCCCCCACCTCAACATTATCACTCTTCAGAAATAAACGATCAATACTTTCCTCTCTTTCCTTCTCTACCCTCCCTGCTATCCAGCAATATTTCTTATTTGTATTTTGGACACATCCTCTTTGGGGCATTTAACAACAGCCTTTGCAGATAGTGGTTAGGCTTTCTCCCTTGCCGCTCGCTCCCTGTCTTTGAAAGCTATTGTTTGGGGGAGCGCCACACAAGGTCGATTGCATTGATCGGAGCTCTGGGTGTCTCAGAGTAGGAGTGCTGATCTAGGATCCGGTTCATTCTAGGATCAGCTAAACGTATTCATAATGAGCAAAAGACTAAACAGGATCCTAGATCACCACTTCTGAGACAGTTTGTGAATACGGCATCTGAGATTCTCTTTAAAAGGGAGATGACTGGAGGGGAGAGGGAGCTAAGAGTGAGAGGGAGGCAGAGGGAGCTAAGAGAGAGGTAGAGGCAAAGGAGGAGTCTGAAAAAAAGATGGGAGGGTTGCCACATCAGAGTTCTCTCATTCAGATTTGGCAGCCCTGTGGCGTGTTTTTATTTTCTTCTTCTGTTGTTCTGACGATGTGGTTCGTTGTGGTCGTGCAGATTGCAGGGCAGGCGGTGGCAGTGTCTTGTCCTTGAGTGCTCACCCATTCATAGAGTGAACATGCCCCCAAACAAATGTAGCATACAGACAATACACGCACCACACAGCCACTGATGTGGACACACTCACACGCGCACACACACTCGTACACAAACAACCACTGACATGCACACTAACACACATCGTGAGACTGTCACTGGCATGCGTGGGCACACATACACACTCCCTGTCAATAACAGGAGGGAAAAGAGGACCACTATCACCCCCTTGTGGAGAATAAACAGTAGGTCCCTTTTCACCACATCACATGCAACAATGAACCTGACAACCACAGCCTCCATTATCAGTACTATTTCAATATGTCCTCAGATAATAACATACTGAACGTACCGTCTTCTCGAGAAACGATAATAGCTTCCAATAACTGAGAGTCCTAACAAGGACACTTGTGTTGTCGGACACGAATATGTCAGGACACACGTCGTTTGATGTCGGTGAGATGTTTTCGTTTTTATTTCATTGCAATCTTCATCGCGTAAACATTTATAACCCTGTCACTGTGAGAGGTCTTCATTTCAAGGGTTTTTCTAGATCTAGGATCTAGGGGGGGGGGGCAATGCAAAACTGACCATAGATCAGGCGGCAACATGCAATTTTCTGATTGGCTCACCACCTTGCTTTACGGGTAACCCAATTAGTCACTAATAACCAATTTGTCATCAAAGAAAGATCTAGAGCCCCCATAGGAGACTGATTAGCCTGGAAGAGGCTGAAGTTCTGTCTATATTATTTGGGAACTTTGGCTGAGCATTTGTTGCCAATACACTTGTTAAAGTCAAAGAAGAAATGTATTACTTTCACATCGAGGTAGATATGCAAAGATATGAGCTCTCTAGTACATCTCTATGGCCATGTCCCAATTATCTCTCCTTCCTCTCAAAGTGTGCACTTGTTCACTTTCCTTCACTGATTGAAAAGGAAATGACTTGTGTAAAAAAAACATGGTAGAAACTCCCCTCTAGCCCACGTCTCCATTAATCCAATGCTTTTAGATTCGTAGGAAGTAGTGAAGTGCCCTTCAGGGGAAATTAGATATCATTGGGACGCAGCCTGTGAGTGCTGATGCTGATTCCTCTACTCCAGTTTGATCCAGATGCCATTCTCGGGGGCGAAGGATGAAGCTCCCTTAGTGGACTGAGGTCTTCCCGCTTCTGACACAACCTCCACGTTGAAGTAGCGCAAGATGGATGCCAGGATCACCTTCTCCATCACGGCAAAGCTCTGACCTGGGGGCACGGGTGTAACAAGAGCATGTGAGGATACACACTTTTAATCCTCCATTTTGTTTTAATTATGTCTTGTTTTTTGTTGTCTGAAGTTAAACTTTAGTTTGTCACTATCATTAAGGTAGTGATAGCTTGTAAGCATCTTCGTTGGACAGGCCCACTGTAGTGGACAGTCCACTATCAAGCTGATAAAACATTGATCAATACCTGTGACATTGTACAACCCAATCCTTGTTTTATTTTTAAAATCTTTTATTTTGGCTTCAAATTGAAAATTGCCGCCAAAGGTGACCAATCTTGTGTCATTAATCTCAAATGGAATGATGTTGATTTACCAATTTAGGGGAAAATTTAGGGGAAAACCTCTGGCTGGGGGAAGTGGCGCGGGTCACGGTGGAGGGAGTAGGGCATGATGATGTAGGAGGGAGTAGGGCATGGTGATGTAGGAGGGAGTAGGGCATGGTGATGTAGGAGGGAGTAGGGCATGGTGATGTAGGAGGGAGTAGGGCATGGTGATGTAGGAGGGAGTAGGGCATGGTGATGTAGGAGGGAGTAGGGCATGGTGATGTAGGAGGGAGTAGGGCATGGTGATGGCGTTGGCACCTTTGGGAACCTTGAACCCATCTACAGGTACAACAGTGAAACACAAGCTAGGCTATTAGGTCCACAAAATGTATATTTGGATAAATGAACTAATGAACACAAATAACAAACAAAGAATAGCAAAACGAGATGACTGAAATGGAGAGGGCGCTGGATACACCGTAGGTTCATCTTCAATATGGCACAGACCATGGACTTCAGGAAACAGCAGAGGGAACATCCCCCTATCCACATCGATGGAACAGTAGTGGAGAGGGTAGCAAGTTTTAAGTTCCTCGGCATACACATCACAGACAAACTGAATTGGTCCACTCACACAGAAAGCATCGTGAAGAAGGCGCAGCAGCGCCTCTTCAACCTCAGGAGGCTGAAGAAATTCGGCTTGTCACCAAAAGCACTCACAAACTTCTACAGATGCACAATCGAGAGCATCCTGGCGGGCTGTATCACCGCCTGGTACGGCAACTGCTCCGCCCTCAACCGTCAGGCTCTCCAGAGGATAGTGAGGTCTGCACAACACATCACCGGGGGCAAACTACCTGCCCTCCAGGACACCTACACCACCCGATGTTACAGGAAGGCCATAAAGATCATCAAGGACATCAACCACCCGAGCCACTGCCTGTTCACCCCGCTATCATCCAGAAGGCGAGGTCAGTACAGGTGCATCAAAGCTGGGACCGAGAGACTGAAAAACAGCTTCTATCTCAAGGCCATCAGACTGTTAAACAGCCACCACTAACATTGAGTGGCTGCTGCCAACACACTGACATTGACACTGACTCAACTCCAGCCACTTTAATAATGGGAATTGATGGGAAATTATGTAAATATATCACTAGCCACTTTAAACAATGCTACCTTATATAATGTTACTTACCCTACATTATTAATCTCATATGCATATGTATATACTGTACGTATATACTGTACTCTATATCATCGACTGCATCCTTATGTAATACATGTATCACTAGCCACTTTAACTATGCCACTTTGTTTACATACTCATCTCATATGTATATACTGTACTCGATACCATCTACTCTATCTTGCCTATGCTGCCCTGTACCATCACTCATTCATATATCCTTATGTACATATTCTTTATCCCCTTACACTGTGTATAAGACAGTAGTTTTTGGAATTGTTAGTTAGATTACTTGATGGTTATTACTGCATTGTTGGAACTAGAAGCACAAGCATTTCGCTACACTCGCATTAACATCTGCTAACCATGTGTATGTGACAAATAAAATTTGATTTGACCAGCTAACAATTCTGGGGAGATAAAACATTTTTTTTGTAGTGTTACCTGTTATTTTCCCCTGATGTTTGAGTGTCCATTTTGCCGTTAGCTACAGGAACATTCTTTGGGTGTTGGCAAAAACCTCCAGAGAACCTATTTAGCATGTGGATGGCTTACCAAGAAAGACTTTCAAAAGGATCAATTTGAGGAAGACGTTAGCTTGATGCCTAAACATCAGTCACATGTACAATGGATTATAGTGAGCAAAAATGAATCACTCTTTTTTGAAACACTCTTTTTTTGGTGAGTGTTCCAACTCCTTATTAGCTCAAATTAGTCCTTTTGTAATTTTCCTGGTAAGCCATTCTCGTGGTTTTTTTCGTTGTTGTTGAGCACCCTTCCTTTTTTATTGCCGAACCACGAAGAACCACTTGAACTCTAACCTATTTAGAATGTTTTTGCCTTAGAGGTAGGAGGAAATTATTTTATTTACCCAGAATGTGGTTATCATGTTCTCAGAATATAGCCTACAATATTAATATTCCAGTCCAGTTTCCTGAGGGTTAAGAGAATATTCCTTCAACATCACACCAAACATACACAGAACATGGTTGACATGTTCTCAGAATATAAGGTATTAATGTTCTGGATGTGTTTCGTGGGATTGTTGCAAGAACATTAATGTGTTCAGTTTTCTGATAGTTAGGAGAATATTCTATCAACGTCACACCAAACATGGTTACCATGTTCTCAGAATATAAGATATTCATGTTCTAGACACATTTCAAGAACATTCATGTGTCCAGTTTCCTGATTGTTATGATAATATTCTATCAGCATCACACCAAACATACCCAGAACGTGGTTACCATGTTCTCAGAATATAGAATATGAACGTTAATATTGAATATTCTGAGAACATGGTAACCACGTTCTGTGTAAAGTTATATTTTGACATATTTTTCCTTTGTTTTTCCTTCACTATTTCCCCCTAACCCTACCACCCCTCCCCTAATTGGAGTAAACTAATGGACAACAACACTTAGGCTTCTACATACTATATCCATTTTATGGACACAGTATACTTTACATTAGTTATATTTGGTTTGTTTTTAGTCCAATCCTTCAGCTCCACTCAACCCCTACCATCTATCTCTGAAGACCATCCAGTTTTGTTCAACTGTGCTGTGATGTGTCACAAAAGTTCAACCTTTCTATTCTCATAGTTTCTACAGAATGTAAATTAAAGATAAACAATTTTGCTACGAGTATTATAATATTATTAATCGATTGACTATGACTTTTCCGATCACCCAGCAGTGCTATTTGCAGAGTTAGCTCCAGGTAAATGTTGCAGTTCTTCAGCCATTTCTTAACCTGTGACCAAAAACAAGCTTCATGTGGACAGTACCAAAACAAACTATCGGATGATTCTGTCTCTTCGCAGCAAAATCTGCAGAGCTGGGAATTTTCGGCTTGCAAGAATTTTGTTTAAACGCTAAGTTTTGATTCTGGCATCATTTTGTGTATCAGTTCATAAACCATGTGCCATGGAATCGGTACATCAAGAATCTCTTCCAAACTATTTTGCAATCTATATGGCACAACTGTAAATTTTTTGGTCCTTACATAAAAAGGTATGCCAGTTTAATTTATCACAATTTTCTTTAAAGAATGTTGGTCTTTATTTCAGCGCCGGCAGACAAGTTCATTACTTTTTCCCCCTTCTACTTCCCTCTTCCATTTTTTTTTTGTGGTAATGCTGCAATTAGTTGTTTGTAATTTTGGATAGAGCAGACATTTCCATATTTTTGTGAGCTGCATGAGGCCTGAGGCCTCCCAAGTGGCGCAACGGTCTAAGGCACTGCATTGCAGGGCTAGAGACATCACTACAGACCCAGGTTTGATCCCGGGCTTTATCACAACCAGCCGTGATCGGGAGTCCCATAGGGCGGTGCGCAATTGGTCCAGCATCGTTCGGGTTTGGCTGGGGGGCTTTACTTGGCTCATCGTGCTCTAGTGACTCCTTGTGACGGGCTGGGCGCTGAGCAGGCTGACCTCGGTCTAATCCATTGGTGATGCTGGCTTCTGTGTTAAGTGCGTTAAGTGGGCAAGTGTTAGAAAGCGGGTCATGTTTTGGAGGATGCGTGACTTGACCTTTGCCTCCCGAGCCTGTTGGGGAGTTGCAGCGATGTGACAAGATCGAAATTGGGGAGAAACTGGGTAAAATATCAAAAAAAGAAGCCAATGCAATATTACAGCTGTCATTAATGGAATGGTATCTTGGAAACCGTCCTCACTGTGACAATCCTATGAAAATGTTACGTAAAGGAACATTCTTTAAAATTGTGGGAATGTTTGTAGTTAGCTGGGAGGCCACCCAATGTGAACATGTACAAGAATTAGTATAAATTAAAGACAGTGTTTACCTAATCCTGTACATTTAAATCAGTTTGAAAATGAAGGACAGACTGAAATAAACTTGAATGGTTAAGAATGTGTCATTCATGTCAGATGCTGCGGGCGAAGAAGGTGACGGAGGGGAACAGGAGCAGGGACTCTTTGATGACACACTCCAGGTGGCGCAGCTTCTTCATATCCTCTGTGTTTATTGGCCGGTTGGACTCATCTGAGCACTGGGGTACAAGAATGCATGTTACACCCCATTATGAAAGTTCTGTGGTGAATAGGGGGACAGAAATTGGGACCCTCACAATTCCCTGACCGACCCTATAAAGGGGGAGGGGGGTGGGGGGGATTGGGAACTACAGCAAACCATTTTGATATGCCACAGAATCACTTTGGGGTGACTGGGTTTGAACTCACTCTAACCCGTGAGAGAAGGATTTGAACGAGAGTCAGCATTGAAGAGAACCAAAAGGCCCCAGGCAGAGAACAAGATAGAAGCAGGAATAGCAACGGTAAACTAGAGGGTTGTAATTACCAAGTGCCTCCTGCAGAGGCCCGTTGTCTAGCAGTAACGCGTCCAGCTCCTCTAATTAGACTTCCCACACCGGAGACCAGTGTTCAATCCCAGCAACCACCGTTTCTGACTGTCTCTCCCAATTACCTATCTCTGCTCTCTTTCATCACTGTCTAAATCAACTAGAAAAAAAAAACACTTTTAACCCTCTACTGCATGCATTATAATAGAAACATGAAAAAAAAATGAATTTGTTTTACTAATGTAAAATGGCCCCAAATGAACACATGTAAAATCTCTCTCTCTACATATACAGTTAAAGTCGGAAGTTTACATCCACCTTAGCCAAATACATTTAAACTCAGCTTTTCACAATTCCTGACATTTAATTCTGGTAAAAAAGTCCCTGTCTTAGGTCAGTTAGGATCACCACTTTATTTTGAGAATGTCAAATGTCAGACTAATAGTAGAGAGAATTATTTCTTTCAGCTTTATTTCTTTCATCACATTCCCAGTGGGTCAGAAGTTTACATACACTCAATTAGTATTTGAAAGCATTGCCTTTAAATTGTTTAACTTGGGTCAAACGTTTCGGGTAGCCTTCCACCTGCTTCCCACAATAAGTTTGGTGAATTTTGGCCCATTCCTTCTGACAGAGCTGTTATAACTGAGTCAGGTTTGTAGGCCTCCTTGCTCACACACACTTTTCAGTTCTGCCGACATATTTTCTATAGCATTGAGGTCAGGGCTTTGATGGCCACTCCAGTACCTTGACTTTGTTGTCCTTAAGCCATTTTGCCACAACTTTGGAAGTATTTGGAAGACCCATTTGCTGACTGATGTCTTTAGATGTTGCTTCAATATACAGTGCCTTGCGAAAGTATTCGGCCCCCTTGAACTTTGCGACCTTTTGCCACATTTCAGGCTTCAAACATAAAGATATAAAACTGTATTTTTTTGTGAAGAATCAACAACAAGCGGGACACAATCATGAAGTGGAACGACATTTATTGGATATTTCAAACTTTTTTAACAAATCAAAAACTGAAAAATTGGGCGTGCAAAATTATTCAGCCCCCTTAAGTTAATACTTTGTAGCGCCACCTTTTGCTGCGATTACAGCTGTAAGTCGCTTGGGGTATGTCTCTATCAGTTTTGCACATCGAGAGACTGAAATTTTTTCCCATTCCTCCTTGCAAAACAGCTCAAGCTCAGTGAGGTTGGATGGAGAGCATTTGTGAACAGCAGTTTTCAGTTCTTTCCACAGATTCTCGATTGGATTCAGGTCTGGACTTTGACTTGGCCATTCTAACACCTGGATATGTTTATTTTTGAACCATTCCATTGTAGATTTTGCTTTATGTTTTGGATCATTGTCTTGTTGGAAGACAAATCTCCGTCCCAGTCTCAGGTCTTTTGCAGACTCCATCAGGTTTTCTTCCAGAATGGTCCTGTATTTGGCTCAACACATCTTCCCATCAATTTTAACCATCTTCCCTGTCCCTGCTGAAGAAAAGCAGGCCCAAACCATGATGCTGCCACCACCATGTTTGACAGTGGGGATGGTGTGTTCAGCTGTGTTGCTTTTACGCCAAACATAACGTTTTGCATTGTTGCCAAAAAGTTCAATTTTGGTTTCATCTGACCAGAGCACCTTCTTCCACATGTTTGGTGTGTCTCCCAGGTGGCTTGTGGCAAACTTTAACCGACACTTTTTATGGATATCTTTAAGAAATGGCTTTCTTCTTGCCACTCTTCCATAAAGGCCAGATTTGTGCAATATACGACTGATTGTTGTCCTATGGACAGAGTCTCCCACCTCAGCTGTAGATCTCTGCAGTTCATCCAGAGTGATCATGGGCCTCTTGGCTGCATCTCTGATCAGTCTTCTCCTTGTATGAGCTGAAAGTTTAGAGGGACGGCCAGGTCTTGGTAGATTTGCAGTGGTCTGATACTCCTTCCATTTCAATAGTATCGCTTGCACAGTGCTCCTTGGGATGTTTAAAGCTTGGGAAATCTTTTTGTATCCAAATCCGGCTTTAAACTTCTTCACAACAGTATCTCGGACCTGCCTGGTGTGTTCCTTGTTCTTCATGATGCTCTCTGCGCTTTTAACGGACCTCTGAGACTATCACAGTGCAGGTGCATTTATACGGAGACTTGATTACACACAGGTGGATTGTATTTATCATCATTAGTCATTTAGGTCAACATTGGATCATTCAGAGATCCTCACTGAACTTCTGGAGAGAGTTTGCTGCACTGAAAGTAAAGGGGCTGAATAATTTTGCACGCCCAATTTTTCAGTTTTTGATTTGTTAAAAAAGTTTGAAATATCCAATAAATGTCGTTCCACTTCATGATTGTGTCCCACTTGTTGTTGATTCTTCACAAAAAAATACAGTTTTATATCTTTATGTTTGAAGCCTGAAATGTGGCAAAAGGTCGCAAAGTTCAAGGGGGTCGAATACTTTCGCAAGGCACTGTATATACACATCATTTTCCATCCTCATGATGCCATCTAGTTTGTGAAGTGCACCAGTCCCTCCTGCAGCAAAGCACCCCCACATCATGATGCTGCCACCCCCGTGCTTCACGGTTGGGATGGTGTTCTTCGGCTTGCAAGCCTCCCCATTTTTCCTACAAACATAATGAAATGTTAAAAATATTAAACAGAATTGTTTTATCCACGCATATATAACAAAAATATTTTATCTTTGTTCTGCCCCTGAACAAGGCAGTTAACCCACTGTTCCTAGGGCGTCATTGTAAATAAGAATTTGTTCTTAACTGACTTGCCTAGTTAGATAAAATAAATTAATAAATACATTTACAAAAATAAATTGAAATCCTATTAGTCAGGTCAATATTATAGTTAACAGTTAACAGCAAATACATACAAACTTAAAACCCCAGCTACATTTTAAAAAAATTCAAGAAAAGTGAATTTTGTTTTGCTTTAGTAAATTACGATTTTATGGAAAATTTGACTCTTCCTCTAGTATCCAATACAGTCGGCTTTGCTTTGGCACGCTTGCACCCAAAGCAGCAGGCCAGAATGGGTTTTGATAGCAGTTACCATATATTGATTGTCAGGCTGGCAGTATGTGGTTTATTACGACCTTATTTATGGAGAGTAGATTTCCATCTCTGCAGTGAACCGATGTGGTGTTGAGGTTTCGAAACAAGTGTGACACCAACTTGTATGTTTTAGCATATTCAAACACTTTGCCAAACACACAGGTGTTATGCATCAAGTTGATTCAAGTCAATTCTTTGATTAATGAGCCTATCTCAATGGTTTCTGCATGGAACAGAGCGAGGAAGGGTACTGGTCCGATCCAAATCTTCGACAGTGGGGAGTCCCTGAACTGCTCTGTGTAGCCGATGACTTGACGGAAGAAATCTGAAACCAAAGAGAGAGAACTCTGAAGTCATTCACTAGTTCAAGCATCTGATTATCTGTAGATTGACAGGGCATTATACCTTGTAGACTGAATGAATGTTTGAAGCTCTCCTCCCTAAACTACTGTCCTCTCCTCTCTCTTCCCTTCTCCTCACATCTCCTCTCCTCGCTCAATTCCGGAGTTGGCTTTGAAATGCAATGCGTTCCCTATATGGGGGTATGTGATTTCAATCTCTGGTATGGGCTTCATCTCCCTCCATTTATACAGAAAACTGCCGAGTAGCTGGTGTAGGTCAGCATTGAAACAAAGAGACTCACCCCCAGCAGCCCCAAAGTGTAAGCCCCCAAAACTATACCATCTCTGGGTAGTACGTGGCCTAAACAACCTCCGAATGAATGTCTGAGACCTGCTGGCTTCACCTCATATCAGGTGGACTTAAATCCTTACCTGTTCCCCACTTTTCTGTTTTTCCGGCCGCTAGTTATGAATGATTAACCAGTAGGGAGGGGGAAAGAGGTAAACATGGATGTTCATCAAGGGATAGTATTTTGTACTGTCATGCAAGCACATGTGGTACACAGGATGAAAAAGTATGCATGCACTATTGTAAGTCGCCGTCACGGTCGTCGTAATAACATTCGGACCAAAGCGCAGAGTGAAATTGGTTCGACATTTTATTAGAAGTGAACCGCACAAAAAAATACAAATAAAGAGCCACCGACACGTGAAGCTATGGCGTGCTCACAGGCAAGTACACATAAACAAGACCCCACAAAACACAGTGGGGAAATGGCTGCCTAAATATGATCCCCAATCAGAGACAACGATAAACAGCTGCCTCTGATTGGGAACCATACCAGGCCAACATAGAAGTAAAACAACCTAGATTACCTGCCCTAGTCACACCCCGACCTAACCAAAATAGAGAATAAAAAGGCTCTCTATGGTCAGGGCGTGACAGTCGCCCTGGATAAGAGCGTCTGCTAAAGGACTAAATTGTAAAATAAAAATGTAAAACACGCAGACAGACACAGACAGGTATAAACACACATGTGCACACACTCAGATGATAACTGCCTGTCATAACACAGCAATGTTTTATTCACAGACAGTTATAAACCACAACATGGTTAAAACTATTATTTTGATATCATGGATGGTCAGTCCTTGTATCCATAGCTATGTCTATAAAGTTGAGTGGTTACATTTTCCAGCCCCATCAGCTTTTTCCCAAAACAGTGGCAGCTTGACCACTTTGTTGTCGTATGATCTGCAGATTGCCTCTTTAAAGTGGGGTCCCTCCAAAATATTGAACAGTCACACAAGGTCTGAAGAAGTTGTCGCGCTGCGAGTCTCCATGCAGCAACAATGCAGACAATATATTGTGTTAAGGAGAACAGCCTCATTTCTAGGACATTTGGGACAAACAGATTAACGTGATTCACCGTTCAAATTGGATATTGTATTCACGTATCTTTTGAATAAATTGATTTCTTGTCTTTCTTTACCGCTACAAAGTATTTCCTAAAGATATTACGGATGGCATAATTTAAGTCTTCATGGTTAGAAGTTCCCCAACGTTAAATTGATAAAAGCACACTTTCCACAAAATACAAAAAAAAAATATATATATATATATATATATATACTGTATATATACACACACACACACCTTACCTCTCGCATTAGCTTCAAATGACAGAGCATTGCCCAGTAATGGGTAGCTTGGATTTATCCCTGGTAATGGCTTCATCTGGGTCCATCTGTGCAGAGAGCTGTTGAGGAACTGCCAGGTAAAGACGCCGGCCAATATGGTCAGGAGTAAGACCAAAACGATCGACCCACTCAGCAATTCACCGATATTCATCTTGGTTAGTTAGGCGGTGGTCCAATATTGACTCATAAATGTACATTTGCTTCGGGGTCTCATTCTTTAGCAATAGCAGACAAAAGGTTCTGTGTAATTATGGAAAGATGTCCAACCACTGACCATGTAATGCTCCTCAGGGAGAATCGGGTAGGCTACCCCTACGAGTACCCCTGAAGTGAGCCACAATAGCAGGCTACTAATACAGTCGTCAACTTTTTTAGGATGCAGGCCCCCTTTCCAATTCACAGTGAGATGCCATTAAAAAAGGGGTGTTACTTTTGTAGCAAATGAAGGGGGGAGAGCTATGATTGAAGCTTGAAAAAGTATATCAGGAAAAGGGGCAATCCCCAAACCAATAGGGTGGGCTTCCAATGAAGGCCTTGGATCTGGGCCTGAACTAACAACTCGGCTGCGTAAGCATAATTTGTGCCGCTAAGGTTTTAAGGTCCAGACCTCTTAGAAGTACTTTATGATATCACACAAGGGAACATTTCATTATTAGGTGGTACTCTATACCCCTCAAACAACTCATTGTTCCCTTCTATATCAGGGACTGATTTAGACCTGGGACACCAGGTGTGCACAATTAATTATCAGGTAAAGCAGAAAACCATCGGGCTCTGGATCTCGGGAGGTAAGAGTTGAATACCCCTGCTCTATACTATTTCCAAACATTTCTGACATGCGTAAAGAACTCTTGTAAGACTAGCCCTTGGTGGGCTTAAAGAGATCCTAATAAATAAACATTGTAAAAAAATCCCCCCCCCCCCCCCCCCAAAATCCCATGTAAGCATATATAAATGGGGTAGTATCATGTAACACAATCATGTAGAGTATAATACAGAACTGATGAATTACTGACTGCTTATGAATTGAAAACATGATCGTGTAACTAAAAGCCCACTGGTCAAAAACTGGTTAAATCAATGTTGTTTCCACACCAAAAAGCTGTGACGACATTGAATCAATTTGATCTTTATTTAACTAGGCAAGTCAATTGGGAACAAATGACTATTTTTAATGATGGCCTAGGAACAGTGGGTTAACTGCCTTGTTCAGGGGCAGAAAGACAGATTTTTACCTTGTCAGTTTGGGGATTTGATCTTGCAACTTTTTGGTTATTAATCCAACACTCTAACCACTAGGCTACCTGCCACCCAAACCAACACAGAAAACTACTTGGATTTTCTTTTTTTCCACCTATCTTTGAACCTAAAACCAATGACATGGTGAATTGTTTTTGTTGATTTTTACGTTACGTTTTACTCAAACAATTGTAAATCAAAACTAGATTTGAAAATGACGTTTGTGCCCAGTGGGAGTGTTCATTATCAATTGAACCAGGGGAGAAGGTTAATCTAGCAGCTGTATCTCGGTAGAAATTAGCCTGTGGATGAGGTTGTAGCTAATATAAATCCAACACGAGTGAGAAAGGACAGAGTTTATCCCTTTTTCTTCCCTTTCTTAATCCACAAACCCTTAAAGTAAGCCTCCTTCCTCTTTCTTTAATTGAGCAAAGTTTAGTTATTCCTGTCCCTTTTTTTATTCAAGTTAAGGAACATTTTAAGTGCCCCAAATGCCAAAGGCTTACTTTCAGGGTCCCATAGTTCCTGTGCCATTTTGTTAGAAGTCAGTTTTAAGGATGTGGCCAGGAGCTGGCTAGTTTTTGTCAGTCTTTTTTGTTTTCTAAGTTTCCCTTAAGTCTCCCTAAAAAAAAAAATGGGAGAATGTCACGTTTAAAAACCTAGCTTTTCGCGACCCACTTGAGGGCACATGATTTAGGATTTAAGTTTGATTCTTTTTTCACAGTTTTGAAGTAAAGACTAATGTCAGAACCCAACTTTACAGAAAACATTCTGAATAGCATACAGATGGGGGGGAAAAACAGACGCTCCAAAAAACAAGAATGCCTTCAAATCAACACTAGATGTCATGAGACAAATGCAAAGATAGATTTTTGTTGAACCATATTCTATTAAACAAAATTCTAACTTTCAAGTAAGTGTACAAAACAACTGAAATTACCTACTTAAAATTCTCTTAGCGTCTGGACAATTTATTCGTAAAAAAAAAAAATAATAATTCAAAAGTGTCTGTAAAATGACATAATTATAAAATGCAATTATTCTGAACTCCATAAAGTAAAAAAAAAAAAAACTTTTATTGTATTATTTTATTCTATCACTGATCGCGTTTCACCCTTTTGGCTGATTTGATTGCACATCTCTCTAGATAAGTGTCAATTACATGTATATGATTTGAGATCTGAAATGTAATTCCTGTTCTGCTTCTGTACATAGAGCCTCTTCTACTTGCACTCTGACAAATGCCCTCTTCTGTCTTTCCACATTTCTCCCCTTTCCCCTCCTCTCCCTTAAAACCCCTTCCTCCCATTTCCTTTCCCTCCCCTCACCTCCCACCATTCTCCTCCCCGTTTCCCCCCAGGTTCATGGCCCACCACACCCTGCACCATGGGATTGAGGACAGCGGTGGTTGCTGATCTTCCTGCAGGACGTGCAGGACTGTCCCGCTGTCTGCTCCTGAGCAGGGGTAATGCTGCGCCCACATTGTCTCCTCAACTGGCCCCTGCAGAGGGAGAGGGTGCCCGCCTTCCACCAGAGGCTCCGCATCGCCCTGGGCACCACCAACTGAGTGTAGTAACTTTCTCCATGCCATTATGCTCAGAGGTGTACTGAAAATGTTACTTAAGTCAAATCAAATGTCTTGGTCACGTACTCGTATTTTACAGATGTTATCACAGGTGCAGCGAATTGCTTATGTTTCTAGCTCCAACAGTGCAGTAATACCTAACAATACAAACAAATCCCCAAAATGTAAAGAAAGAAATTAAGAAATGTCAGAGTCCGGAAAATGAATATATACTGTATGTATTTGATGGTGTGTGTGTATAGACAGTATATGAATAGAAAAGGTGTGTACAGCAGTAGTTCTATTGGATGAGCCTTGACTTGACTAGAATGCAGTATATACTGTACAGTGGGTAAAAATGGTATGTAAACATTACTAAAGTGACCAGTGTTCAATGACTATGACTATACATAGGGAAGCGGTCTCTAAGGTGCAGGGTACCGGGTGATAACCGACTAGTAACAGTGACTAGTAACAGTGATTAAGTTCCGGGCGGGGTATTGGACGGAGGCCGGCTAGTGGTGACTATTTATGTCACGAATCCCGTTTCCTGAGTCTGTTTTTTGCCTATGTTCTGTCCTGGAGAGTTTTTCCGGCGTCCTGGAACGCACCCTGTCTGGTTGCCGGGCAATGTAGCCAGTTGGGGTTTCTGATTATCCGCACCTGTATCCCATCAGCTATCTGCACACCTGGTCCTGATCATCATCTCTCCTCTTCATAAGCCCGGACCTGACATCCATTCCCTGCCGGATCGTTAGCCATGAACAGTATGTTGTGCCAGAGTATCAGCCTCAAGTTGGATAGAAGTTGTTTTGTTGTTTGTTACGTATTGCTTGCCTTGAACTTACCTCTGTTTGTTCTGTCTTCAGTTACTCACCCGGATCATTTACCCCATTCCCGCCTGGTCGTCAGAAGATTCCGCTTCCCCATTGGATCCACCTATTTACTCCCATCAACTCATCACCGCTACCCGCTACACCACCTGGATATATCTACCCATTCACTTGTAAATAAATACTCACCTTTTTCCTACTCTCCTTGTCCTGGTCTGCTCCTGGGTTCGACTTTGAAGAATCGTGACAGAACGATCCGGCCAAGAATGAACCCAGCGGACCTGGATTCCGTTTGCCATGCCATTACCCAGCAGGGGAGGACATTGGGACAACACAAGACGGAGCTACAGGAGATAGCGGTTGCAATCCAGAAATTATCTGCTAGCTTGACACAGATCCAGGATCAGCTCAGTTTGCTGGCGATTCATTCACCACCTATTTCACCCATCTTACCTGCCGTGCCTGATGCGTTTTCCTTCCGTGAACCCAAGGTACCGACGCCTGATAAATATGAAGGGGATTTGGGAAGATGCCGTTAGTTTCTTATGCAGTGTGGGTTAGTGTTTGATCTGCAGCCCCATTCTTACGCCACTGACAAGGCTAGGATAGCCTTTGTTATTGAACTGCTGCGTGGAAGAGCTCTGGAATGGGCTTCAGCCGATTGGGAACGACAGGGGACCTGCATGTCTTCATACCAGGAATTCACGGGAGAGCTGAGAAGGCTTTTTGATCATCCAGTCTGAGGTAAGGACGCAGCTAAACGTTTGTTCACTCTTCGCCAAGGAGCTCGCAGTGTGGCAGACTTTATGATCGAGTTCAGGACATTGTCTGTGGAGAGTGGTTGGAATGAGGAGTCACTACAAGCGGCTTTTTACCAGGGGTTGTCGGAGCAACTCAAGGACGAGCTGATATCCTATCCAGAGCCTAGTGATCTAGACAGCTTGGTCACTTTATCTATTCGGGTAGATAATAGAGTCCGAGAGAGAAGGAGGGAGAAGCAGTGGGACCCATCCAATCAATCAGCAACTCGGTTACCATTCGGTTCAGGAAGTAAACCAGAACGTATTGATCGTTATTCCCCACACGGGATTAGTGGAGGGGTCTTGCCACCAGATCCTGAACCAATGCAAGTGGGGCGACACGGGCTAACTAAGGAGGAGCGCCAACGTAGACGTGAGACCAACAGCTGTTTCTACTGTGGTAGCTCAGGACATTACATCTCCACTTGTCCACAGCGCTCGTTAAACTGCCCGGCTCGCTAGTTTTGGGAGGAATTTTAGCGAGCCAGATTCAACCTCTCCAGAATCCTGTCAGACCCCGTTTTCCTGCGACCCTTATGAATAAGGATCAGAGCTTAGAGATTAACGCTTTTATCGATTCAGGTGCCGATGGCAGCTTTATTGATGCCGACTTGGTGGAACAGCTGGGGCTTTCTAAGGAGCAATTGCCGGAAGCCATTGAAGCAACCACTCTGAACGGCAGTAGTCTGGCACGGATCACTATGAGGACTGAACCGGTTAAGATGTTGTTGGGGAATCATTCAGAGTTTATCTCCTTCTTCATTCTGTCCTCACCCCATGTTCCTCTGGTTATTGGTTACCCCTGGCTGAAGGAACACAATCCCTCGTTTGATTGGGTGACGGGTAAGGTAACTAGTTGGAGCATTGATTGTCATGCTAACTGTCTTAGGACTGCCTGTTCTCCTGCCGTTTCCAGTCAGGTCAGTGACTCTGTTCCTCCTGATTTGTCCCTGGTTCCAGAAACATATCACGAGTTGGGTGAAGTATTCAGTAAACAGAAGGCTCAGTCCCTTCTTCCCCACCGACCTTATGACTGTGCGATTAATCTGTTTCCTGGAGCCTCCTTACCCAAGGGACGGTTATACCTGATCGTGAGGCCTTGGAGACCTACATCAAGGAGTCTCTAGCTGCAGGTCTCATTCGGCCCTCGTCATCACCTCTGGGAGCAGGATTTTTTTTTGTGAGCAAGAAGGATGGCTCTCTTCGACCGTGTATTGATTATTTACCTATTTACTCCCATCAACTCATCACCGCTACCCGCTACACCACCTGGATATATCTACCCATTCACTTGTAAATACTCACCTTTTTCCTACTCTCCTTGTCCTGGTCTGCTTCTGGGTTCGACTTTGAAGAATCGTGACAATTTAACAGTCTGATGGCCTGGAGACAGAAGCTATACTGATGTATTGTAATAGACAATAATGCAATTATCAGTCATAGAAAATATGAATTGTGTTTAGAAGGTAGTTTTCCATAAATGTGTAAATGCCTATAGTGAAACACTAGCCTAGTGAAACATGTGCACCCCTTTCTATGCCCATCCATTCCACAAGAGTTTTGGTGAAATTGAAAAACTGTCTAGGTGCCACTTTCACAGACTTCCCCCACTAAGCTCAGCTTTTTGCCTTTTGATTAAAAAAACATCAATACACAAATTAAAGCTAGTCTGCGATTGGTGCATTTGTTTACTTTCAAATTAATTATATTCATTATTAACTAGACAAGTCAGTTAAGAACAAATTCTTATTTATAATGACAGCCTACCAAATAGCCTCTCTCAGATATATGACAAAACACACATCGTGACAAGAGAGACAACACTGCATAAACAGAGACCTAAGACAACATAGCAAGGCAGCAACACATGACAACACAGCATGGTAGCAACACAACATGACAACAACATGGTGGCAACACAACACATGGTATATTATTGGGCACAGACTACCTTCTTGTCCATTGTGCTGTTGAGACAACACATCACGCAAAGCAGCCACAACTGTCAGAGTGTCCATGATTGAGTCTTTGAATGAAGAGATGGAGGTAAAACGGACCAGTTTGAGTGTTTGTTGCAGCTCGTTCCAGTCGCTAGCTGCAGCGAACTGAAAAGACAAGCGACCCAGGGATGTGTGTGCTTTGGGGACCTTTAACAGAATGTGACTGGCAGAACGGGTGTTGTGTGTGTGGAGGATGAGGTCTGCAGTAGATATCTCAGATAGGGGGAGGGGGGGGGTCTCAGAGGATTTTATAAATAAACATCAACATTGCGACAGGTTTACAGAGATGATTGTAAAGAACATCTAGCCGCTCGAGAGCATACCTGCCGATCTATAAATTATGTCTTCATAATCTAGCATGGGTAGGATGGTCATCTGAATCAGGGTTCGTTTGGCATTTGGGGTGAAATAGGAGCGATTACAATAGAGGAAACCAAGTCTAGATTTAACTTTGGCCTGCAGCTTTGATATGTGCTGAGAGAAGGACAGTGTACCGTCTAGCCATACTCCTAAGTACTTGTATGAGGTGACTACCTCAAGCTCTAAACCCTCAGAGGTAGTAATCACACCTGTGGGGAGTGGCATTCTTCTTACCAAACCACATGACCTTTGTTTTGGAAGTGTTCAGAATAAGGTTAAGGGTAGAGAAAGCTTGTTGGACACTAAGGAAGCTTTGTTGTAGAGCATTTAACACAAAATCCGGAGAGGGGCCAGCCGAGTATAAGACTGTATCATCTGCATATAAATGGATGAGAGAGCTTCCTATTGCCTGAGCTATGTTGTTGATGTAAATTGAGAAGAGCGTGGGGCATAGGATCGAGACATGGGGTACTCCTTTGGTGACAAGCAGATGTTCTGACTTTATACACTGCACTCTGAGAGAGGTAGTATGCAAACCAGGCCAAGGACCGCTCAGAGACGCAAATACTCCTTAGCCAGCCCACAAGAATGGAATGTCTATCGTATCAAAAGCTTTGGCCAAGTCAATAAAAATAGCAGCACTTAGAGTTAAGGGCAATGGTGACATCATTGAGGACATTTAAGGTTGCAGTGACACATCCATAACCTGAGTGGAAACCAGACTGCATACCAGAGAGAATACTATAGACATCAAGAAAGCCAGTCAGTTGATTATTGACAAGTTTTTCCAAACACGTTTGATAAACAGGGCAAAATAGAAATAGGCCTGAAACAGTTAGGAACAGCTTGATCTCCCCCTTTAAATAAAGGACGAACCGTAGCTGCCTTCCAAGCAATGGGGACCTCCCCAGAAAGGAGAGACAGGTTAAAAAGATTGGAGACAGTCTTAGCGATGATAGGGGCAGCAACCTTAAAGGGTCTAAACCATCTGACCCAGATGTTTTTTGGGGGTCAAGTTTAAGAAGCTCCTTTAGCACCTCGGACTCAGTGACTGCCTGCAGGGAGAAACTTTGTAGTGGGGCAGGGGAAGAAGAGGGAAAAGCATCAGGGATAATCGCATTAGAAGGGGTGGGAAATTAGGAAATGTTAGACGGGGAAGGAGGCATGGCTGAGTCAAATAGGAATCCTGACTTAATGAAGTGGTGATTAAAGAGCTCAGCCATGTGCTTCTTGTCAGTAACAACCACATCATCAACATTAAGGGACATGGGCAGCTGTGAGGAGGAGCATTTATTCTCCAGGTCTTTAACTTTTTTCCAGAACTTCTTGGGGTTAGACCCATAGAGAGAGAGAACAGCTTCTTAAAGTAACTAACTTTGGCCTTCCGGATAGCCTGAGTGCACTTATTTCTCATTTGCCTGAACGAGAGCCAGCCAAAATTGTTTAAATTCTCATTTTCTTTACGGGGGAGTGTTTGTTAACAATAAATACCACTGAAAATATCAAAAAAGGAGGTCCAAGATATATTCCTTCTTGAAGAATATGTAAATGACCTTAGTGACCTTAGTTCAGCTGAACCCAAAATATAATGGCATTTATTAAATCTAAGTCCAAAAATGGACCAATTGCAGACTGCAGTTTTAATATTTTTCTGAACTTAATGTCAAGGACTTGTTCAGGCTTGTGATAACTGCAAAGCTCACTAAACAGACCATTTCTAAACATACTGGCTTTTGTCCAGGAGATGGCGATAGTGATCAAGCAATAAGTTCCCCATTGGAAAATTTGTAAATAAATGAATAAAATAAGTAGGTTGCGTAAATAGAAAAGGACTCAAGCAAAAAGTTCCTCTTTGGAAAATGTGTAAATGAATGAATAAAATAAGTAGGTTGCGTAATAGAAAAGGACTCAAGCAAAAAGTTCCTCTTTGGAAAATGTGTAAATAAATGAATAAAATAAGTAGGTTGCGTGATAGAAAAGGACTCAAGCAAAAGTTATAAGTCACCCAGTAAAATACTATGAGTAAAAGTCTGAACGTATTTGGTTGTAAATATATTTACGTATTTAAAAAAAAAAAAAAAAAAAATTCCTTATATAAAGCAAACAATACGCCACGCTTTTCTTGTTACATGAATTTACAGGAGGCACACTCCAACACTCATTTGCAAACAAAGCATCTGTGTTTAGTGAGTCCCCCAGATCAGAGCAGTAGGGAGAACCAGGGATATTCCTGTCCTGCTAAGCATTCAAAATGTACTTTTGGGTGTAAGGGAAAATGTATGGAGTAAAAAGTATGTTATTTAAGAATGTAGTGAAGTAAAAGTTATCAAAATTATAAATAGTCAAGTACACATACCAAAAGAAAACGACTTAATTACAGAACCTCTAATGAATTATGTAAACAAGAGAAACTGTTCCATTACAACAGTCTACCATTTCCCTATGTCTATTTGAATGTCGGTTCATTCTTTTTGTATCGGGATTCCACCCTTAGTCCCTAAAATAGCAGTTTATCCCTTTGAAGTGTAGAGTAAGACAAAATTCCACAATTTATTCCAAAATCAGCATGGCTATGAATTGATCTGAATCTAAGTAGTAAAAAATAGTTTGGTACACACACACACAAACTCATTTCTACTTTGTGGTTTGTCATAGTTTGACATTTATTTTAAAAAACTGAACTTTTCTGTGGCACTTTCACATACCCCTTCACACTGACTAATATGAATAATGTTATTTCAGTTGAATATACACTAAATCATGACATTTGAGGGGTTCGTTTGGCTACCAACCGTTCTGGATTTCTTTCTATATTGCTGACCAGGAAGTGAAAGTGGACCACAGTGAATTTACAGAACCCAATGTTTTTTATTGCCATCTGAATCAGAGGAATTGAGTCGACAAGAAGCAATACAATCTCACTCCTCGAGCTAATCCATTCCCCCGTCTCTAGAAAATCCCACAGGATGGAGTCAAATCTAGTGATTTATAGGAAAGTCAACTATGGTATCCACTTCTCTTACTCAATTGACGAAGGGAGCACACCTTCGCTTTGCCCTGTCTTAGAGCTGTAATCACCAAGGTTCTATAGGCAAGTGGTTTTCAGCCCAATCCATTCTGGAACATTGACATTCAATTAGGGACATTTTGTTATAGTCCAGCACAAACACACGTGATTCAACTAACCATGAAGACCCTGACTTTATGAATCAGGTATATTAGAAGGGTTACTACATGTAGTGGCTCCCTTGCCAATTGACCAAAGCCACTGACCAAGCCTGAAACGGGGCAGTTTCGGACACATACAGTCCACATTCGAAGTTCCCAAAAGCCAAACGGCAAAAACATCAAATGAGATCCAGAGATACGGTGCAAAAAAAAAAAAAAAATATCCAATCAACTTAAAGCATAGATTACTTGAAATGAAAAATAATATGGTTTATTTGTATGTATGTATGTATGGATGGATGGATGGATGGATGGATGGATGGATGGTCAAAAGACTGTACTGCTCCCGCGTCTAGCTAGGACTCCCTCCGCTCCCGCGTCTAGCTAGGACTCCCTCAGCTCCCGCATCTAGCTAGGACTCCTTCCGCTCCCGCGTCTAGCTAGGACTCCTTCCGCTCCCGCGTCTGGCTAGGACTCCCTCCGCTCCCACGTCTAGCTAGGACTCCATCCGCTCCCGCGTCTAGCTCGGACTCCCTCCGCTCCCGCGTCTAGCTAGGCCTCCACTCCCACGTCTAGCTAGGACTCCCTCCGCTCCCGCATCTAGCTAGGACTCCCTCCACTCCCGCGTCTAGCTAGGACTCCCTCCGCTCCTGCGTCTAGCTAGGACTCCCTCCGCTCCCACGTCTAGCTAGGACTCCCTCCGCTCCCGCGTCTAGCTAGGACTCCCTTCGCTCCCACGTCTAGCTAGGACTCCCTCCGCTCCCACGTCTAGCTAGGACTCCCTCCGCTCCCGCGTCTAGCTAGGACTCCCTTCGCTCCCACGTCTAGCTAGGACTCCCTCCGCTCCCACGTCTAGCTAGGACTCCATCCGCTCCCGCATCTAGCTAGGACTCCCTCCGCTCCCGCGTCTAGCTAGGACTCCCTCCGCTCCCACGTCTAGCTAGGACTCCCTCTGCTCCCGCGTCTAGCTAGGACTCCCTCCGCTCCCACGTCTAGCTAGGACTCCATCCGCTCCCGCGTCTAGGTAGGACTCCCTCCGCTCCCGCGTCTAGCTAGGCCTCCGCTCCCGCATCTGGCTAGGACTCCCTTCTCTCCCACGTCTAACTAGGACTCCCTTCTCTCCCATGTCTAGCTAGGACTCCCTCCGCTCCCGCGTCTAGCTAGGCCTCCACTCCCACGTCTAGCTAGGACTCCCTCCGCTCCCACGTCTAGCTAGGACTCCCTCCGCTCCCGCGTCTAACTAGGACTCCCTCCTCTCCCATGTCTAGCAAGGACTCCCTCCGCTCCCGCGTCTAGCTAGGACTCCCTCCGCTCCCGCATTTTAGCTAGGACTCCCTCCGCTCCCACGTCTAGCTAGGCCTCCGCTCCCGCGTCTAGCTAGGACTCCCTCCGCTCCCGCGTTTTAGCTAGGACTCCCTCCGCTCCCGAAAGCCCAACTTCCTGCCTTTAACTTGTCATGAACACACTTACCACAGTACAATGAATGAGCAAGAATGGGAGACAAAAACTTTGTTACACTAATACCAAAGGAATATATCTCAATCAGGTAAATATAAATCATAAAGGTACGTACCTAATATTCAATCACATACATATTTCATATATTTACACACACATACATGGAGCTCTGTATGTTCTGTCTTTTAAACAAACATGTCTAAATCGGCTAGTCTGGAACAAAAATGTGTACATCCTTTTGACCACCATTGCCACAGAGGCCATAAGAGATGTAGACCTATAGATTCTAGACTGTATTGATTCAGTTATTTACTCATCGCATCGTTGCTTCAGAAACAAGCAAAATAAGGAAAGCAAACCCTTGTGTTCCAAAGTACTGTGCATACGATATGATAACTTGTATCTGTGATTGACACATCAACTTTTGGATATATACCTGTTGACCCTTGAGGAATATAACTTACAAATGTCTCATGGTCTTAGTTAAACTGCTGTACAGCATTAGAACCCAAAATGTGAGCCTGTTTAACTGACCTGTTTGTGAACAATACAACTGTAAAGCTTCAAAACATGGTTCAAAGTATAATTGGATGATCAGTCCTTCTGTCCAAAGCTTTGTGTATGAGAGTACTTACATTTCTCCCGCTAACCCCTCAGTGTTGGCACTTTGTCATTGTATGAAATGCAGATTTCCCCTTTAAGTGTGCATATCGGAAGAGTTCCAGTCTGGCACTAAATGACTTTGACGCATGTTAATTGCCGAGCTGTCTGGGAGCTTCCCGTGTGAAATTACAGCTCTATGATTCGCCGTTGTGTCGTTACCTGGCAACAACAGCAGGCAAAGGGCTGCGCTGACAGGACCTGTGAGAAGATAGCTAATTGACAGAGCGCGCTTTACAGTTCCAGAGAATACATCAGAGGATGAGGAAGTAGTGGGGCTCTATTTGCTCAAACTCGAACTGGTTATCACTTTCCTTTATTGATATTCGGGAATATGAAGTCTGTAATGATGAGGATGAAGTTCATTACAACTCACTTTGAATCTTGTCTTTGGTAATTGAAGAATGAGTTGATCACGTCCAGTGGGAATGATGGGGAAGGTGAAGGTATCAGTTTACATGCTCTGATTGTATCTATGAGTATCATTTCCTCAGAAAGTCTTACATGTAATGGCCTTATCTCTCTCTCTCTCTCTCTCTCTCTCTCCCTCTCTCTGTCTCTCTCTGTCTCTCTCTGTCTCTCTCCACATACTCACACACACATGTAACCTTTATTTAACTAGGCAAGTCAGTTAAGAACTAATTCTTATTTACAATGACGGCCTACACCGGCCAAACCCGGGAAAATTGTGCGCTGCCCTATGGGACTCCCGATCACGGCTGGTTGTGATACAGTCTGGGTACACACACACACACACCTCTCTCCTCCCCCTCTGTCTGCCCCTCTCTCATCCCCAACCATCTGTATCTCTCTCTGTCTCTCTCTATTGATCTCAGTGGCTGCAGGGAGTACATGACAGGGGGGGCGGCACCAACTGTGCTGTCAGTCTGCAGTCTTTCCACTCCAGCTCTTCAGTGCCTTGCGGTCGCAGGGCCAATCACGGATCAATCCCTCGGCCATATAAAGCTCACCAGTCTAAAGCATTACTGTAATACCGAGTGACAGGATGTTCAATATGCTAGCCTGGAACTATAGTGCGTGTAAGACAGGATTTCCACTTTCCTATGATATTTTTCATTATATTTTTATACTGTATTGAGACAGGCTAGAAGTGTAGGAAGGAAGATAAAGTCAGAAGGGTAGACGTGGGGATTGAACCCCGGTCTCCGGTGGGGAGACACATCACATTTATGTGACTAGCCCACAGCTTTGGACACACTGTGAACTGCTATTAGTGTTTTATTTCAGCAACATAGTCCTCATTGATATAATAGGATGACTGATGCCATTGAGATTAAAAGCATCCAAGATTGTAAGGGAGACGTATCCCAAGTGTGTGGAAAGGTAGCAATTAACAATTTAAGGACCCATCTGAGGACCCATGCTAAATTGTTTCAGTCTCCTGAGGGGGAATATGTTTTGTTGTGCCCTCTTCACAACTGTCTTAGTGTGTTTGGACCATTCTAGTTCGTTGGTGTTGTGGACACCAAGGAACTTGAAGCTCTCAATCTGCTCCACTACAGCCCCGTCGATGAGAATGGGGGCGTGCTCGGTCCTCCTTTTCTTGTAGTCCACAATCAACTCCTTTGTCTTGATTACGTTGAGGGATAGGTTGTAATTCTGGCACCACCCGGCCAGGTATCTGACCTCCTCCTTATAGGCTGTCTCGTCATTGTCGGTGATCAGGCCTAACACTGTTGTGTCATCTGCAAACTTAATGATGGTGTTGGAGTCGTGCCTGGCCATCCAGTAGTGGGTGAACAGGGAGTACAGGAGGGGACTGAGCACGCACCCCTGAGGGGCTCTAGTGTCGAGGATCAGGATGGCAGATGTGTTGCTACCTACCCTTAACACCTGGGGGTGGCCCGCCAGTAAGTCCAGGATCCAGTTGCAAAGAGAGGTATTTAGTCCCAGGATCCTTAGCTTAGTGATGAGCTTTGAGGGCACTATGGTGTTGAACGTTGGGCTGTAGTCAATGAATAGCATTCTCACATAGTTCGTTGGTGATGTGGACACCAAGGAACTTGAAGCTCTCAACCTGCTCCACTACCAGGTGGGAAAGGGCAGTGTGGAGTGCAATAGAGATTGCATCATCTGTAAATTATGAAAACCACATAGTCATTCTCTGTCAATACTAATCTTAACACAAAAAATAACCTTTGTTATTATCATCTAGACCTGAGGGTTGTAATTTCAAAGCATATTGGATCGGCGGATGAAGTTAGTGCTGTTGTCAGCAAAAGTCAAATTCGCACCAAATCCCGGGATTGCACTTGATCGGACTTTCGGGATTTATTTATTGATCGCAATGTGGTTATTAGATCCTGGCAAGGTACCAATTCAAAAGATATTGCGGAGCCGAGTAGTAGCTTGTTTGTGAACGTTTTATGAAGTTTAACGGTGTTGCAGTGGGATTCATAAATCCCTGTTAATTCAACGTCAGTGCTTGCTCGACTTATTAGTTGTGTATAGCTCAACTTTCTCCTCCAGTATGTCTGTTACTAGTGTGCATGCTGTGAAACCAAGAACACTAGTGTTATCCACCTTACTTATTAGTATGCTACTGTAATTACACTACTGTAACACTACTGTAATCAACCTTACTTATTAGTATGCTACTGTAATTACACGACTGTAACACTACTGTAATCAACCTTACTTATTAGTATGCTACTGTAATTACACTACTGTAACACTACTGTAATACGCCTTACTTGTTAGTATGCTACTGTAATTACACTACTGTAACACCAGTGTTATCCACCTTACTTATTAGTATGCTACTGTAATTACACTACTGTAACACTAGTATTATCTGCCTTACTTATTAGTATGCTACTGTAATTACACTACTGTAACACTACTGTAATCCACCTTACATATTAGTATGCTACTGTAATTACACTGCTGTAACACTACTGTAATCCACCTTACTTATTAGTATGCTACTGTAATTACACTGCTGTAACACTAGTGTTATCTGCCTTACTTATTAGTATGCTACTGTAATTACACTACTGCAACACTACTGTAATCCACCTTACTTATTAGTATGCTACTGTAATTACACTACTGTAACACTACTGTAATCCATCTTACTTATTAGTATGCTACTGTAATTACACTACTGTAACACTACTGTAATCCACCTTACTTATTAGTATGCTACTGTAATTACACTACTGTAACACTACTGTAATCCACCTTACTTATTAGTATGCTACTGTAATTACACTACTGTAACACTACTGTAATCCACCTTACTTATTAGTACGCTACTGTAATTACACTGCTGTAACACTACTGTAATCCACCTTACTTATTGAACATAAACAAGTCATTTAGTTGGAGTTTTGTTCTTCATTTTAAAAGGTTTTAAATTTAAATGCATTGCACTACATACCATACATGCACAACCAACAATAGTATAATATTATAATCACTATTTTATTTCATTTGAGTTTGAGAAATGCTATTGAGATTAAAAACGTTTCTATATAATTTATTGTACAAATAATTCCTTTAGAAATGTCTATGAGAGGAATACCTCCCTTCAAGTGCCTTCCGAAACAGCCTCTGAGTTCCCTCACTTATTAATGTGTACAGCAACACTTGTATACCTGCTACATTATTAAGCAGATAACATAATCTGCCCCCATCTGTCTCAGGAGAGCTGAGCCTGCTTTTGTTCCCTCTCTCTTTATGAGCCCCCCTTTCATTCCTCTTTCGCTCTATCTCTCCCATGAGACCTTTCACTCAGAGCTGTGACCCTACCATGACCTTTTGTCAAAACACACTCTCTCTCTCTCTCTTTCAGGAACCTTTGAGTCATCTTACTGTGAAGGAGAAGCATTAATATAATCACACTATCTAACTGTGTTGGTGTACAGGCTACCAGGAAAGCGTCAACACAATCACACTATTGGTTCATTTAGGGATTTGTTTTGTGTGATTTGAAGCAGTTATATCCAACCTGATGGACATATCTTGGAGGTCTTGAAGTGTTAACCTGTACTGGTGTGTAGTCCACCAGTGTTTGGCTCAATCCCATTTAAATTCAGTTCATTCAGGAAGTGAATTCTCATTTAATTTCAATTCTTGTTGCAGTACGTCTTGCCGTGGCTGAGTTGAAATGGAATTAACCCTGCCGTGAGTTGCTGAAAAGTGGACCACAGTCGGACCATAGGTCAATGCAGGTGTTTCACATACTGAACATTTTCAGGTCTTGGGGTAAATACTTTATATAATAGATTCAAGGTTAATAAGAACCATGGTTACCCCTTTTAGGATTCCGGTATCATTAACATTTGTCTCCCTGATGTGTAAAGTAAATCAAATGTTATTATAGCAACAAGTGTTGGACAAATTCATGTAATTCAAAATGTGTAATTACACACTCGAATGCATGTCTCATCAAACACTCTCACTTACACTATCAGCATTACCCGCAATACAGTGGAGGTTGCTGAGGGGAGAACGGCTCATAGCAATGGCTGGAACGGGGCAAATGGAATGGTATCAAACACCTGGTTTTTATGTGTTTGACTCCATTCTATTCACGCCATTCCAGTCCCAATACTCCATTCCAGCCACTATTATGAGCCGTCCTCCCCTCAGCAGCCTCCACTGCCGCAATAAGATGGATTGCCCGTCTATTGAGCCGCTCTATGGCTGCATGCCAAATGATACCCTGTTCCCTTTATAGTGCACTACTTTTGACCAGGGTCCATGGCGTCTCATACCCTGTGGATACAGGACAGTACCTTGCAGCCATGGCGTCTCATACCCTGTGGATACAGGACAGTGCCTTGTAGCCATGGCGTCTCATACCCTGTGGATACAGGAAAGTGCCTTGTAGCCATGGCGTCTCATACCCTGTGGATACAGGACAGTACCTTGCAGCCATGGCGTCTCATACCCTGCGGATACAGGACAGTGCCTTGTAGCCATGGCGTCTCATACCCTGTGGATACAGAACAGTACCTTGTAGCCATGGCGTCTCATACCCTGTGGATACAGGAAAGTGCCTTGTAGCCATGGCGTCTCATACCCTGTGGATACAGGAAAGTGCCTTGTAGCCATGGCGTCTCATACCCTGTGGATACAGGACAGTACCTTGCAGCCATGGCGTCTCATACCCTGCGGATACAGGACAGTGCCTTGTAGCCATGGCGTCTCATACCCTGTGGATACAGGACAGTACCTTGTAGCCATGGCGTCTCATACCCTGTGGATACAGGACAGTACCTTGTAGCCATGGCGTCTCATACCCTGTGGATACAGGACAGTACCTTGCAGCCATGGTGCAGTAGTGAGGCTCAGCTTTAGAAAACTGAGGTTGGTTGTTGTAATACTAGCAATTCTGAGACAGGTTTCTATAACTGTGCAAGATAGTTCCGGGGATAGAGAGATGGGAAGAAAGGAGAGTGGGGATTTAGAGGTGGATAGGGAGACAGAGCGTGAGAGAGAGAGAAAGACACTGAAAGGGGGACAAAGAGGAGAGAGGGAGGCAGATGCCTAAAAGGATGGACAAGGGAGTCGGAGAGACGAGAGGGAAGCAGAAAATAAAACAGAGGCACATAGAGAGACACTGACAGTGAGAGAAAAAAAGAGTAGAGAGGGAGACAGAGAGAGAGGGGAAACTGACAGGATTCCAATGCGGATCTGAAATGGCTACAGGAGTGAGACGACTTGCACTGGAGCCAGTGAGCAGGGACTTGAGGGAAAAGGAGTAAGCCCAATCATACTACTTTCTGACAGGCATAATATATTCTGGATACTGTGACAGAGGTTAGTGTGTGTGCGTGTGTGTGTGTGTGTGTGTGTGTGTGTGTGTGTGTGTGTGTGTGTGTGTTTGAGTGCACTCATGCAGAAGGGTTAGCTGAGGGGAATGGTGGATCCACCATTGAGCATGTGTGTGCACACGCGCGCGTGTGTGCGTGCGTCACGCTCCTGACCTCCTCAACCTAGTACAAATCCCCACTCTGTCAGTTGGCGACTGCATCTCTAAGGTGCTGAGATACCACGCAAATCAAATCAAATCAAATTTATTTATATAGCCCTTCGTACATCAGCTGATATCTCAAAGTGCTGTACAGAAACCCAGCCTAAAACCCCAAACAGCAAGCAATGCAGGTGTAGAAGCACGGTGGCTAGGAAAAACTCCCTAGAAAGGCCAAAACCTATGAAGAAACCTAGAGAGGAACCAGGCTATGTGGGGTGGCCAGTCCTCTTCTGGCTGTGCCGGGTGGAGATTATAACAGAACATGGCCAAGATGTTCAAATGTTCATAAATGACCAGCATGGTCGAATAATAATAAGGCAGAACAGTTGAAACTGGAGCAGCAGCACGGCCAGGTGGACTGGGGACAGCAAGGAGTCATCATGTCAGGTAGTCCTGAGGCATGGTCCTAGGGCTCAGGTCCTCCGAGAGAGAGAAAGAGAGAAAGAGAGAATTAGAGAGAGCACACTTAAATTCACACAGGACACCGAATAGGACAGGAGAAGTACTCCAGATATAACAAACTGACCCTAGCCCCCCGACACATAAACTACTGCAGCATAAATACTGGAGGCTGAGACAGGAGGGGTCAGGAGACACTGTGGCCCCATCCAACTGACGGTAAGTTTAAAACTTTTGGTGTATTTGAGGTTTAAAAAGGCTTCTGAAGTTTGTAATTACCACATTGATTTCAGACTTGACAAAAAATGTCCCTGAATTATAATCCACATAATAATTCACATTTCCTGTTGCTGCAGGATTATTTTCCTGTCGTAGAAAACTGGCTCAAATTAATGATCCTACATCTGTGTCTGAAAAAATATATTTGCAATTGGATTAGGAACATTACATCGGATGAGCAAATGTAGTTAAATAGCAATCAAAAAGACATATGTGCTCTTATCTTCTTATGGGAAGTCACATTATGTTAGCATACAGTATATTTTCTACATAAACATGGTAATTGAACTGAGAGTTGCAACAAGGGCTCCTAATGGGCAGAACAGCTGAGGTTATTAGAGCCTTCAACAGATCTAGGAAAGAGCCTTCAACAGATTTTCCAATCCCAAATCAGGGTTAACCATAAGGAGGATACCAAACAATTTGACCCTGGACCATTGGTTATTGGAGCAATGAACTCTGTGACCGCTCACAGGAGACAGGGAGAGAGAGAGAGAGGGAGGAGGAGAGAGGGAGAGAAAGGGAGGAGATGAGAGAAAAGGGGAGGTGGGATAACAGAGGAGAAGCAGCAGAGGAAAGAGAGAAGGAATGCAAAAAGTGTGGGTCGAGGAGGAGGGTAGAGAGGGTAAAAGAAGAGGGAGGAGAGAGAGAGCGAGCAGGAGATGAGAGGAAAGAGAGAGGGTAGTAGTGTGAGAAATAGAGAGCGGAAGATAGAGACAGAGTGGTGTGGAAGGTTTAAAGACAGAGAGAGAAAGAGAGAGTGGGAGAGACAGAGGGGAGAGAAGAAGGAGCGAGGGAAAGGTGACCCAGGAGAGGAGAGGAAAAGAGAGAGGGCTAAAATAGAGAAAGATATAGAGACAAATGGGAACAGAGGCCGAGTGAGAGAAAGAGGGAGTGGGATGAGGAGAGGGAGAAGGCAGCAGTACTATATTATCTCTCTTTGTAAAAGAAAAAAAGGAAAATCACTGCAGTACATCTCCTCCTCCTCCTCATTTGCTGACAGATGATGTTTAGAGGTCAGACACAGGCAGGTGGCAGCGGTGGGATCCAGAACACACTCTGATTGCGTCCCCCATTGCACCCTACTCCCTACATACGAGCCCTGGCCAAAAGTAGTGCACTATGTAGGGAATAGGGCGCCATTTGGGACACCGTCTGGGTAGTACTGGATCAGAAAGTCAAGGACACCCCTTGCGTCCCAAATGACACCCTAGTCTCTATGTAATGCATTACCTTAGACCAGGTCAAAAAGCAGTGCACTATGGGCCCTGTTCAAAAATTAGTGCACTATATAGGAAGTATGCGGCCCTTTTGGAATCATCCAAACACATGGTCGTGACCAGAACCAAACTGCATGACATAGCCATTAGTCATAGTGACAAGGACTCAAAAAGGGCATTACATGCTGGAAAATGGATTATAGCCATATACAAATATTGCAACGTTTTATGCTAAATAGTGACTTTAAATATTCAAAAATCTGAAATTATGTTAATCCATTTCTTATACTGTGTAGTTACATCACATACATCTTACATTTTAGGTCAAAGTATTGAATCTTCATTATCATTTCCTTCCAATTCGCTATCAACTCTAATCAAAGAGCTCCGACTGCACATACAGTAGCCAGCAGGCGCTGCTATAATCAATGAAGTCAGTGGCGTAAGTGCTTTTGAACAATGGCTGATGGTGTGTGTTTCTCATTATTGGCTTGTAGACAGGGACAGACTGGGACCAGAAATAGGCCCTGGCATTTCTAACACACTGGCCCAACATTTGTCCCCGAGGGCCCCACTCTTGCCCATTTCTTTTCCCCTTATTATTAGACTCCATTACTAGCCGAATAATGTTATTTCTGCGTGAAAACACAAACTTAGACAGACCTACTGGGCTATATATGGACCAGCCCATCTGGCATTTGCCAGAATTTCCCTATGGACAGTCCATCTCTGCCCGGGTGCTGAGTCAGGTCTCTTCTCACTCTAAAGCCCCGGGGGCTGACAGAACATCAACTGAACTGGGATCAACAGCGTGGCTCCACTAGGCTATCCCCTCTGCACTGCGCTGTAATGTAATGTAATGTAATAAGATTACATCAATACTAAACTGGGATCAGCACTGTAGCTCTACAGTACTGGGATCCCCTCTGTACTGTACTGCAAGTAATAATGTAATAATTTGAGAGCTCAGTCCCACCCTGGCTGACAAATCAATCTGTTATCGGTGCTGCATGACATCAATACTGAACTGGGATCAGTACCATGGATCTACAGCACTACTAATGTCATTACATTACAGTACTGTAATGTAATGACATTAATACTGAACTGGGAACAGTAGTGTGGATCTATTAGGCCCAAGTGCAGACAACTGCAGTGTCAGTCATTGTGCAGGGCCTTTTAAATGACAGTTTGATGCATGTGCAAATCAAATGATAAAAGGCTAGTTGATTTGAATAATCTTGCTCTCAATCACATGCACAGTGGGCCGGGTGCTACGTGTGTGTAGGTGTACGTGTGACTAAGGAACACACTCTCTGAGTCAAAATGTGCAAACCCTCAGCAAAAATCTCCTTCCCATACGTTCACAGGCTCTCCGATCCTGAGCTCTGACAGATGTGTGCATGTGTGTTTGTCAGTAAGTGCATGTATGTTTCTGTATTTCCTCGCACACACCTCACACACACACTGCATATTCTAGGCTCTATTGGCTGCATCTGTTGGGCTGACAGAGTGGTGGTGGTGATAGTGAGTGGTGAGGGTGATAGTGAGTGGTGGTGATAGTGACTGGTGGTGGTGGTGACAATGACTGGTTGTGGTGGTGATAGTGACTGGTGGTGGTGGTGATAGTGAGTGGTGATAGTAACTGGTGGTGGTAATAATGAGTGGTGGTGGTGTTGATAGAGAGTGGTGATAGTGACTGGTGGTGGTAATAATGAGTGGTGGTGGTTGTGGTGATAGTGACTGGTGGTGGTGGTGATAGTGACTGGTGGTGGTGGTGACAATGACTGGTTGTGGTGGTGATAGTGACTGGTGGTGGTGGTGATAGTGAGTGGTGATAGTAACTGGTGGTGGTAATAATGAGTGGTGGTGGTGTTGATAGAGAGTGGTGATAGTGACTGGTGGTGGTAATAATGAGTGGTGGTGATAGTGACTGGTGGTGGTGGTGATAGTGACTGGTGGTGGTGGTGACAATGACTGGTTGTGGTGGTGATAGTGACTGGTGGTGGTGGTGATAGTGAGTGGTGATAGTAACTGGTGGTGGTAATAATGAGTGGTGGGGGTGTTGATAGAGAGTGGTGATAGTGACTGGTGGTGGTAATAATGAGTGGTGGTGGTTGTGGTGATAGTGACTGGTGGTGGTGGTGGTGGTGGTGGTGGTGAGTACTGGGCATTAGCACCAAGCAACTAGCTTTGTTTTAAGTGGCTTTATCAGGAGACGATTACACTCAGACAACCCCAGCTTTAGTGCACCGAGGCCAAGGAGATCTTAATTCTTCGTGCCCTTAGCTTGCCTGCCTGCTTGGCAGAGTCTATCCACCAGCTGGGTTGGGGCTTGATGCCTGGACATCTCATTGGAGTAGGCAGATGGTAGTTAGAACATGGTGTTGGAGAAGGGTAACACCAGGGTTGTGGGTTTCATGGGTCAAATATACTGAATATGTGTATCAATGTCATTAGTAAGTCAAATGGCACCCTGTACCCTACATTGTACATGAATTTTTGTAGTATTTTATTATTGGACGACTCTGCTCTGCCAAAAAGTGGAACCCCTGGACAAAACCACCATTGATGATTGTGCGTGTGATGCAGTTGACTTGCTTATTGGTTATACTGTACATTGATAGGGTTACATGAGAATATCCTGACCTGTAGAGATTTTGTTTGTAATAATATGCCATTTAGCAGACAGTCCCAAAGTGGTGCGTGCATACATTTTTGTATGGGTAGCCCCCAGCTGAATTTCAACCCACGATCCTGACGTGAGAAGCACCATGCTCGTCTACTGAGCTACATAGGAGAGGAATAGTGGGGTTTGTAAATATCAAGGAAGAATATGTTGGCCTCTCTTATCTGTCAGGTACTGAGGTGAGTCATGAGAGCAGCCGTGCCCATTTGCATTTTGGTGTTTGAATTTGACTATGCAAATACTGTATCACGGACAGGGACTGTCGTTAAACATGAATCATTAACCCTGTAGATCAAATGCCCATGAAGGCAGAGATAATAGTCTAATAGTCTAGTTGACTGACTATACAGCAACATTATTTTGCTGAAATAATTTGATCTGTTTCAGTTGTACGAACATGCACATTACAATGTAACACATATGTTGTTACCTAGTTCTGTCAAACGCAACTTGATTCCCTGAGTTGACATAACTTAACATTTTATGTCAGTGAAAAAAAAACAATTATTTTTTAAGTTTTACAGTTAATATATGGTGTATATATACTGCTGAAATGTTTTGTTTTCCCAAGTCAAACAGAGTAGGCAATTGGACATGGAAGATACAGTTTACAATGGTTTTGACAATCTGTGTGTCCCAAGCTAGGCTTGGGGCGGTATACCGTATATACTGCACCGTATACCGGGGTATTTTGAAATACAGATGGCAGGTTTTTCAATACCATCCCCATCAACAAAAAATGGGGGTGCCCAAAACGTTAACTATATACGTTAACTATCTAAGATGTGTCAATTAAATGGTCTCCAGCTCAGGGCTCTAGCTAGGCATTTGGTTTGCTAACTTGCTAGCTAAGTGGCTAGATGTCAAGATTAACTTCTTGGTTAATTTGTAAGGCTGAGCCGTGTGTCGTGTCTGTCTAGAGTCGTAAACAACATGTCCAACAGAACACATGTTATATAAAACTGATCAACACACACACTAACACCCCCCCCCCCCCCCCCCCCCCCCCACCCACCCACACTCACACACACACACACACACACACACACACACACTCTCAATCAACACAGAGTGACTCGAGGGCGACCGCTGCTATGGACCCTGTGGATAAAAACTGCCATGTGTCATTTGAGCACCGGGGAAGTCATGACTTGACATGTGCAGTCAGCTGTTAGGGATGCAGTGAGGGGAAGGAAGCTTTCCATCAGCCCCAGTCAACCTGGTGACATTAACGGCTGCGTCTCAATAGTGGAGAGTGGCTTCCTTTCCTCGCCTCCTTTCCTTTATCTGCACTGATCTGACATTTTTATAATAAAGCAATGCACAGGGGGAAACGATATGCCTCTGTTATTATTGAATGAAGTTTAGAATGGCATTTGTTTTCTATTCTCTTTTCCTATTTGTCTTGATGTCCTTTGGGTTGGTCAACCAGGAGACTATTCTGTTGAGTTTGCTGGCAGTGGAACCATTGGCAACACACTAACTTCCTCTGTGAGATTGTATAAGAGTTGTGACGCAGAACAACACTTCTGACTCATGGTTGGCACAGAGTACATGTCATCCTGCTCTCTGGGTTCACGCACTGTGGACTTGTCACTCACCAGAAAAAAATGGCATGCAGTTGCCTATTCTGAACACATGAGTGCATGGTTGTCTTCCTGAGTGTGTTTCTGCAGACATGGCCAAACCCTGACAGGTTGTTCCACTGACCTGGCCTTCCATTGTGAACCTGGCCTTCCATTGTGAAGATCTGTCCGGCATGACTGCCAGGTGCACTTGTGACTGCCTGCACTCTTAGAAAAGACATGTTGTGGAACGGCAGAATTTCATTACTCAGACACATTTTGTGTCCGTTCATATTATTAAGATATTCATGTGTTAAACGCTGAAAACCATACAACACACCCTAAATGTGTTAGATTAATTGACCAATCACATTCCAGAATCTGACTTCAGCGTGCATATATGCCACGCCCCCACACCGTGGCCTACAAGCGGCACATTATGAGAAGTCCAACTGACAGCCTGGAGTGAGCCAGCCAGCAGGAGGAATACGAAACAAGGTGAAAGTTATCTTTATCTCAATGAAGTGAACATTTGATAAGGCTAACTTTAATTGTTAACGTATTAGCCCTGATTTATAAAAAATATTAGGTGTGGAAGACGGGTTTGACCCTGTTTCCTCCTGCACTTGCTGCTAGGTTAGCCAAGTTAGATAGCTAGGTAGCTAGCTTGGTTGAACTGTTCGACCAACACCGATATACTCTCATAAATGTGAGGCAAACACTTTTGTGTGTGTGTGTGTGTGTGTGTGTGTGTGTGTGTGTGTGTGTGTGTGTGTGTGTGTGTGTGTGTGTGTGTGTGTGTAATATTAAAACATGCAATCTACTTGCAGTGAAGCCACTCAACATTTACATTACATTCAGTCATCTAACAGACTCCCATCCAGAGCGACCCACAGAAGCAATCAGGGTCAACGCCCTGCTCAAGGGCACATCGACAGATCTCGCACAAGGTCAAAACGGGGACCCGAACCAGCAACCTATCAGTCACTGGCCAAGCTCCCATACTGGGTTTGCAACTTATCATACCCTATCCAACTTCACAAAAGTGTCTGAGTTGGTCTCTCTGGACTGCATATCTGACTGGCTAGCGTTGAAGAGCAAGGCTCAATTTCTCCACTGTTTTGGTGTCCTGGCTACCACGCTGTAAACAGTGTGAAGCAATCTCGTGCACATGGGCCGATTCTGTGTGAGAGTGAAATCTTGCATCTCGCTTATCTCAATATCTGCGGTGCTGATCGTGGCAAAGTCATTTCACTGAGTCCACCTTTTAATTTAATAAATGGCTATCATTTTTCTACACAGTGGAATATAACACGATATGTGTAAAGAAAAAAGAAAGAAAAAACATATTTTGACACACACCCTCCCATTGGGCAAAAATTGCTTGAATCAACATTGTTTCCACGTTATTTCAACCTGAAAAATCTATGTGATAACGTTAAAACTGATTGGATTTGCTAAAAAATAATCAAGGCTGTATCACATCTGGCCGTGATTGGGAGTCCCATAGGGCGGCGCACAGTTGACCCAGCGTCGTCAGGGTTTGGTCGGAGTAGGCCATCATTGTAAATAAGAATTTGTTCTTAACTGACTTGCCTGGTTAAATAAATAAAAAATACAAATAAAATAAAAAGGCTTTGTCTTTTTTTTTCACCCAAATGTTAACCTAAATTCAATGACATGGTGACCTTTTTGGTTGATTTCATGTTAAATCCAACCAACTAAACAAACTAAACGTTGAACTGACGTCTGTAGGCGGTGTCTAGTTAGGGACAACACATGCTGTGTTACTTTTAACATGACAACATATTGTGTTAAATGTGCCAACACAGGTTATTGTGTTAAAAGTAACACAACATCCATTGTCAACTAACTAGACACACGGATATGTTTAAAAAATAGCACAAGGTCTGTTGTTTTTAAAACAACTGTTCTAAGAGTGTGGGTTCAAACCCAGGTCACCTGCATACCTCCGTGTTTAGTTACCACTCAGTGTTACCCTGCTGAGCTAAAGTCTAGGCATTAGCTCTGGCATTTAACGCAATTGTCACGTTCTGGCCTTATTTCCTTTGTTTTTGTCTTTGTTTATATGGTCAGGGTGTGAGTTGGGGTGGGCAGTCTATGTTTGTTTTTCTATGTTTGGTTTCTGTGTTCGGCCTAGTATGGTTCTCAATCAGAGGCAGGTGTCGTTAGTTGTCTCTGATTGAGAATCATACTTAGGTAGCCTTTTTCCACCTGTGTTTTGTGGGTGTTTATTTTCTGTTCTGTGTTTTGTTGCACAGTTCAGGACTGTTCGTTTGTCGTGTTTTGTTTCAGGGTTCATTAAAACCGTTTTAATATGAACACTTACCACGCTGCACCTTGGTCCTCCTCTCTATCTCCAGACGACATCCGTTACAGCAATTATTAAGCTCTATCAAAGCCTGTTGGCTAGAAACTGTCTAAAAGGAGGAGGGGTAGTCATTCAGCGGAGGAGGCGAAAGAGGAGCGATATTTATTCTCTTTTATCCCTCTGTAGGTTCAGAACAGTTGCCTTTTAAAAAAACATTTTTTTTATGTCTTAATACTTTTAACTGAGGTGCTGGAATTTACATAACAGTCAAATCGGTTCCTACCAACAGATTCCGAGCTCATTCCGTTTGGAATGCGAAAGCTCGTTCTGAGAAGAAATCCATCATTCATAGCATTTTTCCTCCTTTTCATTCCGCTTCAGGGAATCCATCCCTTTTTGGTCATGGTGCGACCAGATTTAGATCTCTTTTTAACTGAGGGAATGTTGATACCAAAGAAGGAGAAAAAGAGAGGAGAAAGGAATGTTTGAACTCCCAATCCTATAAATGTGTGCTGTAAGACTCAACTGTCCCCAAAAATCGCACAGAAGACATTGATTGTGGTGGGTTTGCAGGGGGTATTTCACCCAGTTTTATTTCATTTCATACCTCTTCGTCTCTCCTCTTCCGTCTGCCATACTTGTATTTGTCTCTCTCCCTCGTTTACCTTTAGACCACCTTTGTCTCTTCTCACATGTTTTTTATCTTCCTCTCTCGCTCTCTCTTTTCCTCCCTTAACCCAGTGTCTTTCTTTTTTCTCTGTCTCCACCCTCCCTCTCTTCACCCCCGCCCCCCCACTCTCAATTTTTCACACCACCTCTCTTGCTTCTGCTCCCCATCCCCCTTTTCCAGTTGACATAAGCGTAAGCCGCTGGGTCATTTTTAATTATTTAAATCGTGTCGGTTATTAAGAGTACATTTTAATTCCCCAAAGCCAGGCATTAAGACCTAAGGTGCTTTAGTACAAACTAAATTGCATTGTTCATCACCTGCAGCCATCTGCAAAGCTGCATAGACAGTGGTAGAGGGCAGTTTAAAATGTCATTGCCATGCAGAGCTGTTGTGACACTTCTGGCCCGACTCATACTGCTTCCCAGCAGAGACAAGGGTAAATCCCAGCGTCCACACTTCCCACTGTTTCTCCAACCTGCCTGTATCCATCCCCATTCTGATTTCCTTTCGGTCAAAATACCTTAAAATAAATTGACCATGTAGAATTCTACCTGGTACCAACACCACTGTAGGCCTATGCCTGGCTTGTTCCCTAACGTTGCTCTGGCTCTAGCTGAATAGAGCTGCTCTCTCCCTGGTAGCCTTTTTCATAGCGTAGCTCTGGCTCTAGATGAATAGAGCTGCTCTCTCCCTGGCAGCCTTTTTCATAGCGTAGCTCTGGCTCTAGCTGAACAGAGCTGCTCTCTCCCTGGCAGCCTTTTTCATAGCGTAGCTCTGGCTCTAGCTGAATAGAGCTGCTCTCTCCCTGGCAGCCTTTTTCATAGCGTAGCTCTGGCTCTAGCTGAATAGAGCTGCTCTCTCCCTGGCAGCCTTTTTCATAGCGTAGCTCTAGCTGAATAGAGCTGCTCTCTCCCTGGCAGCCTTTTTCATAGCGTAGCTCTGGCTCTAGATGAATAGAGCTGCTCTCTCCCTGGCAGCCTTTTTCATAGCGTAGCTCTGGCTCTAGCTGAATAGAGCTGCTCTCTCCCTGGCAGGAGTAGCCACTCGGATAGCAGCTAGCTATTTGCGCTGATCCAGATGAATAGGTTCAGAGCTTGCGGTAGGAATCCGGGAGTAATGGAGATTTGGTGGAGAAAAAGCAGTCCGGTATGCTCTGAGTTGCATTGCGTTGTGCAGACTGTCAGGAGTTGACTGGGCTAAGGTTAGCTGATGACCACAAGCAGTGGCTAACTGACTACTAGCTAGTAGCTAGTTAGCTGGCTAGCTTCTGTTGGGGGTTCCGGTTCGTGTTAATGGACAGTCCAGGCTATGTAGCTGAGTGATCATAGGGTCCAATGAGCAGCACTAGATGAAACAGGGAACAGTTCGGTAGTCAATCACTATGTTGAGCGAGTGGGAGACACAGCGTTCGGGGAGCTAGCAGGCCGGGGCTAGCAGATGGATCATCACCCAACATCCACGACACAGAGGCCGGTTGAGAGCAAATCTTTCGAGTTACGTCAGCAGACCAGCAGACCAGTCATGATGGATTGGCGGGGCTCCGTGTCGACAAAGGGTCCAAGCAAATTGGCAAGAGAAGTGTTGTAGTTGGTGTACTTTGTTTGCTAGCCGGGAGATGGGCCTAGCTCGGGGCGAGCTGGTGCATGCTACTGGACAAGGGCGTTAGCCACAAATAGCTCATCGGTAGCAACTAGCTAGCTGCGAAGATCCGATGTAATGGTCCAGAGCTTGCGGCAGGAGTCTGGTGATGTAGTGGAAATGGTATGGAACTGGTATCGCGCTGTGCAGACTGGAAAATATTATCTGGGCTATCCAGGTTAAAGTGGCAGGAGTCCGAGCGAAAGGTAAAGACCGCTAGCAGAGGCAAACGATGACTAAATAGCTAGTAGCTAATTAGCTGGCTAGGTCTGATGGCGGTTCCTTCAGAGCTAGGTTAAAAAAATAGCTGATCCGTACCACGTTGGGTGAGGCGGGTTGCAGGAATGTATATTTATTTCGGAAATGGAAAAAAAGAGATGCACAGCACTAACCCCAAGCAGTTAGCCAGCAACTTCAACTGTTAAGGTTGTACCCTCACCAACCGGTGCTTGTTTTGTGCCCCATGCCAATGGCTTCTGGGTCTATCTGTGCCACCCTATTCTGTTCTGCCCTGGCATGCTGTCCATCTCAAATTCAACAGCAGGCATCCATGTATTTATCACAGGCTGTGTGTGTGTGTGTGTGTGTGTGTGTGTGTGTCACAGGAGGTTGGAAGCACCTTAATTGCAGAGAACGGGCTCATAGTAATGGCTGAAACGGAATGGTATCAAACTCATGACATGTTTGATACATTTCCATTATCTCTATTCCAGACATTATTATGAGCCATCCTCTACTCAGCAGCCTCGTGTGTGCTTGTGTTCCCACTAAGCGGTTCAAGCGGCAGTGTGAAAGTGAGGAAGACACAAGACATGTGAAACCAAAAGCCATTGGAGCCAAACTGATACACTACTGAACCAGCCCCCAGCCACCCTCGTTGCTATATATACTGTACAGTGCCTTGCGAAAGTATTCGGCCCCCTTGAACTTTGCGACCTTTTGCCACATTTCAGGCTTCAAACATAAAGATATAAAACTGTATTGTTTTGTGAAGAATCAACAACAAGTGGGACACAATCATGAAGTGGAACGACATTTATTGGATATTTCTTTTTTAACAAATCAAAAACTGAAAAATTGGGCGTGCAAAATTATTCAGCCCCCTTAAGTTAATAGTTTGTAGCGCCACCTTTTGCGGCGATTACAGCTGTAAGTCGCTTGGGGTATGTCTCTATCAGTTTTGCACATCGAGAGACTGAAATTTTTTCCCATTCCTCCTTGCAAAACAGCTCGAGCTCAGTGAGGTTGGATGGAGAGCATTTGTGAACAGCGGTTTTCAGTTCTTTCCACAGATTCTCGATTGGATTCAGGTCTGGACTTTGACTTGGCCATTCTAACACCTGGATATGTTTATTTTTGAACCATTCCATTGTAGATTTTGCTTTATGTTTTGGATCATTGTCTTGTTGGAAGACAAATCTCCGTCCCAGTCTCAGGTCTTTTGCAGACTCCATCAGGTTTTCTTCCAGAATGGTCCTGTATTTGGCTCCATCCATCTTCCCATCAATTTTAACCATCTTCCCTGTCCCTGCTGAAGAAAAGCAGGCCCAAACCATGATGCTGCCACCACCATGTTTGACAGTGGGGATGGTGTGTTCAGCTGTGTTGCTTTTACGCCAAACATAACGTTTTGCATTGTTGCCAAAAAGTTCAATTTTGGTTTCATCTGACCAGAGCACCTTCTTCCACATGTTTGGTGTGTCTCCCAGGTGGCTTGTGGCAAACTTTAAACAACACTTTTTATGGATATCTTTAAGAAATGGCTTTCTTCTTGCCACTCTTCCATAAAGGCCAGATTTGTGCAATATACGACTGATTGTTGTCCTATGGACAGAGTCTCCCACCTCAGCTGTAGATCTCTGCAGTTCATCCAGAGTGATCATGGGCCTCTTGGCTGCATCTCTGATCAGTCTTCTCCTTGTATGAGCTGAAAGTTTAGAGGGACGGCCAGGTCTTGGTAGATTTGCAGAGGTCTGATACTCCTTCCATTTCAATATTATCGCTTGCACAGTGCTCCTTGGGATGTTTAAAGCTTGGGAAATATTTTTGTATCCAATTCCGGCTTTAAACTTCTTCACAACAGTATCTCGGACCTGCCTGGTGTGTTCCTTGGTCTTCATGATGCTCTCTGCGCTTTTAACGGACCTCTGAGACTATCACAGTGCAGGTGCATTTATACGGAGACTTGATTACACACAGTTGCATTGTATTTATCATCATTAGTAATTTAGGTCAACATTGGATCATTCAGAGATCCTCACTGAACTTCTGGAGAGAGTTTGCTGCACTGAAAGTAAAGGGGCTGAATAATTTTGCACGCCCAATTTTTCAGTTTTTGCTTTGTTAAAAAAGTTTGAAATATCCAATAAATGTCGTTCCACATCATGATTGTGTCCCACTTGTTGTTGATTCTTCACATAAAAATACAGTTTTATATCTTTATGTTTGAAGCCTGAAATGTGGCAAAAGGTTGCAAAGTTCAAGGGGGCCGAATACTTTCGCAAGGCACTGTATATACAGTGGGGCAAAAAAGTATTTAGTCATGAGAGAGGCCTGTAATTTTCATCATAGGTACACTTCTACTATGACAGACAAAATTAGAAAAAAAATCCAGAAAATCACATTGTAGGATTTTTAATGAATTTATTTTCAAATTCTGTTGGAAAATAAGCATTTGGTCACCTACAAACAAGCAAGATTTCTGGCTCTCACAGACCTGTAACTTCTTCTTTAAAAGGCTCCTCTGTCCTCCACTCGTTACCTGTATTAATGGCACCTGTTTGAACTTGTTATCAGTATAAAAGACACCTGTCCACAACCTCAAACAGTCACACTCCAAACTCCACTATGGCCAAGACCAAAGAGCTGTCAAAGGACACCAGAAACAAAATTGTAGACCTGCACCAGGCTGGGAAGACTGAATCTGCAATAGGTAAGCAGCTTGGTTTGAAGAAATCAACTGTGGGAGCAATTATTAGGAAATGGAAGACATACAAGACCACTGATAATCTCCCTCGATCTGGGGCTCCACGCAAGATCTCACCCCGTGGGGTCAAAAAATCCCAGAACCACACGGGGGGACCTAGTGAATGACCTGCAGAGAGCTGGGACCAAAGTAACAAAGCCTACCATCAGTAACACACTACGCCGCCATGGACTCAAATCCTGCAGTGCCAGACGTGTCCCCCTGCTTAAGCCAGTACATGTCCAGGCCCGTCTGAAGTTTGCTAGAGAGCATTTGGATGATCCAGAAGAAGATTGGGAGAATGTCACATGGTCAGATGAAACCAAAATATAACTTTTTGGTAAAAACTCAACTCGTCGTGTTTGGAGGACAAAGAATGTTGAGTTGCATCCAAAGAACACCATACCTACTATGAAGCATGGGGGTGGAAACATCATGCTTTGGGGCTGTTTTTCTGCAAAGGGACCAGGACGACTGATCCGTGTAAAGGAAAGAATGAATGGGGCCATGTATCGTGAGATTTTGAGTGAAAACCTCAGCAAGGGCATTGAAGATGAAACGTGGCTGGGTCTTTCAGCATGACAATGATCCCAAACACACCGCCCGGGCAACGAAGGAGTGGCTTCGTAAGAAGCATTTCAAGGTCCTGGAGTGGCCTAGCCAGTCTCCTGATCTCAACCCCATAGAAAATCTTTGGAGGGAGTTGAAAGTCCTTGTTGCCCAGCAACAGCCCCCAAACATCACTGCTCTAGAGGAGATCTGCATGGAGGAATGGGCCAAAATACCAGCAACAGTGTGTGAAAACCTTGTGAAGACTTACAGAAAACGTTTGACCTCTGTCATTGCCAACAAAGGGTATATAACAAAGTATTGATATTGACCTTTTGTTATTGACCAAATACTTATTTTCCACCATAATTTGCAAATAAATTCATAAAAAATCCTACAATGTGATTTTCTGGATTTTTTTTTTCATTTTGTCTGTCATAGTTGAATTGTACCTATGATGAAAATTACAGGCCTCTCTCATATTTTTAAGTGGGAGAACTTGCACAATTGGTGGCTGACTAAATACTTTTTTCCCCACTGTATATACGGAAGCCACTCCTCAGTAAAAGGCCTGAATGCCAAGCGTCACGTCTGGAGGAAACCTGGCACCTTCCGGTGAAGCATGGAGGCAGCATCATGCCGTGGGGATGTTTTTCAGCAGCAGGGACTGGGAGACTAGTCAGGTATAGAGGCAAAGTTGAACAGAGCAAAGTACAGAGAGAGATCCTTGATGGAAAACCTTCTCCAGAGTGGTCAGGATCTCAGACTGTGGCGAAGGTTCACCTTCCAACAGGACAATGAACCTAAGCACACAAATAAGACAACCCAGGAATGGTTTCGGACAATTCTCTGAATGTCTTTGAGTGGCCCAGCCAGAGCCCGGACTTAAACCTGATCGAACATCTCTGGAGAGACATGAAAATAGCTGTGCAGCGACACTCCCCATCCAACCTGACACAGCTTGAGAGGATCTGCAAAGAAGAATGGGAGAAACTCCCCAAATACAGGTGCGCCAAGCTTGTATCGTCATACCCAAGAAGAAAGTACTGAGTAAAGGGTCTGAATACTTATGTAAATGTGATATTTCCTCTTTTTTTTAATATAAATTAGCAAACATTTAAAAAAAATTGTTTTTGCATTTTCATTATGGGGTAATGTCTATAGATTGACAAGAAAAATACACAATTTAATACATTTTTGAATAAATCTGTAACCTTACAAAATGTGGAAAAAGTCAAGGGGTCTGAATACTTTTTGAAGGCACAGTATGCCCCATCCTCTCAGCCAACCTCCACTTATTGAGCCAGTCAGCAATCAGACCTCTCCCAGAGAAAAAGGTAAGGTGTGTGTGTGTGTGTGTGTGTGTGTGTGTGTGTGTGTGTGTGTGTGTGTGTGTGTGCACAAGTCTCCCAGAGAGCAAGGTGTGGAGGGGAGAGGTGGGTGAAGAGGGTGGTAAAATTAGACGTGTGACTAAACTACACTACAGTGCACCATCTGACAGGGGGTGTTGGTGTGAAGTCCTGGGTCGTGTTCATTACGGCAAATATTTCAT